>NC_056732.1:1052126406-1052408906 GCF_019279795.1 Protopterus annectens
GGGGTAGGCACTGCATTCCCCATCTGCCTGTCTTCATACCTGGCTACATGTAGCCACATGAACACAAGATACTCTAGTCACAAAATCATTTATAATTAAAATATCTACTGGGATATCATTGAATGCTGCCACTTCCTTTTTTCTTTGCCACCCCCAAAAATTTGCAATCCAAGCAAACCTGTCCAGTAGTGGCTGAAAAGGGGTCCTTCCTAAAACCCTAATGAAAGTGAACTGTCTAGGTAAGTGTGGCGCTCTTTTAACCACTACAGGCTTAACAACAGTTATGGTAGAATCTGTATCTCTCTTGACTACAATCTCTTTCCCACTCCACCAAGACAAAAAAAGAGTATCATATAAGCCCATAAAATGTCACTTTATCTCTTAGATCTAGAAGACTGCTTCTAATCCCCTCCCAGCAGGAGGAATAACACATTGCCCATGTCAGCTCTTTTGGGACATTGTCATTTGCTTTGTCCATGCTCAGGAATGCTTAGTTGGACTAAGTCCTCATCTTGAGTTTCTTCTTCACTATCTGTCTCACTGCAACAGATCTGTATACAGAACGGTGCCTCTCCCATTTTACTTTCTACTATATTATTTATTCATTTATCAGTCACACTCACACAAGCACTGTGCAGTGTGGCAAGCATTTGATGCCTCTGTGCCCCTTACAGTTATGAATACTGCCTTTTCTCTTGTATGCTGACATTAAAATATCTATTACACAGATTCCTTGAATATATCTGAAAGAGGAACTTGTCATGACAAGGCATCACATCACAGTGTGTGTGATATACCTTTAAGAAGATTTCCAGTGAGTCAGCACATCCGTATAAGTACTGAGCATATGCAAACAAGAGTGCCGTTTTGAGTAAGCAGCCAGAGTGAGGGCATGCAAGTATGTAGTCAGTAGGTTATTTGGATAGTTTATTTAAGGTCAATGTTTCTGCTGGCCATCCTGATGTGTTTGTATACGATAAACAACTTAAACGAACATCCAAGCCTCAACATCTTCTTAATACACATAAGAAGAGTGACACGGTGTCAAAATGGGACCCAAAGTCACAGCCATGAGGCAACTGGTTAGAAGTGGAGGAATATATACGAGTGGATTATCCCAACTGCTCCAGCAATTCGCAAACAGGTCAAAAACAATTTCCAGTTACTAAAACTCACTTAAATTATTTATTTCACTACAAATATAAAACAAAGCACTCAGAATGCTCAAAACAAATTTCTTATTAAACAAATTGTCCAAAACTGCGACATGTTGAAAAAGTAATATGCAAAATAATAATAAAAACATTTGAAACAGTATCCAAATCACATAAAATGCACAAAAAAGGGAAAATGGTCATATTTTTTCACTATGTGCTACTTTTTCACATTAACTAAAGCTATTCAAAGTATCCAAAGTGTACCGAGTGTTCGCATGTTTGTGCAGTTACAAACTACAATTATTTCAAAGAATATTTCGCTGAGTACAGTCTTTTAAAGAGTTTATTGTGCATTTGAATATCATTACAATTACTTGATGTGTGTGAATGTTCATACTTAATAGCAAGGGCCATAGTTTGCATTGTGTTTAAGCAAGATTTTTGGTATGGCAGAAGGATTTTGCAGACCTGCTGCACTTATATCTGACAACAATATTGCAAAAAATTGGAGAGGGTTTTAGCAAGAGTATGATTTTTTTATACAGACAGCATTTTTTAACAAAGACACACATATAAAGGCATTTATTCTGCTTAATGTAGCTGGTTCAGAAGTCATTGAAAGAGAACCTTCATTTGTGTATGCACCTGCTGTATATGCAGGGGAGGGGGAAACCACCATATAGTGGTACCGACTAAAACAAGAGAAGACTCTGAGTGCTTAAAATGTAAATTTATAGAAATGTGTAACCCCCAAATGAATATTACAATAGAAAGGTACTTATTTTACACAAGGGATCAAAAGCCTGGCAAAACTTTTGCAGCATATATAACCGACTTGAGAAATAAGGCTAAAATGTGCAGATTTGGTTATTTGTGAGATGAGTTAATAAAGGACAGGCTTGTGTGTGATATTAATAATGACACAGTGAAAAATATTTTGCTTCAAGATAGTGATTTAACTTTGAATAAGGCCATTGAGATTTGTCAGATATATGAGCTTACAGAAAAGCACACAAGTATTCTTACAAATGAGAAATCAAGTATCCAGTAGCTTCAGGAGCTCATGTAGATAGTATGCAGCACAAAGTTAAAAGATGCAGGTCCAAGGGTGTGGTAACTTCAATAAAAACCAGAGTTACTTCAGTAAGGCCTAAGGTGGACACAGCAAAGCACAGGGGTGACTCAACAAAACTCATAGCGAACCTCACAGTCAACTGTCATAATTGTGATGGTAATCATGAACCCAAACAAGAAAAGTGCTTAGCTTTTGGTCAGCAGTGTCATTCTTGTAATAAGTGGAATTATTTCACAAAAGGTTTTGTAAATCAACTAAGGTACATTCTTTTATTAAAAGAGAGCATTCCAAGAAGCAAGTCGATCACTTAGAAAGCTGTGACCCTAATGTTTATGTTGATGGTGTGTCTGTGCTTGGTGAAACAGTCAATGCAGTACATTTGTGGGCGAAGAATGAAATATTTTGTACTGTTTGGATTAATGGGAGACCCATAGAGCTCAAAGCTGATACTGGTTCAAAGTGCAATTTTATGTCAGCAGAAACATTTTCTAGACTAAGAGCTGGTGAGTAGCATGCAAAGTTTGTTGCTTATGGTGGTGAAGAAATTCAAACTGAAGGCTCAATAGTGCTTACATGTTACTCTGCTGGGAGCAGCTATGACTTGCAATTTTACGTAGTTAAGAGACACGTGCAGTCATTATTTGGTTACAGAGACGGTTTGAAAATGGGACTACTTTCATTTAATGAAGAAGTCCACCATGTAAGCCTGCATGACGACAGCTCAAATTTCACCCAAACTATTTTTTCTGATTATGCTGATATTATTGCAGACAAACTAGGCAAACTACCAGTTGTGTACACCATGAAGTTAGACCCAGAGGTCTGCCCAGTTATCAGGCCAGCACAGAAAGTTCCAGTAGCTATGCAGAGCAGAGTCAAAGCCAAGCTAGACAGAATGGTGCAGCTATGAATCATTTTTCCAGTGGAAGAACCTATTGAATGGCTATCCTACATGGTAGTAGCTCATAAGAAAAGCTCAGATGATATCAGAATATGTATTGATCCAAGAGATTTGAACAAAACATTAAAAAAGCCTTATCATCCAATGTGCACTTTCGAGGAGGATGCTGTCCTCATGCCAAACACCACTGTTTTTTTTTCTGTCTTAGATGCAAAAAGTTAATTTTGACAAATTTTGCTTGACCAAAAATCTTCATTGTTAACCACATTCGATATGCCATTTGGAAGATACAGATTTCTGAGAATGCCATTTGGGATAAATTCTGCCAGTGAAGTCTTTCCACTTGCGATGGAGCACATTTTTTCAGGCTATCCATGTGCTATTATAGTGGATGATATTTTTGTAGGAGGCAATGGTGAAATCGAACATGACACAAACCTCAAGAAAGTTTTGGAAAGAGCACATGTAAAGAATCTTAAGCTGAATCCTAAGAAGTGCATATTCAGGCTATGAGAATTTAGTTATGTTGGTCACCTGTACACCAGTTCAGGCTTATTACCAGATCCTTCTAAGCAAACAGCAATTCTTGAGATGCAAGCTGCAGATAATGTTCAAGCCCTACAATGTTTTCTTGGAATGCTCTACTATCTAGGCAAGTTCATTCCAGATTTAAGCACCATTACAAGAGCTAACATGCAAAGATTTTATTTGGTAATGGTCAAAACAGCACCAAAGTGTATTTGATGCCCTGACACAGAAAATTGCTATTCCACCAACTCTCAACTACTATGATGTTCACTAACCAGTTACTCTTTCCTGTGATGCTTCTAAGTTTGGTTTAGGTGCAGTTATTCTTCAAGAGAGTAGACCAGTACCCTATGCATTGAGAACTCTTATCAAAACTGAGATGTAATATGCCCAGCTTGAGAAAGAGCTTTTCACGATTGTGTTTGCATGTTTGAAGTTTCATGATTATATTTATGGTCGACCTATCCAGATCGAAACTGATCACCAACCTTTAGTCACTATTTTGAGAAGGCCTATGCATACGGCTCCAGCTAGACTGCAACACATGATGCTCAAATTGTAAAAGTACAATTTCAATCTTGTTAACACAAAAGGTAAACTTTTTAATGTTGGCGATACCTTATCCAGATTGCCCAGAAAAAAGCACAGAAAAGCATAAAAATGAGCAACTTAATTATGAGGTCATGGAAGTGAGAAATTTTTCTTCCATACATCTTGATGAGCTCAGAACTCACACAGCTTCAGATCCAATTCTCCAGAAACTCAACCACTTTATCATTCGAGGATGGCATTCAAAGCAATATTGTTTACCAGTAAAACTGCAACCATATTTTGCATAGAGAGATGAGATTTTGTCAGACAATGGTATCACCATGAAAGGTCCTAAAGTGATTGTTCCAAAGTCCTTGCAACAAGAGTACATAAAGATTTTGCATTGTGGCCACCCAGGAACTGATTCTACCAAAAGAAGGGTGAGACGACTAGTATTTTGACCTTCTGTCAAAAGATATTGAGAAAGTACTTTTATCTTGTTCAGTACACAATAGTACAAAGCCGCATCAACAAAAAGAACCACTTCACTTAAGCCAGATTCCTGAACTACCATGGTCAGCAGTAGCCCCAGATATCTTTGAGTGGAATGGTCAACATTATTTGGGGTTACTAGACTCTTATTCAAATTGGTTTGAGATTGACCTACTTCCCAAACTAACTTCCAGTCTGTCATTACTAAGTTGGAGGCATTTTTCTGTTCATGGTAATCTGCACAGAGTTATTTCTGACAATGGTGCACAGTTTACTAGTCAGCAGTTCAAGAAATTTGCAGAAGCATGGGACTTTGTTCATATTATGTGTAGTACTAAATACCCCCAGTCAAATGGCTTGGCTGAACGTGCAGTCCAAAGTGCAAAACAGCTGTTAGAGAAATCCAGACATTGAAATACAAATGTTTTTCTAAAGTTGTTAAATCTCAGAAACATTCCTTGTGGTATACATCCTGGTTCACGTCCCCAGAGACTTATGTGAAGACAAACTATAACCACATTACCAATCAGCAGTAATTTATTAGTTCCATGTGCTAAAACAACAAAGCCATAAAAGCCCAACTGTTGCAAAAGCATTTGTCCTAGAAGTCTTACTGTGATAAAACTAGCAAACTGCTCAGTTCATAGAAAAATGGGAGATAGTGAGGATGCAGACATCAAAAGGTTTTGAATGCATCAGATTTGTGAAAAGTTTGTGTCAAGAGCCAAGATCGTACATTGTGGAATCACAAGGAATGGAATTTAGATGAAATCGGAAGCATTTGTTACCAGTGTCCGAACCTGTGTTACAGCATCTTGCCTGTTACAAAGACTCTAGTTCTCAGAGTAACTTGTCCAATGTTCCTGTTCCAGAGATCATTCGGTCAGTAATCCCCATTCCTGAGAAAATCCCTGAGTCTCCTCAAGCAGAACATTCCACAGTGGCTATCCCTGTTGCTAAACCCCATCCTATTATGTCACAAGATCAGATTACATCTTGAAACCTAGTTCCAGATACACGGGAACCAGGACATGAATGTTGTTTTCTTTATTAGTGTCTGTATAACTGTATGCCTATTGAAATGTCATTGTTTATATGAGACAGCTCAGTAAAGAGGGAGGATGTAGATTAGTGTGTGATATAGCTTTAAGAAGCTTTCCAGTGAGTCAGCGAGTGCATATAAGTACTGAGCATGTGCAAGCAAGAGTGCCATTTTGAATGAGCAGCCAGAGTGAGAGCTTGCAAGTATGTAGTCAGTCAGCTATTTAGATAGTTTGTTTAACTTCAATGTTCCTGCTATTCATCCTGATGCATTTGTATACAATAAACTGCTTAAATGAACATCCAAGCCTCAACGTCTTCTTAATGCGCATAAGAGGAGTGACAGAACTGCAAAAGATGTTGAACAGGGAAGGGGGTAGTCCAAGATTCCAACAGTCCCTGGACATCACTGATAGTGTTGCTGCAAAAGAAAGAAAAATGGTAGCACCAAGTTCAGTTAGACTACAGAAACTGAATAGTCAAACTTAGTTAGATGTTTACATCAAGGTCAGGACAGATAAATCCTTAGATAAGTGGAGTGGGGCTAAGTATCCATCTACTTTTGACCTTATCGGGGAGGGGTGGAGTTACTGGCAGTTGTCCTTGACACCTGCAGTGAGGAAGAGTTCAGCTTTTATGACCCTTTCTGGATTATATGAGTTAACCAAGATGACCTTTAGGAGGAGAAATATCATGGTAGATTTGCAGAGGTTGGTAGATATCATCATACTGATAAAGGGGGGGGTGTAGTTCTGATGGATGTGGATGACTATGTGAATAGCATGAGATTGCTATTGTTGTCTGATCACAATACCTATAAGCACATCACTGCACAGCAGGTCTCTTCCATTATACTAACAGTTCATGAAAATATATATGATCTATTATTATGTAGACAAATTAGTGTTGAAATGTATGAATACTTGTTAATATCTGACCCCGTTATTCCCATTGTTAAGGGACTCCCCAAGATCCACAAAGAGATTTGGCCTGTTCCGATGAGACCTATTGTAGCAGGTGAGGGGTGGGTTACCGCCCATATATCGATCTTTTTGGAGAGCCTCCTACATCCAGTAGTGAGTAACTGTCACACCATTCTTAGTGACACTTACCAACTTATAGATAGCCTTAAGGGCCTACATTTAGAAATGAAGGACACAGAGTACCTCCTCATAACCATGGATGTGGAAAAGCTCTTTACCTCTATCCCTAATGATATAGGGATACAGTACATTAGAGAGCTTCTGCATAAAGAAACACAATACACAAATGATAGAATAATACTGATAACTCAGCTTCTTGACACAGTGCTTAATAACAATGTGTTTATCTTTGAAAATGACTATTATCTACAGGCATGGGGGGTTGCCATGGGCACCCCTGTGCCAATAGTTATGCTAATTTGGTGGTCTACTGGTGGGAAAAGTTGTTCCTGTTTACCCACGAATCTTCTAGATACATAAGATACTATAGAAGGTTCGTGGATGACATACTTATAGTTTGGGAAGGTGCGTCAGATAGTTTTCATCATTTCCTTGGTTATCTACAAACCACAACAGACTTTTGAGGTTTACAGTGGAGATTTCAAGTTATGAAGTTAATTTCCTTGGCGTCACGCTCAGGTTGACAAAGAGGGTGAAATTGTAACCAGGATTTACAGGAAAGCTGTATGGAAGAATGCATTGTTAGCACCAGATAGCATGCACCCAACCTATACCTTCCGTGGCATAGTCACTAGTCAATTTATAAGAGTATCCAGACTATGTCAAAATAAAGATGATCTTTTGAATGAAGTTAATAATATGGAAACCCTGTTTAGGGATAGGGGATATGACATGACTATGGTTAGAAGGGTAAGAAATGAAATTTTGGAGTTTTAGAACATGATGCCAGTCCGGTGCTCCATATTAAGAATGGATGTAGGATGGGAGCCACTATGGGCCCCAATATCCATGGAAAAAGGCTTAGTTATGTCATTAAATTCACCAATGAAGTGGAAAGTGTAAGAAGTGTGATTAGGAAGCACTGGAATGTCCTTTCGGTAAATAAAGAAATTAGCAAGATCGTAGGACCTGCACCAACATTTTGCTATAGGAATTGCAATAATCTTAAGAGGCAACTATGTAATGACCGGCAGGTCACGAATATAAGGAAATCTACTAGTCTAGTACTAGGGGACCTGGTCAGGAAAGGAACATATCCTTGTTTACACTGCCCAAGGTGCAAGAGCATTAGTAATATACAGACTTATCAACATCCCAGTATGAATTTTGTTTTCAAACCCAAGTACTATGCTGACTGCAATACCAAAAATGTGATTTACTTGGCCACCTGTTCTTTTTGTACAGCATTTTACGTGGGTCTAACCAAGAGAAGGCTAAGGGACCGTATCTATGACCACCTTTATGAGATCCACAAGCAGGATGACACTAATGCTTTGGCCAGGCATATTAAAGAGTGTCCCTCTCATTCTTTCACTTTTAGGGTTTTGGACATAATCATTCCAACTTTAAGAAGAGGTAGTATTGAACAAAGGTTGGCTAGAGCCGAGTTACACTGGATCTTAAAACTAGCGGCACATAATTCTCCAGGGCTGAATGGCTTTATCTCTATTAAACCGATGTTGATTGAACGTAAATGAAGTTGTTTTTGCTATCTAGAATTCTATAGCCCATACTTCCCTAGTAGTTAGGATATTAAAAATGGGTATTACCCCCCCCTTTTTTTCCTCTTAATTTGTGGTTAGCCAACTGGGCATTTCCTTTATCTATAGCTTTATAGGAGTGTGATGTATAAGCATTTAATGCTAGGGACATCTTGTCACCTTGGAAGTTGTTGTTTAACATTACAGTATATGCATTACTAAACATCATTAATGTTATACCAGGGCACGTACTCCCTATATTATAGATGTTTACGATGGAATAGATAAGTATAGTACTTAGTTATTCAGGTCATATATACAGGTTTTATATTTAATTTTTATTTCTTTGCTTATTATATTTTATAGTAAGGGCATGTCTTAACATGATAGAATGGCGTTTTGAGATTTAGCCCTTGGTCTGTTATATATACATATGTAGCAAGGGTATGTTTTAGTTGGATAGAATGGTGTTTTGAGTAACCCTTCATCCTATATATCTATATTTGTCTTGGTATATAACCCTGCATGTTCATTTGGGGTGACACTCCTCCACCATGAGATGTAGGATTAGAACTGCCCTTTGAGTTCAGCTACACTGATGTACAGGAATAGTTTTGATGTCAAAGGAAGCATTATGGAGAGTCGTTTGAATAAATACCTTGCCATTGTTGTCCCATAAGGGTATATAGTTACACATATATTTTTATACCATAGATATATTTTATATCTGTTGCTTTGTGAACATGTGGTTATGTTTGTTTTATGACTTATATGCATGTGTATAGTATATTCCTAAATATGATGTGTAGTATACTACTATGTAAATTTAGTGATAAATACAGCACTCTCTTATAGGTTCTTGTTAATTTTTCAGACACACAACACGTTCTATGTTTCATGTAAAATAAGTACCACTAGGATAGTAATGCTGAATTAATTGTGTATTTTGCAACATGGTTTATCCTAGTACATATGAAATAGTTTGTAGTTCGTGTAAATATACAGATATTGCTTTTACTTCATTACTAGAGAATTAATATATGTGTTTATAGCGGTTTTGGTTTTACACTGATATATATATATTCCCTCATATATATTTTATATATTTTTATGTTTATTTACTGAAGTTTATATGTGGGACATAAAATTTTAGTAATAGAAAATATACATCTTTACAGGTCTTACGCATGGTGGGTAGGATCAGTATGAAGAATGTATTTAAATGCTGGACCTATATTAAATCTTCTTAGTTCCGGTCTCTATGGTCTTGCTTTAGGACCGTGGGGACAACTTTTAGGTCAGGAGGAACTTCATACTGAGAATCCAGACATGTGACCTTAATAGCGAATAGGATGATGTTTAATTTGCAATGGCAAACAGTTTGTTGATGCTTCTTGATTGCAGCTTTTTACCGATGGTAGAACTGTCTTAAACAACTTGCATTGTATAGATTTTCTTACAATTAAGGTAAGGGATTCTAGCTATGTTTATATGAGTTAAGAGACAAGAAACACCATGATAGTATTTTGATGTAAGAACTCTCAGTCTGTGAGGGATGTGTTCTCATTTCTGAATGCCATTTGCCAAGTTGTAGTGCTTTTGTTCAAAATATGCACTTTTGAATTATGAGCTTGTAAATGCATTTTTTATGTCTGAAGTCTGCAGCGTTTTGTTTAGTCAGAGGGTTTTGGTAATGCTTTGAAATATTTTGTGATGAGTGTGAGTGCTGCACTTTAGAAATGAATTGTATTGAATTTAAACTGCATTTGAATGTAATGATGGCTTTAAATTGATGAAAGGCAATTAAGCTTCATTTTAAATTAATGAGCCCGCCAAAAGTTGTTTAGTATAAGTATTTTGGAACCATTTTATGACATTGTATCTGATGAAGCATAGTTTAACTATGCGAAAGCGCTTATTCTCTGTTTCCAATAAATGAATTTTTTACATATTTCCATCGTGGATATTTTCAGTGTGTCAGGAGCTTGAGTTGGGACTACTCTGTAGAAGGATTTACTCGTGGTGACTGTTCTCACTTTTTGGACTTCATTATTTCTGACAATGGTGCACAGTTTACTAGTCAGCAGTTCAAGAAATTTGCAGAAGCATGGGACTTTGTTCATATTATGTGTAGTACTAAATACCCCCAGTCAAATGGCTTGGCTGAAAGTGCAGTCCAAAGTGCAAAACAGCTGTTAGAGAAATCCAGACATTGAAATACAAATGTTTTTCTAAAGTTGTTAAATCTCAGAAACATTCCTTGTGGTATACATCCTGGTTCACGTCCCCAGAGACTTATGTGAAGACAAACTATAACCACATTACCAATCAGCAGTAATTTATTAGTTCCATGTGCTAAAACAACAAAGCCATAAAAGCCCAACTGTTGCAAAAGCATTTGTCCTAGAAGTCTTACTGTGATAAAACTAGCAAACTGCTCAGTTCATAGAAAAATGGGAGATAGTGAGGATGCAGACATCAAAGGTTTTGAATGCATCAGATTTGTGAAAAGTTTGTGTCAAGAGCCAAGATCGTACATTGTGGAATCACAAGGAATGGAATTTAGATGAAATCGGAAGCATTTGTTACCAGTGTCCGAACCTGTGTTACAGCATCTTGCCTGTTACAAAGACTCTAGTTCTCAGAGTAACTTGTCCAATGTTCCTGTTCCAGAGATCATTCGGTCAGTAATCCCCATTCCTGAGAAAATCCCTGAGTCTCCTCAAGCAGAACATTCCACAGTGGCTATCCCTGTTGCTAAACCCCATCCTATTATGTCACAAGATCAGATTACATCTTGAAACCTAGTTCCAGATACACGGGAACCAGGACATGAATGTTGTTTTCTTTATTAGTGTCTGTATAACTGTATGCCTATTGAAATGTCATTGTTTATATGAGACAGCTCAGTAAAGAGGGAGGATGTAGATTAGTGTGTGATATAGCTTTAAGAAGCTTTCCAGTGAGTCAGCGAGTGCATATAAGTACTGAGCATGTGCAAGCAAGAGTGCCATTTTGAATGAGCAGCCAGAGTGAGAGCTTGCAAGTATGTAGTCAGTCAGCTATTTAGATAGTTTGTTTAACTTCAATGTTCCTGCTATTCATCCTGATGCATTTGTATACAATAAACTGCTTAAATGAACATCCAAGCCTCAACGTCTTCTTAATGCGCATAAGAGGAGTGACAGAACTGCAAAAGATGTTGAACAGGGAAGGGGGTAGTCCAAGATTCCAACAGTCCCTGGACATCACTGATAGTGTTGCTGCAAAAGAAAGAAAAATGGTAGCACCAAGTTCAGTTAGACTACAGAAAATGAATAGTCAAACTTAGTTAGATGTTTACATCAAGGTCAGGACAGATAAATCCTTAGATAAGTGGAGTGGGGCTAAGTATCCATCTACTTTTGACCTTATCGGGGAGGGGTGGAGTTACTGGCAGTTGTCCTTGACACCTGCAGTGAGGAAGAGTTCAGCTTTTATGACCCTTTCTGGATTATATGAGTTAACCAAGATGACCTTTAGGAGGAGAAATATCATGGTAGATTTGCAGAGGTTGGTAGATATCATCATAGCAAAAGCTGGGAATTATGCTCTTGTTTGCCTTGATGATATTTTAATGTATAAGCTGGTACGGACATAAATACATTCAACACATTAGGCAGATACTGGGCAGGCTAAAATGGTGAGGGTTAACTATTAATGCCAATAAGTGTAATTTGCAAATGGCAGACATGTCTTACCTGGGTCGTAGAGTAGGTGTTGGTAAGATTTAGCCAAAGCCTGCCAAGCTGGAGGCTATTCAGGCATGGCCTACCCCTGCTACTAAAAAGCAGGTGACAATATTCTTAGGGACAATGGAGTAGTAGAGAGGATTTCTTCACCACTATATAGCCTCTCTCTCCTTACAGATCATTCCAGAAAGAAAAGAACAAATGCATTTCTCGGAATTCTGATGTGAGCAGGCATTCCAAATGCTTAAAGAGGATTTGAGTGGACCCCTGTGCAGGGCAGTCCTAATTTCAATGAGAAATATATCATGCAACAAGATGCTTTAACCCATGAGGTGTATGTACTTAGCCAGGTTTAATTAAAGTGAGAGGAGCATACCGTAATTTATATCAGCTGCAGTCTTTGGTGTTGGGAGGAATCTTATACAACTGTAGCATGGAAAATGAGCCAAAAAAATTTACCTTATTAAGTTTAGCATATAATAAGATAAAACTGACTGCAGTGGTTTTAAAATATCATCTGTATGTTTGCATTGATTGGATCATATCAAAAAAGAACTCAAGAGCCATGATGGATTTTTTCAGTATTAGTTTTGCCCACTGACTGCTAACTTTCATGCCTCCTCTAACATCACTTGAAACCTTTGGTCTCCTCAGCTAGGCATGAAAATAAAACCACTTAATTGTTACAACAGTGAAAACTTCACATGATAATTTCTCTTCTATGAAGGTACTGAAGAAACAAATTCAAACAGGCTTAGTCACTACAATAACTCAGCTCTAATTTATGATAAGTGCTTTCATCCACCGACTGGACTTTATAGGTTCAGAGGTGTGTACTAGGCTAATGGCCCTGGAGCCTTTACAAGCCTAGCCCATAGAAGTGCCCTGACATTGTGCCGCCCAACATTAGTTCCCACTGCCTCTATCAAGTAGAGCTACTGCAGTGATCTCCGTGGTGAATTTTCTATTTCCCATCCACTCATCAGGATTTCTTTTGAATAGGGCCAGTGATTTACTCATATCAATTTTTCAATAGCAGCTTTAACCCATGGAAAAATGTACACATAAAAAGCACAAAGGATCATAAAGCATAAATGACAACCTCATACTTAATAATGGGCCTAGCCTACAACTAATAGCTAGCCTGATGTAACACAAATCATTTTTTACCATTCAAACTAAAATAAGAAACAGAAAAACTACTGATTAACTCATTCACTCTAACTGAGCCCAGGACGTTTGCACTGTAACTTCCAATGGGCAGAGCCTATGCCTTTTGACAGAATCAAATTATGTCCTCACATTTCAGATCAATGTTCATATTTCTGGAGCAATAGGGGTTGTGAAAGAACTATAAATGGGAAACTCTTCAGTACAAACTATTTTTATAGTGGTAGTGTTCTTCAGGTTCTAGGTCTTAAACCAGATTTTAGAAGTCAGAGTAAACACAGTAGGGGGGATTCAGTAAACCCTATACAATTTGTTTTCATCTGCACATCTCTCTGTGATGCGTACACGAGGGCGAACATTTTTAGATTCAATAAGCCTTGCTTAGTGGCGCACAAACACGTGCAAATAGGGAAAGTTCTGTGTAATGCAAATGTCCACTTAAGCAAGTGAATTCTATGCAAATTAGCCTGGTGGAGCGATACAACAATCTGAAAGGCATCCATGTAGACTCTGTGTCTGTGCTTGTAGTGAGTCTACACAGAAAGAAGGGGATGTAAAAGTCTGCAAATATGGACAACACTGCCTTGAAATGGTTAGATTGCACACATTGATATGTAAAATATGCATTGTGGATGTCTGAAAATGCAAGTTAATATGTATAATGAATTTTTTTTTTGTTATTAACCTCCACTTGTTCATGCTATGTGCTGCATTGTACAAGCATGCTTAATTAAAACAAATAAATAAATAAATTTAAAAAAAGCAATAAATGTATTTTACAGACATGTACTATAGGACCTTGCATCGCGTCTGTACAACGGTGCAGCCGTGCTGTTGCCCAACTCACATGGGTATGAATCATGTAGTTTCCAGGCTGTCAGCAAGAATATGTATGCAAATGAGGTGAAGTTGGTTGAATCGCTAAAAGTAGCAACTGTGTCTGCAGATCCCTTTTGTGTAGGCTCCTACATGTTGTTGATATTCCCAGTGGATATGGATGACATTGGGAAGGGGGGGTGTCAAGTTAGGAGATTTCGTGCACAGTGTGAGTGTTTGCAAGGTGCGCCACTTAGCTTAACATGTTCACAAGAACTGACCCCCCCCCCAAGGCCTTGTTTATGTTTTCCAGGATTACCACACCTGCAGTCATTTATAAGGCAGACTTCACCTGTGACACATGTGATAAGTAATGTCATCTGTACTGTGTAAGACTAAATAGGTAGGGGTTCTTATGTCACTCCAGCTCACTTAGTGTGTTTGTGTGTATATGTGCACCTCCCCACAAAACAAGTGTGAATCCCACTCACTACCAACTTGCAATAGTTTTGCACTTGATGCAGGTCTCCTAGCTCTTGTCCTCTGCAAGGCCTGTTTTTGTCATCAACCGTAAGAGTACAAAAAGGCAGGGCAATGTCAGACTTAACTCATGGTGCATGCCATAAGTACTGTGTTTTGCAGTGTGTAAGACTAGATAGGTAGGGGTTCTAATATCACTCCGGCCCATTTGGTGTGCTTGTGCATATATGTGCATCTCCCCACAAAACAAGTATCAATCTCACACTCACTACCAAATTGCAATGGTTCTGTGCTTTTTGACCTTTCCATTTGATGTAGCCCTCCTAACTCTTGTCCTCCACAAGGCCTTCTGATGTCATTTACCATAAGAATACATAAAGCCATGTCAATGTCAGATTTAAGCTGTGGCTTGCGCGATAAATTCTGTTTATGTAAGACCCTCATGTAGGATGTTGACATAATGTTAAGATACTATGGCTGCTCCCAGTTTGCAGACATTAGCAAATACTGTCAGCCACAGACATTTACTTTGTGCTTGTACTTCAGAGAAATGGATTCCAAACATTAGAGGACCCAGGACCAAACCCTGTGGGACACCACTGGTTACAGCTCTGCTGTTGGAGGTGGATTACCCTAAATTTGATCACATGACTTATATCAATGAGCCAGTTAATAACCCCTATAATGACATAAGGGTTAAAGCCTAGTTGGGTTAGGTTGTCAATGATGCCTGAGTGCGGGATGCTATTGAATGCCTTGTCTAATTTCAGGTAGGCTGTATGCACAGATTTCCCATCAACCAAGTCCTTGGTGACTGTCTCAAATAAGTCCACCAGGTGTTGGGGTACAGGATGTTTGTACCCTGCCAATTCACCCCCGGACAATTCACCCCCAACCAGTTTGACCCCAGATGGTTGGACCTGAATAAAAAAATAATGTAAGTGAAGCCGAAGCACATCAAAGCATAAATATAAAAGAAAGACTGTTTAAACATTCTTAAAATTGGTTTAGACAGTCTTTTTCTTTTCTATTTATGTGCTTTGACTACACTTACTTTACAAAAAATGCAATTAGTTAGTTGAATTATATATATAAAAAAAAACAATAACTGCAAAAACAAGAAGGAAATAAGCAATAGCAATGACATCTGGAAGTTCACAGCACTAACTAGTCCAGAGTTACCGTATAACGGTAAAATTAACATTGTATAAAAATAAATAAAATTAACAATAAAAATATAATTAAGGCATTAAAAAACAAAGTATCCCTACAGATATAACTTAAAATAAAAATGTAAAAACACATATATGCAATAAATCAACGAACAGAAACTCTGGACTAGATAATGCTGCGAACATCCAGATTAGTTATCAAACTGTTGTAAAACAGAACTATTCTATAAATTCTTGTAACTGTGAC
Organism: Protopterus annectens; assembly: GCF_019279795.1. Classification (NCBI taxonomy): domain Eukaryota; kingdom Metazoa; phylum Chordata; order Ceratodontiformes; family Protopteridae; genus Protopterus; species Protopterus annectens. Next base: position 1,052,142,392 of record NC_056732.1, read on the forward strand.
TCCTTTAATGACCAGAAAATGAAAAGTCATCAACAAAACAACACTACACATGTATGTATTTACTTGAAGGAGAATTAGAATTTTTTCTTCAACACCACACATTTAAATAATAATTGCATATCGGTCTTTGAGCAAAAAAAATATGCGGTACAAGATCCATAATTAAACATACATTGCCAATCATTTTTCTATTAAAATCATATATATATATATATATATATATATATATATATATATATATATATATATATATATATATATATATATATATGTATTTGTGTGTGTGTGTGTGTGTGTGTGTGTGCGTGTGAGTGCGTGCAAAATCTTTCTTAAAATATCCAACCCATCATCGTATTGCTTTAATTTAATTTTAAACAATTTATTTATAATACATAATAGATTGATTAAAATATCAACATAATGTAAAATAAAAAATGTGTTTAATTTATTATAAAAATATGCTATAAAGTATGTTATAAAGTAACAATAGTCATAATATGTTAAAACATAACACTAGTTATATTTATTTATTTTATTTTACATTTGTTAACCGGGATGGTCCGACTGGATACATGTCCTTTTTCAGCGGAGGCCCGGGGAGAAAAGCTCCAACAGAGTTACATTGATAATTAGGTACAGTAAATGAGCTGAAAGAACTTAACAAAAACATAGGCTATTTACATACAAGTACAAGACTGCCATTACTATTTCTGAGATTACTACAAATGTAACATTAATAACATATTAGCAAGGATGGTAGGCAGTATAATGACATAGAGTTAGACAGGATACATATTTCTTTATCACAGTATACAAAGTACTTATCATCTTAGCTAGTTGTTTATGTTTTAGTTAATGGCACAGAGCTAGTCTGGGTTTGAGCAAGGACATAGCCAGTGTGACTTGAAGTGGAGTTTTAGACTATTTTTGAATTGACTTAGAGAAGTTGCAAGCGTGATGTTATTTGGGAGAGAGTTCTATATTTTACCAGTGGTGTTGGCAAATAGCGCGTCACCACCTAGGTTGAGAGATTTAGTTGTTTGGACAAGGAGTCTGTTTGCTGAGCGAAGGCAGCTTAGATTGGAGTAGGGAGTCATTAAGTTTTTAGTGCTGGGGTATTCTCAGGTTGTTTAAGGATTTTGAAGGCCTCTATGAGTTGGGACTGGTGAAGAAGGTGTGGGAATTCTATCCATCCAAGCTTTTCAGGTTAGTACAGTGGTGTGTTCTGTAGGGTATGCCTGTAACGAACCTGGCAATGTGATTATAGCAGGATGAGAGCTTGGCCAGATCAGATTTGTTAAGGTGAGTGAGGACAGGAGAGGCATATAGTAGGGTAGAGAGAAGGTGTGAATGGGCTGTGGCTGCCCTGGCATTCAGGGTAAGGAAGGCTTTAATTCTATATAGGGTCCCAAGTTTCTTGTTGACTGACTTAATGGCTTGGTTGATATGTATATCAAATCTGAGTTTATTGTCAATGTTTACTCCTAATAGCTTTGTATAGGTGTCTGGGGAGATGATGTTCCCATTATTGGATTTTATAGTGAAGTTTTCAGTTGGAGATCTATTGGTTGGGTAGAAGAGAAGTAACTTGGTTTTGTTTGGATTTAAGATCAGGAAATGGTTGGCAAGCCAGTTTTCGACTTTGGTGAAGCTATGTTGGGTGGTAGTTAGTAGATTTGCAAGAGAGGCATTGGAACATATTATAGTCGAGTCATCTGCATATTGAATGCAGGTGTCTTCAGGGATGACTGTTTGGATGTCGTTTATGAAGACTGAAAAGAGGAGAGGTCCTAATATGGAACCTTGAGGAACTCCTATGGTATTTGGTAGTAGGCAGGAGAGCTTGTTTTGCCACATTACTGCTTGTTGTCTCCCAGTGAGGTAAGCTTGAAACCAGTCAAGGGCTGGAGTATCTAGATACAGGGTTTTTAAAGTATATAGAAGTAACTGATGGTTTACCATATCGAAGGCTTCCGATAGGTCCAGGAAGAGAGCGGAGGATATTTTTTTATTATTCCGGTTAAAATTAATGTTTTCAGTAAAAGAGAGGAGGGCAGTGGTTGTACTATGATGGGGTCTGAATCCATGTTGAGAGTCTGTGAGTAGTTTATTTTGGGTTAGATAGAGCATTAGTTGGTTGTGCATGCACTTTTCCATAATTTTGGCAATTGGTGATAGTATGGCTATAGGTCTATAGTTGGATAGTTTTGTGGATGAACCTCCTTTGTGGAGTGGAATAACATAGGATATTTTCCAAATTGAGGGGATTGAGGCCTCGGTTATGGTTCTGTTAATTAGGATTGAGATAGGGTAGGCTACGACATCTGCAGCAATTTGCAGGTATTCAGCCGGCAGAAGATCGGCTGAAAGGGTGGTTGGCTTCAGTTTTTCAAAAGGGATCTGATAAAGGATGTGGACACTGGCTGGAAGTTAAAAGAGAGTGGTGAGTCGGGTATAGTGTTTATAGAAGTGTGGGTAGGAGAAAGTTGGTTAGCTAATGACTGGATGGTTTCTGTGAAGAAAGTATTGAATGAATTGGCTATATCTTCTTGGCTCTTGTCAGATAATGTTCCTGGGGTCGGAGTAGTGGATTTGCCTGGTTGGAGAAGTTTATTTATGCCTGCCCAGTACTTTTGAGGGTTATTCTGATGTTTATGTTGCAGATTGTAGAAGTAATTTTTCTTATCTAGTATGATGGCTTTTTTAGTCTCATTTCTAAGTTGTTGGAATTTGATACGATCTAGGGGTAGTTTGGTAGTGCGCCATTTATCCCACGCTTTGTCTCTAGTTGTTATTTTGGTTTTGGTGTCTGTTGTTAGCCAGGTTGCTAGTTAAGTTTTAATTCTTACTGAGTGTTTAGGGGCATGCGAGTCAAGTATAGTAAGGAATGAATTGTTAAATGATGACACTGCCTCATCAAGGGGAAGGAACTTTAGTTTTGTCCAGTTGCATGATTTGAGTTCAAGTTGAAATTTAGTTGGGTCAAAGTTTTTCTTGGATCTGATAGACCTATAAATAGGTAAGCTTGTACAATTAATGTTGTCTTTCATGATGTATGTGAGCAGGTGATCACTAAGATCATTATGGAGAGTTCCAGACATATAGTTCTGGGGATGACTGTTGGTGAGTATCCAGTCTAGTATACTCTCTTTTTGGTTATTGTTACCTGTACATGTGGTAGATGATATTATCTGAGAGAATCCATGTAGGTTAACAAGGATGGGGTTGGACTGTGCTGTGCATTGGTTCCAGTCAATATTAACATCGCCCAGGACAATGGTTTCTTGAGGGTAGTTGTTGGCTATCCAATGTAGAATGACCTCTAGTGTTTCTACATTGTTCCCAGGGGGAATATAGGTGACAATTAGGTTAATGCCCATATGATTATTTAGCAGAATTTTTAGAGCTAGTATTTCAGCGTTAGAGACCTGGGGTGGTTGTATAGGGTTAGTTATGATGTTAAGTGTGCTATTATATAAGACGGCTATTCCATCTCCTCTTTTCTTTACTCTATCTGCCCTAAGTATATTGTAACCAGGAGGCATGATCTCATTGTCTTTGGTTGATGGCCAGAGCCATGTTTCAGATAGACACATTATGTTGGGGAGGTATGTGGCTAGTACAGCATGCAGGCTATGTTTCTTATTGTTTAGGCTTCTAATGTTTAAGTGGCATATTAGGAGAGAGTTGACCAGTCGGTGGGAGAGTGGTGGGCTGGTAGGATTTTGAGTTAAGGTTGGGCCTGGATTAGGATGGATATCCCCATCTTTGGTTATGTTTTTTCTTAGATACGCTAGTAGTCTAATAACTTTGAATAGTAGTTTTAGTTCATATTTGGATTTTGGTGTTGATTGGAGTGGTTTTTTTAGAAGCAAGTGGTTGGAATTTATAATTTTTGGGGTAGTGTAGTAGTGGGCAAGTTGCGCAGTTAGTGGAGGTAGGGGGGTCTTGGTTTGGCATTTTGGATAAGAGAAACCTACGAATGTGAGATTTTCATAGCTAGTAAAAAAGTATGGCAGAATTAAGAGTGGTAAGATAAGAGGAAGGAGTTTATAATTATTTATAGACATGTTATATGTCATCAATGGGTGGGGTCAATGTGCTTCAGAGGAATAGTAGTGGTTAAACAGTAAAGTGGTGGTGGGGGAAATTGGAGAGGAAGTTGTGTAGGTTGGAGAGGAAGTAGGGGTGTGGCCTAGTGGCTATAAATGTAGACACAGTGGGGGCGGGTGGGATAAGGGGGCAGGGAGGGGAGCGAAGCGGAGCGGGGCTAACCCAGTCCCAGTTTTGGTCCTATGAGTGGGGTAAATAGTCTGATAGTGTAAGTAAGCAGATTGGAGTACAGGCTTGAAATTCAACATAAACATATACAGTTGTAAAATGTCTAATACAATTCAACATAAATAGTCATTTACAGTTGTAAAACACTTACTGGAGAGACACTGAGCCTTCATGGGGCCTGTAGCAGAGTGGATTGTAGTTTTACAAATGGTGCCTGCCACAGGTAATATTTATTAACTCTGGGATTGTCTTAAGGTAATAAACAGGGAAGGGGAGGGGAGAACAAGGGTGTGAGCAGGCAGTTCTTTGTACTGCTGTTAATGAGCCAAAGCAAGACAAGTATGTGTTAAGAACAATCACAATTGACCAAGGACTGCTCTGAAACTGTAAGTCTTGTCTTAATTTCTCAGGTGGAAAACCAGGATAACCTTGTATCAGTAGGCTACTGTGGTATAGTTTAAATAAACAAACACAAACACTATGTTAAAAGTTTATGTGTTATAGTTATACTAACCAATATAATAATTAAATTAAATAAAAATATTAAAGTAAAAAATATATATATTTACAATGAAAAATTAACAGTGTTATTATTGAATAATTGTTTAAATAATAACATAATGATAAAGTACTTATTAGAATATATTTGGGGTCAAAAAGTCTGGTGCCAAATAGTCCGGGGTCGAACTGTCCACTCAAAAATTACATATAAAATACATATAAATTTATACATGAAATTATACAGAAATGCATTAGGGATGAACCATCCAGGAGCGAACAGTCTTGGGTTGAACTGTCCGGGGTCAAATAGTCCTCCTTCCAGGTGTAACAGGCATGATCTTACTTTAACAGATCCAAACTATGTAGGGTCAACTGATTGGAGATTACCAACATCTTTGTTGATAGTGTCCATGATGATCTGCTTTAAGGCCTTGCAGATATGGCTAATCAGGCTAATAGTACACAGTTCCTGGGGTCAGTGGATGCACCATGTTTGTGCAATGGCTGTTTTCCAATCAGTTGGGACAAAGTCAGTGGTTACACTATGAGTGTGAAGAGTTGCCAAGAGTGTTAGTAATCCATGTTAGAGCCCATGTAGGACGCATCCTCAAATGTTATCAGGTCCCATAGATACTTTGCTTTTGTCCTTATAGAGGCCAGTTATGACCTGCTCTTTAGAGATACAAGGTAGGGGACAGATGGTAGGGATATCATGGTATATGTGTGGTGGGGACAGGGAAATGAAGTTTTGGCAGAACCTGTTGACCAAAAGATTAGCTATGTCTACATCCCCAGTATATGTGGTGTCATTAAATATAAGTTTGGCACAAATATGGGCCTTTCCTGTTAGGGTACAGATGTAACTGTAGAATGCCTTGTGGTTGTCCTTTGTGAGAAGGCAAATTTGAACCATACTTTGATTTGGAGGACTTTACAACAACTCTTATTTGTTTAATTAAGCTGAGGAAGGGGTGTTTCCATTTTAGGGGTCTACCTCCCACCTACTCTTAGAGAGCAATATGTTCCTCTTATTGTAAAGCCTGTGAATGGCAGTCGTCCACCAGGCAAGTTTGGTCTTTGATGAGGAGCTTCTTTTGCACCTATCAGGAATGGCCAATTCACTGCAGTCATACAGGTGTTTGTATAAAGCATTGGTGTAGAGCTCAGCATAGTTGGCAGTTCCATTTGAGGGAAGAGGTGCTGTGAAGCTATTTATACCATCCCGTAAACGGTTATAATCTGCTTTGTTGATATTTATTACTTTATTTTCTGCAGAGCGGGGTGTCAGGTGATATACTTACTTTGAATGAGACTGATTATTTGTCATATCTCACCAGGGAAGAACACACAGTGGGGGGGCTACAGTGGTCCCCCATATTGGTAAGCACACCATCCAGTATGTAAGCTTCCCTTGCGGGGGTGTCAACCAGCTGCTCTAAGGCTTTGTAGTTAATGAAGTTGAGAAGCCTTTGTGCAAGTGAGTTTGAGCATGAGTAATATACCCAATCAGTGAGTAGTTAAAGTCATTCAAAAACATGGTGTACGTATGCATCTTGATAGAGTCAAGTAAATACAAATAAGTAGAGTGGGTGTCCTGGTTCATGGAGGGGCTCCTTTAGCTGACAATTACTTGAATATGTAACCTAAAAACAGTCAATATCACCTAAATTGTCTCTAGGGAATCATAATGTGTAAACAATCTGGATGTGTACATATTCTTAATGAATATTTATACACTGCCTCCATTAGCTTGCATGCCTTCAGTTTGAGGTATGCATGTGTGGAAGGAGTTGTAGCCTGGTATGGCTTTGCTGCTCTCCATAGCCTTGAACCAGGTGTCTGTGACTGCAGAAATGTCTAAGGCTTCCAAGGTGAAGACAGCTTCCAGTGAGTGGAGTTTTGTGTTGACACTCCTAGCATTTAGCAGAATAACCTTGAGGTTGCTTGTAGATGAGCTTTTTACATTGTAACTTTTGCCCTTGGGACACCACCTAAAAAGTCACTATGGGGGTGACAAGAGCCTTGGCCAGTATCCAAAATTCCAGGGGTGACAGATGCAGACCATCTCTGGCAAAGCATCAAGGTCTGTTGAGCATGTCATCCCAGCCTGACAGATAGTGGATCCCCTTAGAATGACACCAGATGCTAAGCCAATTATTGAAGTCAATCCTATTCTTTTTGTATTTTGGCATCATCCCAGGTGAAGGTAAAATGAAGCTGAAGGCCAAGGGCATACCTGTCTGAGACACATAGTCCGGGATCTCAGTCATGTCTCTCTTCATACAGTCGAGAGAGGTACATGACAAGTTATACACACCAACAGGAACTATGACGTAGTCATAACAGTACCTGCTTTTGACAGAGTTGAGTGCATGTGTGATATACCATATCCTGGCACCTCACAGACAGCTGGCCATGACCTTTCCCTTATGTAGCCTGGTGAGAAGGACATCAGTGTGTCTCATGATGTAATCACCTATGACTAATATGTCTGATTTTGTTTTTTGCCTTAGGGGTATGAGCGGTGAGACAGTCATGCGTGAGCTATTATGTGTACCGTGTTCTGCAGAGGTAGTATTATGTGTAGCATGTTTGCGTTTGTGTTTGTGAGGTGTCAGGTGTGTAGGTATGTTTCTATTAAGGGCCTCTGCATATGTAGGTATGTGTGATGTGGGTTTGGGTGATGTATGAGGTGAGGTGTGCTTGTTGGCAACCCACTCATTGTCATATGTACCGTGTGTGAGAGAGCATGGAGTCATGGTTTCTAATGCAGTTGCATCCCTCACATGTTGTGTTTGTGTGGACTAGGAGTAGAGGGTTGGGGATGCTGTTGCCATCTCAACATTCAGTGACAATGCCATTATCAACAGATTATTGCTTGCATATACATCACAATAGGCCATGGTTAGGCAGTGGCCTGACAGAATCTGTTATGTAACATGTTCTGACCCTCATGGTGTCATTCTAAGGTAAAATAGTACCTGACAGTGTGGAATAACATGGTAGATTGAGTATGCTGCTTTGCCAGGCATGTGGCACTTGCATGGACCATAATCCTGTTGTTAGGCCTCATTACTTCTCTGCAGGCATGGCCACTGCCAATGGTCTGTGGCTGACTAAATTTGCTGAGGACTGCAAATTAGGAGCTGTCACTGAATCCTACACTGACACAAATGTTATTCTGGAGGGGCTGACATAGACATACAGTTGCTGTCAGAGCCATGGACTGACAGTAAATGCCAACAATTGCACAATGCTGTCCTTTCGGGAGTCACCCACCCATGATAACTATTGAATTGACAGAACACCTCCTCCAGAAATCAGAAACTTGTGGACACATCGGTAGTGATCTAGCCTTTGACTGTAACGTGTCTGTAATAATGGGGAAATCATTCTATGTTGTGCAACCTATAAACAAAGGTATGGCAGGTAAATCCAAGGAAGCCATTGTTCCACTGTATTCGGCATTCATCAGATCTATCATTGAGTGCAATGCCATCTTCGGCAAGTAACCAACCAGGCATATCCAACAACTGTAACATCCACAGAGGTTCCGAGTAAACCACTACATGGTTTATGTAACATGTCCTATGCAGATCATGTCAAGGCCCCAGCTGTGTATTCTGTATCCTACATGCTTTGTAGGGGAGGTGAATGGCTGCTATAAAGTGTGGTGTCAGACCCCAATGTGGACCTCCTGCATATCCACAAAACAACTTTCAACAAATTTACCTGTTCTCCAGTCCTACACCTTTCCTGTGATATAAATGGGACATGCTGGAGAGACAGGTATATAACCCAGAGACTGCACCCTATATGGAACAGGCTACCCATACAAGTGAAGCAGAGTTCTGCCCTAAAGCAAATCAAGTGCAAGTTACACAAGTGGATGGGGAATAGGACAATCATACCTGGTTTAGGCCCAATGTCTCTAATGAACACAGGGAAACTAGAGATGGTTCATCTCCCCACACCTTGGCCTGTAGATGTTTCAGCTCCCAAAACTCTGCTTACACTTATCCAGAGTATCCGACCTTGTCAGAGTTTAGGGATGCATGGCTAGGCTTCAAGAAGCCCTTGTGTTTGTTATCCTATTAAACAGATATGAACCCATGAATCCATGAACCTATGGTGTTTTACCTTTCTGATGACATTTTTCTTCTGTGCTGACATTCAATCCTGTGCTCTGACATTGATGGTTTGATTGTAGATGTGTAGGCATAGGTGTGTCCTACAGAATCCTGAAAGTGAATCTTGAACATTTCCATGAGACATCTTTCATTGTGTGCCTACACAGCCATTACAACAGCATTGATGGTAACGTACACACATTATGATTTTAAGCTCATTATAAATGGCAATATACAATATCTGTAAATGACCAGTACAAGTAGAATGTGAAAAGCAACAAAGGATGATACAAATTCATATCAATGTAGATAGTCAACTTGTGCATCAGACAGATAGCTTTATTTCCCTGCATCCATGAGAAAATTGACAGGGATGTGACACAGGTATCATCACTTGCACAGGGTGTTGTATAGGGGTGCAGGAGACCTAGACTAACCCAATAGGTTGGCAAGCATGTGTGAGTCAGGAAGGGAAGCAGGCAAAATGGACCATGGAAATGTGAAGTGTGTGTCTAAAGGTGACCTGAATTTGACAGTGGTGTGTGAGTGCATGTGTGAATACAGCCAAGCTCAGTGCTAGCCTTACGTGTCTGTATTTTGGACAGCTGTGAGCCGTGCAAGGTAGAACTGACAGTTTATTGCTCAGCCAGGAGTTGCACTGGCACCTCCAAGCCCAAGGTCAGGTACTGTGCTACTACCAGAGAGTGACTGCTGTCTGCTGGGAACGTTTCCTCCACAGGAACACCCAGGACCATAAGCCTGTGGCCTGCCACTTCTTGTTGTAGACAGCACCCCCCCAAACACTGGATGTACTGCCACTATGGGAGCGTGATTGTGCATGACCAAGTTGACTCTCAGCAGATATAGTTGCTGACATACATCCATAAGACCAACACTCAATTTCAGCCAGATGTTCCATTGCAGACAATGTGTGTTCCAAGACAGATACTGTATGATCTGTCTCAGACCAACGTCTTCCACTGCATCAGTCAACCATCCCAGGGTATCTGCCAGCATGGTGGAGGCAGTCACGGATGTCAGACTGTGCTGCATCCATAACCCTGAGCATCCTTTGTGAGTTCCTTTTGGAGCATACCTGTGCCTCCATGATGGTCCTAAACATATGCTGAGTGATACATGATGAGACACCTGCAACAGGTGGCAGAAGGAGAGCACCTCTATCAATCCACCTGTGTGGAACCTTGCCAACTGTTTGGCTATGGCTAGTGTTGACACTCACTGCAGCCACAGTAGCCACACTTCCCTGTTCAATGTCTCCACCCTCTGACTGTCTAATATCTGTGGCCACAGAGGCCTGGGTATGCATAGGCATACTGGCTGTGTATGGTGATAATGAGGGCGGATGAGGGATGGTAACTCTGTGTCAGATTCAGCACCTGCAACCTCCAGCTGTGCCTCACTTTGGCCACCATCATTATCAGAGTCTGAAGAGACAATGATATCAGGTTGTGACAGAGACAGAGACCAGCCCCCCTGGTCACCTGTCTATTAAAATGGAAAAAGCATTGCATTAATACCTGCACTACTATGCTCTGCATTCCGCTGTAATATATGTTAAGCTGTATACACTGCTGTCACTATTACAGACTTGTCTAACACCCAACTTCATATAGTGGGACATGAGGACATTATTGTCTAACCCAAATCTGTAGTTACTTGCAAATTAAAGCTTTTTAAACAAGGATCTCATGATCAAGACTTAAGAGATGTACACTGTTGCCATTTGGAAAAACTCTGCACAGTTGACATGTATGGCAATCTGTAATGTCCTGACAACACTGTTGAAGCTATCACTGTGGTCACACCTACATGGCACAGGCATGAGTCTAAACTGTGTACAGCAGAAAATATCTGTACAGTTGGCAATCAAGCAGATAGCACATTAATCCTGCCAGCAGGCCTGTGATGACACCATAGCGACTACATTGCACTAAATATACATCTCTAACAAAACAGTGTTGTCCTTACCAGGAGCAGGAGCATGGCATCATCCAATTCCTGATGCTCATGAAGAATTTTGAGGGAGAGGTAATGTAAACAGCACTGGATGTTACAGTATAACAGAGTAATACATCCAGATATCTCACATTTACAATAGTTACTATGTTAACTGGTATGTTGACCACAATCTCAGCATGAGATTCAGACTGCATCTACCTCCCGAAAAAAACTGACACCCATGTAAAACTATGTACACTCTGACACACTGAATGTTACAGTATTCCACTGATGATCCAACTAAGCATACCTGGACACTGATCTTGCATGGAAACGGTGGCACCCATATCCAGGACATATTGTATTATGGATGTCTGGGAGCTGTCCTGTGTTCCTAGGTTCACCAGGAATTCCTGAGTGACTGACAGTGGTTGTTCTACAGCAGAGCCTCCACCAGTGACACCATAATGCCTGGCCACATCCACTGCTCTTCTGTGTGCCACATGGATGATATCAGTGGCATGGTGTCGCACCTGCTCATATGTCCTGGTCTAGTGACCAACAGCATTCACATTGCAGTCCAGGTCAGCCCACAATGCTGCCTGCTCTTATCTGTTTGGGCTCCCCCTGGACAGTAGCACTTGATGATGTCATCACAAGGCCTCCAGGATATCACTTTCCATCTCTGTAAAGGGGCTTGGCAAAAGGGATGCATATTTTCTGAAATACAACAAAATGAGAAAACTTCATGATTACATATTTGGGAGTACAGTATGTAGAGATACATCAATATAGGAAGGCTATCAGTATTCATGCTTGATTACACATCTCATATTCAACAGTGTGCCAAACATACAAAGGGTATGGATGCAACTAGGATAGTAGCAATAGTCACCTATTTCTGTTTGTGCCATGACAGATATTAATGTATGATCAGACATCCAACACAGGAATTCATTATAGTATGCCCCATATGAGTAACACCCCCCTTTTAATAGATACAAAGAACAGTGCCAAACAAATAGCAGCTATCAAATGAAGTATTCAGGAGACATGTGTAGCTATTTAACACAAAGCATTATATCCTTGCTGTATTCTCATTCCTCTGTAGGTATAATACATCTGGAGATCAAAGCTATGTCATCAGTACAGTTCTAATTAAGACTTACTGATTTAATTCCTATTACCCCAAGTCTATTCCAGCATACACATCATGCTGGAAGCAAAATGGTTGCATACCTGATGGAGTAGAATACTCATCTGTTGAAAGATAGTGCTCTGAAATTGCTGTGTCAATGAAAAAACATGTTAGTCTCATACACAATAGTACCCCTAGCTAGAAGTTTCCCTTTTGAAAGATGGTTCTCATTAGCAGGTGATTGCTTCTGATCCAGTCTGTGGTTGGGCAATGCTAATTGAAGCATACACATCTGATTTGTAGTGTAATCAGGAAATCCCATGCAGCTATTGAAGAAGATAGGAGGCCTCAATGTAGAATTCATCCCCGTTCTCATATGCTGGGTTGGAAATGCTGGGCTAGAGATACTATGACAGTATAGAGAGGATGTTTGTAGTACATACATGTGTGTGCTACAGGCTGCAGCTTATGTTGCTGCAGGCAATAAGCATAGTGAGCGAGGCTGCAGAATGTGGGAGAAAACAACAATTATGAGTAACAGTGTGACCAGTGACAGCCCTGGTATACAGCCAGAGCCTGATTAAGGGAACCCATCCAATAGGATATTGAGGTATGTGTTTAAGGTAAGTATGTTAGCCAAAGGTATCACTAACTAAGTAAAAGGCAATATTCCTGGGATGTCCTAGAACAAGGTAGAGGGTACATTAACCATTACGTCAAGTAGTTAGACAGCTGACAAGTCAAGTGCTATTTCATGGTAGTCACCTGTAATGTGTGTGCTGGCAACCCTTGTGTATACCACAACCTCCATATATGTATGTTACTTTTGCAGCTGTGGTTGTCTGTAATATCACTAGCAAATAATTGTGGGCTGCAGATGAATATTACTGGGCCTCCTTTGTATTACATAATTTAAAATCCTCTGTGATTGCATAGTACTGCATGACCTAATACTCTATAGACTTTCTAGAGTTGTAGTAGGAACATGTTAAATGTGTTCCTATCTGCAAGCCTTTGACTTCCGTCATTGAACTGCAGACATTCCATCTAATATGCTTTAGGTGGATACATAGTTGATGACACAGTTAATCATTACAGAATTCACAATGGTGATGTACACATACATGCATTTTAAATGCTAGACACCACTGGATTAGAACCCAAGACCATGTGTACCAAAACTTAATGTTTTCAAGACATTTAACAGACTGAGCTTCTGAGTCACCGTGACAGTAGGTGTATTTTGCAACATATAATTCTGCACTTGCATGCTGTTACATACCTCATTTGCATCCATTATTATGTGAATGGCTTTATAAGGATGTATTTCTCCACCGGTGTCCCAATTAATCACCTACATTTCCATTAATGTTTTATCAGGTGTATTTTTAAATGTTGCAGATAGCAGTACACAGTTATCTGCTGTTAGAGACCTCACTTGCATCCACTATTGTGTGTCAGGCCTTTCTAGTGATGTATTCCTATTCCAGACTTCAAGTTACAGTCTCATTCTTTCCATTACTCTTTAAGCAAATTTGCGCAATGGGGAGTGATGAGCAGCACTGTTTAAACACGCTTAATGATGGGAAAATGGCAAGTGCTATGTTTTGCTTAAAGCACCTATACCAGTTAACAGCTGTGTGGCTTGGCAGGGAGACACAATGGTTCACAGGAGCGATGGTCATGGGTTTGAAATAGGGCACAGGTGTACATTTTAAATGTGATTATTATTATTATTATTGCACAAACATATATCAATATAGCGCTATTTATCTTAGCTTAGTGGTGCTGCGTGCCATGCAGCATCATGCAAAAAATCTTTAAAGAAATGAAAAATGGGGAGATAGGACAATGGTGAAATGGCATGCATGCAGGGGGAAAAACATAGTGAAAGGCAGGTAGGTGTGGCAGGAAGGGTGTAGGAAATTGTCATAGCTATCCATTTCTTGTACAGCAACAACTGTGCACTTTAACAGATTTTTTTAGCTGTGTTTGGACTGTCACCCCCAGAGATAGGAGTGAGGACAACAGAAGTGCGTTGTCAAGCCAATTGGACCAAATTAAGTGTGTCCAGTGGACATGTGTGCGAAATGGAGCTCTATGTGTGGGATAATTTCCATTTTTTTTAAGGTGAGAGTGGAATGTTGGGGAAGAGATATAGGTACATGTGGGGGAGGTAATTTGTGAAGGTGAGGAAGTTTTCAGACAGACAAGACAGCAGACAGGGTTGGTGTGTGACACAAGGGGGGGGTGGTAAACACCTTGGTTGGGGAGAGTGTTATGGAATCCCAGTCCCATGGACATCAGACATGATAGCAGTGACTCAAGTCCTCACCCATGGGACTGTCAACCTTGTACCTTCACTGCTGCTGTGGAAGCAGCGATTTATGCAGGTGGAGTGAGACTGCCCCACCAGGATGGACAGCATGCTCTCCATCCGGTGTAGGCATGCACTGAGAGTTCAGCACAGCAGCCCATGCACCATGCCTGGCAGTTCCTCACGAGTGACATATTCAACCCCTCCATGTCAACTCCCCAAGGGGGGACTAAACCCAGCCTCTGGGCCAGAACTACCCAACAGGCCAGGTAGTGCAGGGGCAGCAGAGGGGGCTCTACCAGGCTGCGGCCTAGACATGCTGTGCCCTGGCGCCACAGCCAGGGAAGCCAAGGGAGGTGGATTGCCTGGAACCAGCCTACCCTGTAGCACTGTAGTAAATTAAATATAAATATAAGGTAAAAATAATCATAACTAAACAAATGTTACTATTAACATAATAGAAGATAATAATGATTAGTCGAAAGAAATATAAAGGAATATAATGAGGAACACAGCAATAAATAACTTAAGTGAAAGTATATTAACATCACATCAGTATGCAATTATACATAAGGCCAGCATAAGAGGTAGTTACAAATAATATATTCATATCAAATCATAATCATACATATAAATTAATAAATTAAAGAAGAGAAGGGGTAGAATGAGCGATAAAAAGAAAACAGTAACTTCGCAGGAAGAAATTTTTCTGCATTATTTATTACTTAATATGTAGCAGATGACTGTTGTCGGATTAGAACACACATATAGTCCATACAGGAATCATGAACAATTATTTGAAAAGATTACTTATCAACACACAATCTCATTTTAAACCTGGTGGAAAACCAAACCAAGACAGACTGCTGCTCAGAAAGGAAAACAATGAAAGCTTTATATACACTGAAGTTAATTATTAATTAATCAATTAAGCTGGAGTTGATAAATTGTTAAAAATGCTTCCTGGTGCATTATAATAAATGTATACAGTAAATATTAAAACTGAAATAATAAATTAAAATAAATCATTTATCATATTTCACTTGAAGATTTTTTATTAGCAATGAATGAGCTTGTCTGCCTGCATCTAGTTGACTCCCTTTGTTTAATTAGATTTACTCCCACAGGTGTAGTGATGATATAATTTGATGTTAAAATTCCTGGAGGGAAATTAATGTCCCTCTTTCAGTGGTGGAAATGTTGTTATCAATCACTTCATCCAAATTTTTTCTGATAACTTTGAAAATGCAGAAAAGAATTAAACTTTACAGGAAACCTACTTTTTCTAATTATTTTCTGCATTTTCAAAGTGCACACCCATTTTATCAGAGAAAAGGCATTCAGCTCCACTGTTGATTTTTGGATGAGCAGTCCATGTCACCTCCTTAGCTAAGGAAGTGATTGATAACAGAGAAACAACATTTCCACCACTGAATAGTTTTATCTATACCTATTCTGATATTGAGGAGATCATCAGGAGGCACTGGCCTGTACTGACCTTTCGAAGAATTCAAAGATGCCTCCCACCGAAAGAGGGACATTAATTTCAAGGAACTATTTGAAAGAAAGGCACTTTCAAATGTGGGTCCTGTAATCAATGCCATGCCATTATTAATGCTCCAACACGGAATTTTAACATCAAATCATATCATCACTACACCTGTGGGAGTAAAGGGGTTTTGCACCACCTGCTCAATGTTGGCAAAACTGAGAGGCCTCTAAGTAAACAAAGGATAGATCATAAATTCATAGTGTTGGATGCTAGGGATGCAGGCAGACACCCTGGATTAAATGACAACATCAACATAAACAGTGTCCTCAAGCTAAGAAAGGCTCGATTATGAAAAGCTCATTCATTGCTGATAAAAATCTTCAAGTGAAATATGATAAATGATTTATTTTAATTTATTGCTAAATGCACTGCCTACAGTTTCTTTCGATTATTTATAATGCACCAGGTTTAACTTTTAGCAAAGAAGCATTTTTAAAATTTATCAACTCCAGCTTTAATTGATTAATTAATAATTAACTTCAGTGTATATAAAGCCTTGCAGCACTTTGGATGTTCACTTGATAAAACTTGGCACAGACCATTGTTTTCATGGTTTTGTATTAAAGAATTAGACTTTCTGAGCAGCAGTCTGTCTATTTATTTTTTATTGGTCCTGTTCCCATAGCTGGAGAAGCTGAATCGTTTAATTGTGCTGAAACTCCTCAGCTATTGAGAGAAAACGGAGATGACGCCCGGTGACTCGGAGTTCAACCAGGTAGTTTTGATGTTAACGCAACTCACTAACCTCGTAAAAGAAAACAACGGCAGCAGTATCCCTCTACCTGGGAACCAACAACACGCTATTGAAGCTAAGAGGAAATCTCCACCGACTGGTACAAATGGAACTAACAGTGGTTTACACTCCTTATTTCCGACTAATCCCAGCACACAAAGGGTACCTAATAATGAGCACAGTGAAGTCAAAGACCAGCAGACCTGAGAAACAGCCCAAGAACTTCAATTTCACCACCTGGGCAGGTTGGCAATTTACATTCAACCAAGGTACTGTGTCCTCTAATAACTACAACACCATAGAGAATGATTTTGGCGAACTAAAAGACAAACTCTACGCTTATAAAAGCAATCAACTCGAGATTGAGTACTTAGTGTGTTAATGTGAAGGGTTTGCATTTTTATAAGTTCCCTAATAATGTTCAACTGGGGACTTTATATTACAAAAAACTGTGTGAAATTTTTGACAGAGCTGGACTGGATGTTTTAAATGTGATGATTTCAGAGTATGAAGCGAAGGCTGATACTCTTATAAACGAGTTAAATGTTTTAAACAACTCCCTTGTTACTGACAATAACTTTTTAACTGTGAAGTTTGATTATGACAATGTTTTTAACGAAGTCGATCA
Source organism: Protopterus annectens (assembly GCF_019279795.1). Classification (NCBI taxonomy): domain Eukaryota; kingdom Metazoa; phylum Chordata; order Ceratodontiformes; family Protopteridae; genus Protopterus; species Protopterus annectens. Next base: position 1,052,159,631 of record NC_056732.1, read on the forward strand.
ATTCTGTACAAAAATACTTATCCGAAGATAAAGTTAGACAGGATTTAGCTGAATATAGAGAAGGAACAGCCTACCCCTCTCCTAATAGGACAACATAAACAGGACAATCAAAACAACCAAAACAAGGGGGCTGATTTCTATTCTAGAACTACTCATGAACCCCCCCGTAGGAGTGAGAGGTTAGCTGAGAAAGGTAGAAAGAATTCCCATCAGGATTTTCAACATCCCCCCAGCAGGACGGGGGCATGGGGACAGAAACAATCCCCTCACATGTGGAGCAACAAACATGGTTAAATGACATCCCCATTGTCCCTGAAATGACACTCCTACACTATAACTTTTCCAACACTGCAGGCCACAATTGTTCTATAGTTAAAAAAGACAACTTCATTATATACAATTATACTGATTTGCAAATTACAGATTTGACCTTCGACCTATTTACTCGGGGTTTCCAGTTTGTCTCCACATGCTCCTGTAATATATCCCAAATTTTAGTTGAACTAAAACTCTTTGCTAGAAATTTAAATATAGCACATTACTTTAAAGGGCAGCCCTATACCAATACAGGGCTCTGTAGAACTAGCACTTTCAACCCACCTGTGCACCCCTTAATTAAACTTTTTGAAGAACTAGTTGAGAAAGATTTTAGAACTTTACATTCCCAAGGAATACAACCACAGTTAGTTAACTTAAATGAATATGAAATCTGGTTTATTAACCATTTGAAAAAAGAAAACATTAGGGTCATGAAACCAGACAATGGGGTTGTCCTGATGTATAATTCCAGCTATGACATTTACATCCACGACATGTTACAGGACAGTGAACAATACAAAATTGTATCTAGAAATTAAGTTAACATAGCCTTTTCCAAAATCAAATATATGCTTACTGACCATTTGCTCCAAGGAGCTATAAATGAAAAATTGTTCAACTATCTGCATGTTGAGAAACCCAAAATACCAGTAATTTTCGGGATTCTGAAAATTCACAAAGGCTTGGACCCCTTGAGATTTAGGCCTATTGTTTCAGGGGCAGGAAACATCACTGAACCCTTAGGTAAATTCATTGACCATGTTACTAAGCAACTCATCCCACTTTTAGATCACATCTGCAAAGACTCCTGGGATTTTCTCAGAGACATTCAACCTTCCTTTTTCTCATCTGAACTCCTTATGATAACTATAGACATCAAAGACCTGTTTCCTAGTATACCCCACCCAGCAGGGCTCGAGTGGTTTAACGATTTATTAACCACTGAAACTAATGTTAACAATAAGGTGACTGGCCTTCTAGTGGAGTTTATGGAAATTTTATTAGAGAACAATTTTATATTCTTTAATAGTGAGCTTTTTGGACAAAGGAAAGCATGGGTGCCTTTCTTTTATGCCAACGCTGTTTTTCACAGATGGGAATGTATGTTCATTTTTTCTTCTACTTGGGTTCAATATTTAACTCATTATAGAAGATACCTAGATGACATCTGTATTTTATGGAATGGGACCCTCAATCAGTTTGAGGATTTTTTTAGTTATATCAATTCCACTACCCCCTTCTTGGTGTTCACTCACAACATTAACAAACACGAACTTCACTATCTTGACGTGACTTTATATAAAGATTATAACAATTCAACATTCCTTTCTAAACTTTACAGGAAACCTACTTTTTCTAATTATTTTCTGCATTTTCAAAGTGCACACCCATTTTATCAGAAAAAAGGCATTGTTAAGGGCCAGTTCATTAGAGCCTCTAGGATGTGCAGCTCCACTGTTGATTTTTTGGATGAAATACATTTTTGCAGTCCATGTTTGTAGACAGGTATCACCTCCTTAGCTAAGGAAGTGATTGATAACAGAGAAACAGCATTTCCACCACTTCTTTGTACAGGGCAACCTTCTGTCACAACTAACACAACAGCGATATCTGACACCTTCCGGAATAGTTTTATCTATACCTATTCCGGCAACTCCGCTGATATTGAGGAGATCATCAGGAGGCACTGGCCTGTACTGACCTTTCACGAAGAATTCAAAGATGCCCTCCCACCACACCCTAAATTTGTAAGAAAGAGGGACATTAATTTCAAGGAACTATTTGAAAGAAAACCTAATTTCCAGGCTAATAACTCTTACACGACTAGGCACTTTCAAATGTGGGTCCTGTAATCAATGCCATGCCATTATTAATGCTCCAACACTTTATATTCCCTCCAGGAATTTTAACATCAAATCATATCATCACTACACCTGTGGGAGTAAAGGGGTTGTCTACCTAGGTTTTTGCACCACCTGCTCAAGCTTCTATGTTGGCAAAACTGAGAGGCCATTTAGGAAAAGACTCTATGAAGATTTTTACGATCTAAGTAAACAAAGGGAGTATAACGCATTCTATAAGCATTCACTCACTTGCCCTGGGATAGATCTTAAATTCATAGTGTTGGAACAAGTAACCCCGGATGCTAGGGGAGGTGACTGGGAGATGACCCTCGAATACAAGGAACTTATATGGCAACTTAAACTAGATGCAGGCATACACCCTGGATTAAATGACAACATCAACATAAACAGTGTCCTCAAGCTAAGAAAGGCTCGATTATGAAAAGCTCATTCATTGCTGATAAAAAATCTTCAAGTGAAATATGATAAATGATTTATTTTAACTTATTTCTAAATGCACTGCCTACAGTTTCTTTCGATTATTTTACATTTCAGTTTTAATATTTACTGTATACATTTATTATAATGCACCAGGTTTAACTTTTAGCAAAGAAGCATTTTTAACAATTTATCAACTCCAGCTTGTTTAAGCTTTAATTTTTTAATTGATTAATTAATAATTAACTTCAGTGTATATAAAGCCTTGCAGCACTTTGGATGTTCACTTGATAATGTGTTTTCATTGTTTTTCATGGTTTTGTATTAAAGAATTAGACTTTCTGAGCAGCAGTCTGTCTTGGTTTGGTTTTCCACCTTGGATTTATTTTTTATTGCTCATTTTAAACCTTATTGATAAAGTTTCTTAAAATATGGCATTTAGACACATGGATAATTGTCCAGTACCTCAGTTAACTTACCTATGTAGCATGTTCATTGACTGAGTGGAGTATATAGCATTATTTCAGACCAAATGAGTAGAACTCAGGGTTGAACCTTACTCTGGGTATTGCACTACATTCATTTCTCACATTTTTTGGTGCATTCTTTATTGAGTTACATGTTACACTTGCCTAGTGTCAGATTAGAGCACACATGCAGTGAATACAGGAATAGTGAGCACTTTATTTGGGAACATTAGTTATCAAAACACCATCAAGCTTTAAAATGTATTGATTAATGTTGCTTCACTCTGGCATGTAAACCATGGATAACTGTGTAGGAATTTTGTTAACTAACCCATAACCCTGCTCATTTATTGAGTACAGCCTACAGCATATTTCAGACAATGACCAGACCAGAACAGTGACTGTTAATCTGGATAGACCCCAACATTAACTGATATTTGAAAGCTAAACTACACATTACTACATGCTTACAAGCTTTAACTTGCTCTACAATTTCAAGCAGGCAGTCAAACATTAACAAATATATAAGATGCCCCAGGTATGTTATACCGACTGCAAACTCTGAAAGTAATTTATTGTATAATTGAATTATGCATTAAGTTATTACTCTGATGTTTTCCTACTTGCCACACAATTACTGCATCCTGGCCAGGCGCCCTGCATGGAACTGGACATTGAGAGCTCTCTCTTCTGCAGATGTGGGAAGAGAAACAAATCATTATGCATACCAGTATTGCACACACTCAGCTTGTATATTTCGAAATTACTGGCAAACATACTTACATATCTGTGGGGTTTGCCCAGCCCTAGCCCTTTGGACCCAGGTGTCCAAGGTTTCCCTCTTTCTATGCTTCAGGTCATTATAGTGATAATGACACTGCTCACCAGTGGGGGGGGGGGTACCAGTAGCACTGGTAAATTCCCTAGCCAACTGATCCCAGGCCTCAGACTTATAATCTAAGACTTGGTAATTGCAGTGCAGCAGTCAGGGGTCATAATTTTTGACCAGGAGTCCAATAAACACTCTGGGCTCCTGCACTCCCCATTTCTGTGCATGAAAGCGCACCCCTTCTGCTGCAGCACCAGGCATATCAACAAGCAAGTAAGAACTACAACAAATGATGTGAAATTCCCACTTATTGGCCTTTAAATAGGCTGCATTCCCACCCTTACACATCTTGCTGTAACTTTCAAAAAAGCACCACAATGCCTTAACTTTGCACAAACTCACACAAGCCATGTGTAAGGGCAGTTTAGCAACACACAAACAGGAATAGATCATTGAATATGTTTAAGCACTGCTTAGCATTGTGCAGCTTTTACAAATGTAAGTTTTTTTTAATTTTAAACTAAACCAATGTTTCAGTCATCTGACACATTTTCACAGCAATAAATGTAAAAAGTATGGCTGCTCGACCTACTACACTGTAGGTCATGACTCAACCTATCTAGCCACTGCGATAGTGAAGAGAACTCTTATATCTTCACATATACTAGCCAGGTGCCTGTAAGCATAGCACAGCTTCACTATGCAGGTCTGCGCTTTGCTAAGCACTGCAGAACTACAACAATTGAATACATCTGGTTTCAATTTTTCAATGTCTAGTGAATGTCTACTGTATTTCTAAGCAAAGTGAAGCATAGCTAAGTACTGTGCCATGCCAACAAACAAGCAGAATAAAAAAAAATAGAAAAGAAATTAAAATTGATTACATCCGGTTTCTATTTTTAGATACATAACAGATGTCTGCTGTATATGTATAAGTGCAGCTTAGCATTGCTAAGCACCGTGCTGCACCACACATACAACACATAATGTAAAAAAAAAAAATTGCAATTTCATGTAGCAAAATCTGTTGTTCACCTTTCGGTCCAGGCTAACAGGCCGAAAGGTATTGTGGTGTGCTTACCAACTGTCCAGAATTTTTCTGGACAGTCCACAAGTACAGGACAGCCTCTACACTGCTACTTGCATGGATTCAATATCTGTGTTACTGTGATCTCCATCAGCAACATGCCTTAATTAATATGTATGGCACGCTGCCGAGGAGGAACCATGGCTGTGTACATGGATAGATTCTGTGTAAGCTTTACACATAGCCTACATGGATTTTATTGAATCCTGGCTAGTAACTATTACATTTGTAATATTTTGTAAACAACTTACAATATCACAGCAACCACTCAAGTTGCACATATACTGTCAACAGCACTTTATTCATCTAGTGGAGAGCATTCATATGAGGTTAATGAGATCTGCCTGTATTACTTTGTTGGTGAAATATTTAAAAAATATATGAAACTATATATATATATATATATATATATATATATATATATATATATACACATATATATAAATATATAAATTAATATAATAAAACAATAGTTAATATCTGTTTACCTGCACTAGGCAGAGGTCAAATATTAATGCAGTTGAGTTTGCCATTGTGTAAACTTCAATATGAACTCTTTAATCTTGTGCATAGCATGCTTCTGGAATTATTGATGCAAATATGAACAAGGAATATCTGATGCCTAGAGGTGTCACTACGAGTTAACTGGAGATGCACCTGGAGGCGTCACTTGGATGTAATGAGAAAGTCCAACTAAACTGAAGTGCAGAACTAGAAATTAACCCCTAGTCTGTCTCCAGACAGGAACAGGGTGTCATGAAACCCCTTCACTAAAGGCTGTTTAGCATCAGGGTGACAATGAGATCCACCCAAAAACAGTGATGAACTAAAAAACTAAAACGAAACTAAACAAAAAAAAAATCAGAGACCTGAAGGGAAGAAGAATGTGTGTATGTCTATGTATGCATGTGTGTGTGTGTGTGTGTGTGTGTGTGTGTGTGTGTGTGTGTGTGTGTGTGTGTGTGTGTGTGTGTGTGTGTGTGTGTGTGTGTGTGTGTGTGTGTGTGTGTGTGTGTGTGTGTGTGTGCTTGTGAGACAACAGGTACATGAATCAAGAAAACATCACCCACTATAGCAACATTGGAAAAGATGTGATATAAAAAAAAATCACAGATAAAAATATAAAACGGTAATCATAAGTGTATTAAAAACAAAAAAGAAAAATACTTTCATCCACAAGACTTCATCAGATCATTAAAACTGAGAATCCATAAAAGAACAAGCAGAATTAAATCCAGGCAGATTGTAGACATTAAGGAAAATTTGCCATTCCAGCTCAATTATTTTCAAGAATGGCATTACAGTTCCCTGAAATGGACCCTTCTTGTGTCCAAAATGTGAAAAGTGAAAAAAGAATAACCAGCTGATTCAATGCCATGCTTTGCAAGAGGATTGCTTAGTCTATTTCTAATTTCAGATGTGTGTTGAGCTATTCTCCCTTTAAACTTAGAAATTGTCTTCCCTACACAAAATACTTGACACTTGGCACTCTCAGTCTGTAAAGTCTTTTCACTGTTAAAGTTCTCAGCCACCTCACTATTGTATTTCTTATCTGTATTTTCTTCTTTTCCTTTTTTGCTGCTCCCGCTAGGGGTTGCCACAACAGATCATTTGTCAGCAGAATGAGTGGCAGTAAAGTTTTATGGTGTTGAGTTGTCAGCCTGGCACCCAACTTTCCTCCAAAGGCACACACACACTCACACCTTGGGCCAATTTAGAATGTCCAATCCACCTTCAGCATGTCTGAGGAATGTGGGAAGAAACCAGAGCACTAGGAGGAAACCCATGCAAACACAGGGAGGACATGCCAATTTCGCACAGAAGGCATCCCAGCTGAGAACTGAACTGGATAACCTCTTTCTGTTGGGTAACACTAACAGCTGCATCACTGTGCTGTCCCCCTTCTTACCTGTACTGCGGCAGATAAAAAGATGTCTGCAGCTCATAAATTTACAAAAAATACAGAAGGGGGCCCACATTTAAAGGTAACAAGCTTCTCCATACTGACCTTGTTGAATGTTCCTTCTAAGTAAGACCTAATGTTCCTACCTTTTTTGAAAACAAAAGAAGGGCCAACAGAAACAGAAATCTAAGACTAAACATTTAAATGAATGCTGCCAACCCCCTCCATAATTCACAATTCACAAACTCTTTCTATAAAGCAACAGACTCAGGTAAACTTATCTCCAGCCTGTTTCTTTATCTGTCATTTGACACCAGTTCCCATTCCTACATCAGCTTTCAGTCATTGGACTTCCCCCCTCCTCTGTCAAATGGCTTACTAGCTGTTTATGCAGTAGACAGCAGTCTTTAAAATGGCAAGATTTCCTCTCACCCTACCTACCAAACATTACTGATGTTCCACAAGGCTCTATTCTTGGCCCACTTCTTTTCAATGTCTTTTTTTGTAACTTTCATGTCTTGTCTACCAAGGTTCCCTAATTCAGAACACAAATGATTCAACCATCATCTGCTCCTCAAACAACCTGTTAAACTTTCAACTTAGAACCTAAGAAGCCTTTTGATTCTATTGATTCTAGCCTTTCTAATGAATCCTGGCTTAGTAATTCCCAACTACTACTTAATCTCAAGAAAACCAAACTCCTCTTTACTCCCAAAAACGCATGTACTAGACAAATCCAAGTTTAAGATCCTATCCTAGAATAAGGCAGTGATTGAAGAAATTTTGTACACCAAACTCTAACAATAGATAAACATCTTAAATTTGACCTTCATATCCAAAACAAGATTAAAAAATAGTAATTATTAAAAAATCAGAACTGGGGATTCACTATTGGCACAAAACAATTTCTAAGCACATCTATCAAAACCACTCTCATCATCACATACTTATTCCCTTCACTTCTATATGGCACTCTCATTCTCACCAGTCTCCATCCCACACTTCACAGGTTCATAGGCTCATAGGTAGGTACTAGGCTATTGGCCCTAGGGCCTATATAAGCCTAGCTAAACTGTACCCTGGCTTTTGCCACCCAAGAAAATTATTTTCATGTGCCCCTTAGATCAAAACTCAAACCCCACTACAATAAAATAACTAAGTTTCCAGTTAGTGCTAAGTGCGTTACCCATCACTGCACTACCACATCACCTCAGCTATTATACCATCCATAACATTATTCATAAACCTACTGCCTGCCCTGCCCTCAGTTTTATATTTCACAGCTGTCTCCCTGAAAGACCCCCTAAAATCATAAGAAAAACAACTCCTCTCTTTCCATAAATCAAATAAATATGTTGGGCAAAGCCATTACTCCTTCTCTGTGGCCAGTGCATCAATGAATGGAAAACCTTCCTGTAAACATCAGAGCAATTTCTAACCTTCTCTCCTTCAAACATGCACTAAACAAATCTCTAACCATATCATGGATCTGCTGTTATTCTAAACCTGATTAAAACAGAACTTATACCCGTTTTACAAACAATGTCTACCAAAATTCCTACCTCATTACTTTTATCTACTTACTCCTATACTCTATTTCTTCTTCATGCTTTCTTTCCTCATCTCCCCATCAATTACTTCTCTCCCTCTAGTCATTCTTAATTTCCATTACTATTCACCATATCTGCTTATCTATTCTCCTGGCTAGACTCTCTTTTTCCTTTTTCTTGTCTTACATTTAACCTTAATAACTCCTATCCTTAATATCTACTATTCCATTTAGCTTATTGTATCCTATGACAAAATGTCTATTACTGTTTTCTTATTTACAATAATACATGTATTCATAGCGTTGGGCTGGCAACTCGACACCATAAAAACCAACTGCCAATCATTAGCGGACTGGAGTTCCACTGTGGCAACCCCTAACTGGGAAAAGCCAAAAGACAAACAACAACAACATGTATTCATACCCTACTTATGCATAATGTAAACTTTTCTATTCTGTATTTTTTACTCACACTTTATCTTAATATGTTACACATTTCTGCTTCCTCTATGTTTTCTGCTAGCAATGCTAGTAACTTAATTGAATCTGCATATGCCCATAGCTTTCAATCAGTTCAGGTATGCTTTTCTTAATAGCCCACCTTTTGTTTTCACAAACTATGTTGTATGTTATATTACTGAATCATGTAATTCATCAACTTCACAGTTTTTAGTTCAGTTTCCTAGCTTAGTAAAATGTCCGTTTATAGTCTATCTTGTTTTTCTTCCCTTCAAGACAAATAAAGGAATTGAATACCTTCAAGGCTTTTTCCCCAGTGACATGAAGAAATGTGACACACTTTATCTTTCTACTGCAGTGAGTAATAAATCAATTTTTTCCAGCAATTCCAGTTTTCTACCAAATTACCTTATAGTAAGTGGATTACTAGGTCTGTTGTGTACTAAGTGAACTGAAAACAAGACAGATATCTCTTATATGTTTTGGAAAAAGATGTAGCTAAATAATTTGGGACTGATATTGATTTAAACATAGGGCTAGGTTCAATAAAGGCTATATGGTCTGCTGAAACCATGTGCCTAGTTGTATTCAGTAAGCGGCTCCATACACCGTGTAGAGCCATGCAAACTCAGTAAACATCATCACATGCTAATTACAGCATAAGCAGCTGAACTGTGTGCTAATCAACTAATCCAAGATTCAGCAAGCTATAAAGCAATCATGTACACTCACTGCAGGTTTTCACCTCAAATTCCAAAACCTATTGAAATATAGCCACTGAAACTAATCTACACAGAAAGAATGTTAGGGGCTGCTGCTGCTGTTCTGCATGTGTATGTGTAGCAGGCCTAAGTATATGCTGCTGCTAACAGACCTCAGCCTAGAAGGAGAGGGGTGTTTAGACCCTGTTTAACTTTTCATGGTCTGCAGGAGGTGCAAATAGTAGAGCGCTTCTAGGTGGATACAGACCTCCCAACCATACCGAATTACTCGGTATTTACCGTTTTTTTCAAGAATGAAGGGGTGCCATTCCATTGGCACCCGGCACCCCTTTTTTTTTTTTTTTTTTTTTAAAATCGCTGCGTGATGGCGTCGAGTGCGTCCAGAGCTAGAGCTCAAGAGCTCATGTCATTATTTCGGCTGGCTGGAGCGGAATATATTTCCAGGCAAGGCAGCCCAGCGGTAAACGTGGGACGGATAAAGCACTCGGTTGGGGACTTAGGTAAGAAACAAAGGTGTGTGTGTGTGTACGTACAAATGCACAAATATACATAAATATTTCTGTATTGTACTGATATTCATTTGAATGATTGGCTTTGTTGTTTATCCAGGTTTTTGTGCTAAGAGGTTGAGAGATGTATGGTGATAGTACAAAATTTTATTCTAGCAACTTTCCAAAATTATACAAGCAATGTTTAAAACCACCAAAAAAACTTTATTTGAAAATACACTACTGTTCTGTTTATAGTTTGGGTGTGGAAGTAGACTTTTATGATAGAAATGTTCTGAATTGGGCAGTTTTGTAATTACTGGTTAAAATAAAATCCAAATAATCATTGATTGTAGAAGGTAATAGGACATTGGAATCTGGTGCCATATTTTGTTTGTTCTTCAGTTTGAAAGCTGGTATCCCAAAATTATGTATGCAAATTAGATGTTAATCAGATTTGTACCTATTTTTCATGGGCCTTGTCCAGATTTTTGATGTTTCCAGGTTGAGAGGTATGGGTGGATAGAGACACACTACAGAAACTCAGCAACCTCAGTTGTCCGCAACTGAGAGCAAAGATCAATACTTGTGGAAACATAGGTATGTGTAGCACTTAGAATACTAGCTGCAGGAAAATTCCAGAGAACACCAAGAGATATGCTGGGGGTGTCACACCCATCAGCATCCAGGATCCTCCATCCATGTCTGCGTGAAGGAAGGTGAAACAACTAATAATTATCTTTTTTAAAAGTATCAATTTATCTTTTTTGTCTGCAGCCATAAGGTGTGTTTGCGCACAGGTGAGCAATGAACAAATGAGACAGGCAAACATGGCTCTACAACATGATTGCATTGTTGTCACCTATCCATGTTGTGTCTATTAGAAGCAGCAATAGCAAAGAGCTGGCCTGTTGCACATTCACATGCAGAAAAGCAGCAGCAGCAGCCCCTAACATTCCTTCTGTGTAGAGTAGTTTATGTGGGTGTATTCCAATAGGTTATGGAATTTGAAGGTAAATAGGAACTACACTATACTACACAAAAAGAATGTTAGAGGCTGCTATTTCTCTTCTGGATGTGGATGTGCAACAGGCCCAAGGCTGTGCTGCTGCTGCTTCAACCAGATCTTGTCCAAGAGGGAGAAGGAACTTTGATCCCATTTAACTTTTCATAATCTATATGAGGTGGAAAAAGTAGAGCACTACAGGTGGCTAGAAACAAACTACAGGAACTCTGCAACCTCTGTCATCCACAACTGAGAGCAAAAGCAATCTAAAACTAACCAATACCTGCAAAGACTAGGGTATGTGTAGCACTTAGAATATTAGCTACAGGAACCTGCTAGAGATCAACAGGGCACATGCTGGGGGTGTCAGAGACATCAACATCTAAGATCTTACATCAATTCCTGAATGCTATGCTACAGCATGCCAGTGACTACATATATTTTTTCCATACCCCTCAAGGACAATGCTATAACTATGCAAGATTTCTACCCCATAGCACACTTCCCTGAAGTCCTGGGTGCCATAGACTGTATGCACATTGAGGTCAAAGCACTACCCATAGAACAGGGAAGGGTGTACATAAATAGAAAGGGCTACCACTCCATTTACAGCCAGGTTGTGTGTAACTCTAAGAGAATCATCCTGAATGCGTGTGCTGGCAGCCCCGACAGTTACCATGACTCCCATATCTAGCACAACTCTCAGTTCTAACAAAGGTTTTCTGGGGGATCTCCCAGCACGTCATTTATTGGGTAATGCAGAGTATGCTCTTGAACCATGGCTGATAACGCCTATGACACCCCTACTTTGAGCCAGTAATCAAGGAGCCTGAATCCTCAGCACTGGCACTGGAGAGGGACGTTCACTTGGAAAAAATGGATTCACTTAGTATTTCCAGATGCAGCACTCTGCATCAAGCACTATTTCCCTTAAGAGCACACAGGGAGCACACTCAGTCCATGGTCTGGGTTTCTGTATCTGCCTTCCTCCAGGTCTCCAATCAGACTCCCTACTGGCACAGTTGTAGGGTTGAGTCCGCAGTGTCCAAGCTAAATCCTCCAGCACCCTCTCTGTGAAGCCAGTGCTTCATGTCCCTGCTCCAGGTAGCTGACACACACACACACTTTGAGATTTAATTTCCACACACACACACACACACACACACACACACACACACACACACACACACACACACACACACCTGGGAAGGCTGACACAGATTTACTAGCTATGCCCCCTTCTGCCCAGAGTATAAGGTAGCCAGACACTACAAAGCCAGCTATTTTAAGGCTCTTGCAAGGGTACCCAATTATGCAGAGTAAAATTAATATTAATACAAATGGTAATGTTGAACAGACATCCAGGCTTTCAGAAGTGGCCATAGTGTCACTAATAGATATAAGTATTCTCAAATGTTAAAATATTCTCAAAAGGACTAGCCACAAAGAAAAGTTTAAATGTATTTAATAATAAATAATAAAAGAACATGAAAATAATAAATATCTGTTTAGAATAAACAGAGTTTTAATCACAGGAAATATTAAACATAACACAGATGGACAGGTTCGTGCAGTTACAAAAAAAACAATACTTAATTAATCTCACTATATTTTTTTGACTGATCTAAAGAATTATTATTCCCTGGTTACTTACTAGAGCAAGGCAAGATGAAGTAGGTGAGAGATACTTCTTTGTTAGATTACAAAAACAGAGTGCCTGAACTTCAATCTCACTTAGTACTAAATTATCATTTTTAGTGACGGATTACAGAATGACATCACATACATCTGGTCTTCTGACTTCTGGTTCCCATGCTTCTTCCATTGACTAGAAGCTGTTAGGATTTACCACATATATGTCAATAATACCCCCACACACAGAGACTTGCTGAGATCTGCTGCAGCTCTTAGAAGTCATAAAACAATTTCAAACTTCCACCCTTACAGAGTAGCAATTAGTTCAGCCCAATGACAATGCGGGAAGCTTCCTAGTACAGACTTTTTGTCTCTGGCTGCATTTAGAACTGTAAGATACAATTTTTATGGCCTAAATTAAGTAATTTCATTTCTTATTATTTTGCAAAGTCAGGTGGATTAATGTTAATCTCCTATCTTCCAGTATCCTCTGTTAAAACATGTACATTTCAACAGTTACAGTAATACATGCATATTTATTTTCCTGTCTAGTAGGACACACTCTTGGTACATTATTAACACAAGAAACTTTAAAAATACATTTTCAATGCAAGCATCTGTACAAATCAGTTTGATATACAAATAACAGATATTTTTTTACAAAATTCCTGCCAGCTGTGCTGGAATATGTTACACATCCACTGCCCTACTTGTCCTGGCATAGCTGGCAATACCTCACATCATCACAACGTCTATCAGAAATGCACACACATCCACTGAAGAACACTATAATGAAGCATACATTCAAACAAGAAATATCATAGAGCATGTGTTTGGGCTGCTGTGGTCATGGCTCTGATGCCTAGATACATCAGGGGGAGCCCTGCTGTACAATCCCAGTACTTGTGCTGAAATTTTCACTGTCTGTGCCATCCTTCACAATATTGTCCTTTGAAAACAGCTTTAACAGGAACACCAAGGGAAAAGGGCATGCATCACACCACCACTGGCAAGGTCACCACAGCCACATGCAGTTAAGGAGTCAGAGGACAACCACCAGCCACTGGGGGTGTAAGTAGATGGGTCTATATTAAAACAATGAATGTTACAAATTGTGAATGCTCAGATGAGCGAAAATGCCACAACACGAAAACATTGCAGCCCCCCACACCCCCCGCTAAATATATATTCCAACTCTGAGTTCGCACTACAGTGAAGAAAGGGCAGATATTCCGATCTTCACTGTACTGCGATAAAAAAAATTGAATTGCAGCATTTTCACTCATCTGAGAGTTCACAATTTGTAACTTTCATTCTTTTAATATAGACCCTAGGTAGACATAGGTGTGTACAATATGCCCTCACCCTGGCCAAGAGGCAAAGGATAGCATACATGCCGACCACCTAAGCAGTACAACTTTCATCCTATGCACATACATACAGTAAAATTGATGAAAGGCAATGCTCACAACGTTTACTTACCCATGTAATAGGTGTGAACTGCTAGCATCACACAGAGTCAAACATGATTTAAAACAAATTGTAAGACTATCAAGGTAAGTGCTGAACCTTGGACGTGAAAATAAATGGGAAAGAACACAAATGAATGGCAGATCCTTGCATTCTGTTACTTGCTAATGTACCTAAGTTGAAGGTGGGTGATTTTTACAGCAATGACATCAATATGTGACAGCACTGACTTATGTCAATAGATGTGTTCTCTATCAACCAACAGGCCTCATGCATCAAAGATGCACACAATACAAAAACCTATAAGAAAACAGTGCATGTTTCAAAAGTGCATCACAAACACATATATAATAAGCACTCAGTCAGCTATGCACCCTGAGCATCAGATAAAGGACTTGTGTATCCCTAAATCCAAAAGATAGAAACAAGGAGATAGCACAGTTATCATCATTTGCACAGGGTGTTCTTTGGGTGGAGGGGCAGGAGGCCAAGGCTGATGCCAAAGGTAGTGAATGAGTGTGAGTAGGAAAGACAGGCAGACAGAAATTTAGATAATTATCAAATGGCCAGTGAGACAGAATGAGCTGCAAGCCTCACGAATGAGCTACGTACCTGTTATGTATGAGTGTCTGCATGGCCACTCTAGGTGAAACATGTTTGAGTATCTGCAAGAACACAGCAAAGCTCTGTGCTAGCTGTAAATGCTGGCATATCAGACAAGTATGAGCTGTGCATGGTGGGGTTAACACTTCATCGTCATCACCCTCAACTGGGAGAACTTACTTTTTTCCTGGAGTTGCACTGGCACATCATTGCCCATGGTCAGATGTACTACCAGAACACAACGGATGTCTGCTGGATGAGCTCTCCTCATGAGTATGCCCAGGACCACACACCCCTGGCCTACCACATCTGGATGCAGACACCTCAACCACTATGAGAGCAGTGAAAATATTGCCACTTTGGGAGCATGATCAGGCATGGCCATACTGGGAAACAACAGCTGATGATGTTGACCTACATCCATGTGGATGCTGTCCGTCTCCCAGCAGACTTTCCATCATAGGCACTGCCCATTCCATTATGTCAGTCACCTGATCCATTGAATCAGACATGTGGCAGAGGCAGTCATACATGTTAGCCTGTGCCATATCTACAAACCTGAGCATGTCCTTGGAGGCCATAGTGGAACATGCCTGCGCCTCCATGATGGCCCTAAAGATACATCAAGTGTCATGAAATGATACACCAGGATCAGGTGAAAGGTGAAAAGCAGGCCTTCCCTGAGCTCCCCTTACAACTCTCCTACATGACACCTTGCCCACACTTTAGCTATGGCCAGAGTCAACACTACCCTGATAAAATGTCTCACCCTCCACCTGTCCAATATCTGAGGGCTCAGTGGAATAGGCATGCATAGGCATACTGAATGCATCTGACGTAAATCCAGGGATGGCCAAATGTCAACCTCAGTGTCAAATTCAACCTCTGCACTCCCCAACTGTGTCTCTGTTTGGCCATAATCATCATCAGAGGGTACAGATACTCTGACATCAGGTGGTGAGAGTCTTACACTTGCACTGTCAGGACTGCCTGTGATAATAAGCAACAAACATAAGAACCAAATTAATACTACACTAAATATTAAAGCAATTTATATGATAACAAACTAACAATGGTCCCACTATTGCAGATGGTACAGCAATACAAACATTCATACACACCTCACACCTGCAGATGAATGCATATATCTGATGGATGGTCATTAATAAAAAAAAAAAAAACATTTTTTGCTTGCTATGGGCAGATATCTCCACACATTGTAGAGATGATGGTCCTGGAAGAAATGAAGCAAAGGAAGGATAGCAATTAACCATCACAATGGGAATAACACAGGAAACAGTGAATAAACAATTGCCTATATGTTTGGTAAGAATAGCTTTAACTGAAATTTGGTTGACACATCCCGCCATAACCCATGTGTAATGAACAACTGTGTCATACAAGTCTATTAAGTTATCAACAGGTACAGTAAATAAAAAATAAATCCCCCTGGAAGTATTAGTCAAATTATATATTTTAGTATACAAGGAAATCTAGAACTTGCCATTTGTAAGCTTACCTGGAAGCTGCTCCTGGGACACAGTTGTCCTTCCAGATACATCAGCACCAACATCAAGCAAATGTTGGTATGCAGTTTCCACTGAACTGTCTGGATCTCTGCCAGTGTATGCCAGTGGACATGAACTCTTCATCTGGTGCAAATGAGAGCTCAGTAGTAGCCCACCCCCCGGAGCCAGCTGTTCATGGGCAACTGGAGCTGCTCCTCTGGGCTGATGAAATCATATCAGTGGCCCGATAACACACTTGATCATAAGTCCCAGTGTGACCGCCTACTGCACTGAAATTGTTCACTAACTGGTTTCAGATCTGCATTCTGGCAACCTTATCCACATGTCTTCTCTCAAGCAGAAAGGTGCCATGGCACCTGATCACCTGGATTATCACTGCATTTTTTGAGTAACTGAAAGGGGGGTTATGTGAATTTGTAAACTTGGGTGCCATAATCCTATGTGACATAAAACAGAAAAAGATACATCACATAAATATCACCAAACTAAAGTCTTGCTTATGTACACATTTGTGAACATTAGGCACTGCAAACACACATTTGAGTTATTAAAACTGAAGGTTATTTGGTTGTCCCACCTCATCCTCACACACAAACCAATGTTTGACCAAACCAAAGAATACCTCTTTAGTAATGTATTATGCTTCCCACTGAAATACCAGGATGCCTAAACATATTCAAGAGAAAAGTACTTGAAATACAGTTTTGTTCTGGCAGCACACAAATGGTAGGTGACTCCCCAACACCAGAATGACAAACAAATGAAGGTTTGTACAAACCAAGGAATACCACATAATTAAATTGGCATATATGCTTTCAACACAATTCTCAGAATGTGTACACATTTACAACAGAAAACTTAATTTATGATTGCCAGTCACCTCTCACTGTGCCCAACACTCGCTAGGAGGTTACCCTGGGCTATCTCATAAGCATAACACCTGTGTTAGTGGCATGTACATTACATTCTCTGCAATAACTTAGAAGATTGCAAAATAATTTTAACAATAATGCTTATGATGAAAGTTAACAACCTGTCTATCTGAGAAATGTAAATGCCTGCCAAAATGCCTATGCCAACAGAGAACTATAATGAGTGCATGCAGATAAAAGTTCCATTTTCTACTGGCTATATAAATTGCTGTGTAATCAAAACAAAATCTAGAATGTACTTGAAAAATGCAAGCATACCTTAGCAAAATTAAAAGCCTTCTCTGCAGATAAATCAAAATATAGTAATCTTCTGTTTTATCCAATTACATAAGCCTCTTCACCTTCAAGTTCCTTAGCTACACAGTTCCCTTCGTTTTTTTTTACTAATTTATTTTGCATTTGTTGACCAGGTTTGTCTGACCCTGAGCTGAGTAGCCCTTTTTCAGCATAGGCCTGAGGAGATAAGCTCCACAGGTTAAACAGATTATCATTTACAAGAAACAATCAACAGCAAAATTACATAATTTATACAAAAACATATAAATAATAGACTGTAAAATCACATAAAAAAATCATAGTTTTGTCAACAAAGGTAAAAACATAAAAAAATTATAGTTTTCTCAACAGAGATAAAAAGCATGCATCATTCAGAAAAGTATTTAAGTAATGTGCTTATAGAGAAGATTTAAAAAGATAGTTAAAAGAGTAGGTCTAGTAAGCTATGAGAATGTTTAGATAATGAATAGGTGGGGGAGGAATAGTGGGCTGTTGTTAGTGTATAGTGAATACTGTAGATTTAGGCCTCTGACCTCAGTGAAGATGCAAATTAGGTTTGATCTCATTAGAATTGCTGAATACCAAATTTTGACTTTGTGTAGCAAATGTAAACATAGTGTAGTCTCTACAACACTGTTGGTTGCTAATGGAGTGCAACTGTGAATGATCAGTGGGAGAGAGAGAAGGAAGATGCAACAGCAGTCCAGACTGCCTTCTCTGCAGTATGTGTGTCACTCAAGATACACTTACAAAGTGTAGAATTAACTTTACAAGCATTTAAAGGAGAACCACACCCACAGACTTAAAAAAACATGTTTATTTCATCATGGTTTGGTGTTTCCTATATTTTAACACACCTTTGGGACTATTTACAGGTTTTTAAATATTTTTATATGTAATTTCTGAGTCTGACCGCATGGGGTCTAGCATCTTGAAGTGATCCTGATTGTTTAGTCTGCTTCCAAGTATCCCACAATGCTGTTCTTGTTTGTAAAAAATTACATAATGCAGGCCTCTTTCTTCCTAAAGGTCCTGTCACTGCATTGATTTTACATGCATACACTGCTGTCTTTTAGTCAGTTAGTTTTAAGTAACATGTTATGCCATTAATGACTTCTTAAAACATAAACCATGCAAATGCCACAGAACAGACTTTCAGAGTATTTTTTTACTGCTGCTTCTTTTTAGAATGGCTAAATTGCATTCTTTTTGAAGCCTGAATTGTATTATGTTGACTCATCTCCCATCCCCCTTCACACCTAACTTTCCTAGCTGTCAAAGTGCTAAGGGAAATTTGGGCTGTTACCTGCTGTGATTGGCAGCTGACAGCAGGAGACTTGACTCATGTACTGTTTCCTTGCTCTAGCCTTTACTTTCTGCATGGGTAGGGGAAGGAGCAGGCAAGTGTGACATCACAACATGGGTAGGTTTTTGTGATGGTCACAGTGATGTCACTTTGGGGAGGGAACTGGCCAGAAGGCTACCTATATTCATTGGCCTTGATGACATCAATGAATTGGAGATGGCAGCAAACTTTTCCAGGGGCAGGATAAAAGTTTTTTGAAAGTGGAACCAGCACAATACAGTAAGATACTGTTCTAGTGGAGAGAAGCAGTCAATTTAAAATATTTTAAATGCTGCATTTTTGTTTATTCATAGCAGGGATTGTAAATAGGGAGAAAGTGGACAGAGAGGTTGAGCATTTAGTAACAGAATCACATTGTTGTCTTTTAAATGGAATGAAACAGCGCACTTTTATCATTTATGTTCATTTATGTTCAATAGCAGAAAAACTCTCCTGCCTATATTTATAAATATTTTTTACTGAAAAGTACCTTTTTTTTATACAGTTAAAGGAGAATGATACAAAATGCACTCTAGAATGCATGTGAGACATTACAGCAGAGACGAGGGAAGAATGAACACAATCAGTGGTGGCTGGTGACTTCAAATCAAAGGGGGGGCTGCAGGAGACAGCTGAATGGGTGGGGTCAATGGGACTGGGTGTGACCAACGAGAAAGGGGAGGAGCTATGCTCAAAACCACAAAAACTGTAACTTTAATTAAATACTCTGCCTTGGGTGCCAAACCATCATTATGAGAGTCCAATCAAGACAAATGAAGTGTAGAAGAAAAAACATATTTCAATCCATTATCTGCATGACAGCTTACTTAATATCTAGATGGAAACAAAAAGGTTGTGAGGCATGAAAAAATAAATTACTTTTTAAATACATTACTGGAATGCTAGTCAAAATCAAGTATAAAAAAACAAGCATCACTCAACTCAAACCACTTCTCCTTGTACTCCAGTTCTAATTATAATTTATATTCAGCTGTATTAAAGTACCAAGTAACATGCTGTAAGTAGCAATCTCTGTGATACCCCCATTTGTAAAAATGTTTCTTATCCAAAAAAGACCTGCTGCCTGACAACAACTATCTACTTGTTTCATGGGGAAAACATGATTAAAGTAAAAAATGAAAAGCAAACAGGAAACAAGCTCAACATACATTGCTTAAAGGATTACTGCACAGGATATGGACCACATATGATAGATTGGCATTCTGTTTAGTTTGCAGGTAAAGCCTGTAATGAGCTCTTAAAATAATGTAATCCTGTCCTTTATTACAAATACTGTCATATGCATTTCAATACCCAAGGCTTAAATGTTATCTAGTTATGTAAGTATTCTCTGCATGGCAACAACAGAAAGGCTTTCAATCTTGGCAATTCTTTAACAGTATGCTTATTAAAACTTACTTACATCTTACAATCTCAGACAAGCTTACCAGATGGTCATTAAAGCACTGCTACTTAAACACAGAGCAACAGGCACTTTCTGAATAATAATAAGCATAAATCAACAGTATAAAAATATGACAGAAAAAAACAGAACATTCTGCAAAATCAAGGACAGATGAAAAGCCATTGTAGTACTTGTGTCTACCTTGGATGGGGGGATAGTCCGGACATTTACACTGTATAACTGCTCCTTGCCTTGCTTGTACACATACAGAGTCACTACATGGGGGAGTGGGGTGCAACAAGTATGTCACAATTTAAAATGTCTCTGGCTGACTGTGATGGCTCTGACACATTTGTCATACCTCTCAACCTCAGAGCAAGAAATCTGGACAAAGCCATACATAGAAGTGGGACAAAGGCTCAACAATAAGGACAATTTTTAAATATTGCTCTTATAAACTTAGAAAAATAATAGAATAGTAGGTCTTGCATTAGTATAAATTTTCTGAAAGGTATGAAATCTGAAACTGAAATGTCTGTCATTATTTTCTAACTTCAGTTTTTAATGATTTGCCACTAATTTGCCAAAAAAAAAACACAATTTTATGAAAAATGGACCAAAAATGTGATTCAGAAATATAAAATAGCCCCGCAATACAGCTGGGAACCTGTCAAAGAAGGGACACTTTTTAATATTAGTACTGCTAACTTGAGCAGCTGACAAAATAAAAGAATCTACATGCATTTCTGAAATAAAAGTAATCTAAAACTGATTATTACAGTTATTTATTAATTGTAAACCCTCCATGTTTTCTTCCAAAATTGCCATTTTGTGGAGGGATTATTAGGGGAAGAGCAACATTTTGAGCCAAAATCGGGGACAGTTGAGAGGTTTGGATATGCCTAATTCTATAAAGCAATTTATTTGCAAGTACGTCTCAACCTGTTAATGCAGGATCTCTGGACAAGGCCAAATATATGGGGGGAACATATAAACAGTACTAAAAATTGCTCTTGTATAAACTGAGACAGTTGATCGAATAACAGGTCTTGCTTTAGCATGCATTTTTCTGAAGGTTATGAAGTCTGAAACTCAGTGTCTGCCATTATTTAGTGACTTCATTCCTAAATGATTTGACAGAAAACCACAAATTTTATGAGGAACAAACAAAAAATAAGAAGCAAAAATCTATTCATTCTGCAAAAATATGGACAGTTGAGAAATATAGTTCAGCCAGGGCTGTCTTTGAGTTCGCTGCCCTTCTCCCCTCACAAAATCATGGTCGAATGGAGCTTCCCACCCTACAGCCATTCCAATGAACCCTTACTTGGCTATTTCACCCCATTTACCATAAATACTAATGTGCTTACTGCTTTACTTCTGCGATGATTTGGACTTCATTTAAAAGTTTTATTTTGCATTTTACTAACAGATATCATATCTGCTAAACAAAGCAATGCAGTCTCACAATGAGAACAGACTTAGCATTAAAACTTCTCTGCCCTTGAAAACTCACAATCACTGAAACAGCATTGAAACCCACATTCAAACAAAATACATTTTGCCAGTAGCAGATTAACTTTGGGTTTGAGTTGTTTTCAAATCACAGGCCCCTTGCACACGAAACATACACATACTCTTTCATGCACCTTCCTGATTGTATTAAATTATATTCCTTGTACAATACTGTACAGTTTTAGAGAGTGTGTTAAATGTATTGTTTTGAAATTTTTCCAGTAATTTTTCCAGTAAACAATGAAACAAAATGCATGCACCAGTAATGACAAAACTGCCCAATTCAGAACATTTCCATCATAAAAGTCTACTCAAACTTCTACAGTCCACCAGTATCAGTACATATGCACAATCTCAGAAGTAAAAGTCATCTAAATAATTCCACTTTAAAGAGATCTGTAACTAATGAGGAGGTTGCTGCTAGCAAACAACTTTGTATTTCATTGTTTCATCTACAAATAAAGTGCCCGTTACCCTTAAGGAATAAATTGCCTATCTTACACTAAAAAAATGATAAGCTTGCAATATTGCAATAGGGAATGGATGGCAAACTGATAACAGGTTCATAGTTACTAGGTATCTTCACATACACCCCTTTTGCAACACAGTACAGTATCAGCAATGCATCTACCTACTGTGGGAGTAGAACCCACAACCTTCTGCATCAAAAGCAAGTATACAACATGTTGTGCTATTAACGATGCAAGCAAACTCAGCATAAGCAGCACTAAACTTTTGCTCCCCTGCAGCTCTCAGCTCCTTGTAAAACCTACTCACTCAGTTGCAGCTCTGAATTTTGCAGCACAAAGAAATCTGGAAAAAGCCAAAGTTTATTGTGGAGGGGGGGGACAAAAGCCCAAAAACCAGGGACACATTTTAAATATTGCTTGCATAATGTTGGAAAGTTGCTAGAATAAAATGCTGTGTTACCACCATACATTTCACTGCCAAGCCTTAAACCCAGGACCCTGTGCAAAACAGTCAGAGCAAGATGCCACTATGCCAAATCAGCTGTTTTGTAAAAGAGGAAGATGGAAACTTAAATGGCTATCATTTAGTGAATTCAGTTCTCACCATAGCACAGCTGTTAACCTCTTAGCACAAAACACCTGAACAAAGCCAATAATGGTGAATACAGCCCCCAAACATTCAGTGAATTCAGTTCTCACCGTAGCTCTCAAAATCGTAGCAAAAAACACCTGGACAAAGCCAGGAATGGGGGAATATAGCCCCCAAATGTATTCAGTGAATGAAGTTCTTACCATAGCTCTCAACCTTAGCACAAAACCTGGATGAAGTCAATAATGGGGGAATACAGGGACAAATTTCAAATATCCATCTTATATACTTAGAAAATTGCTAGAATAAAAACTTTTGTGTTATAATGCACTTTCTGAAGAATATCAAGTCTGATATTCAAATGCGTGCCATTTTTAACATTTGTTAACCAGGAAAGTCTGACTTGGAACAAAAGCTCATTTTTAGCAGAGGCCCAGGGAGAAACACTCCAGACAGACACATCTTTGTAAGATGGGAGGACACAAAAACAGGGAGGGCATACAGACTCCACAAAGAATGTTGCAAACTGCATAGACTTCTGGGATCTCTGCACTTGAATGCTTCTTAATCTAGACTACTGCTGAGACAGTCTGCACATGCTCCAGACTGGTTCAGCAGCAGTCTAGATATTGGAAATGCTGCTAGCGTGCATGTGCGAAGGTGTGCTACTTGCGATAGTTTTTTTTCTTTCTTTGTATTTTATTTTATTTTATATTCATTTACTTTCTTTCTTTTACAGCTGGGGGGGCTGCCGTTCGGCAATCCAATAGCACGGGCCGCCCCTGAACACAATACAGAGAAGGCAGAGATGCATTTGTGGAAGGATATTTATAAATGGTTGTATGATCACGCATTGCATTAAGTATGCAAGCCACACATGCACAATCAACTGAAATGTACAAGTGTATGTGCTGTTAATACTGTACAGGAAATGGAAGTGCTTGTATTCACGATTTGCCCTCTTGCTGCAAAGCTGTGTCTGGAGGAAGTAGAGATAATACACTCTTACTGTATTTTGTAGTTTCATTTGTATGATAGTTCAAATCTAGATATTTGTAAAATTATTCAATGTGTTAATTCTTTTTTAAAATATTAGTATTTGTGCAGCTCATGGCTTAGTGTACACACAGTGAAACACATCAGTACTTAAAATTTACTATCAACTTGGATGATATGGACATCTAAAATTACAGCTGTGAATCTACTGTGTGTGTAGCACACCTTGTAAAGACATTGAGGCACACAGGATATAAGATAGTTAGACCATGATGCAAATCCAAAATTATTTTTAAGCATAAATGATATTAAGAAGTTTTTAGAAAGAAAATGTATTTCACCTTTGCCTGTCTCATTTGCACGCTGCTCACCTATGCACAAACATGCCTTACAACTGCAGACAAAAAAGATAAATTGCTACTTGCAAAAAAAGATATATTATTTGTTTTGCCTTCCTTTGCATAAACACACTAAGCTGCATTGTGCAGTGGTCAGCACTCATACACAGTACCTTCAGATACACAACACCTGCAAACAAAAATGATACATTCTAACTCAATAAAATAAAACATTGTTACTTCCTCCACCTTCCTGTGTGCAAACACAGTAAGTGGCATTGCATGGTGGTCAGCACTCTGAATGAATGCAGAATAATGCATCTGCTGCGTACCTTTCCCTGTGACAACAGGTATAAGTTCATAGCCACAGTTCAGGTGAGCCAGGGTTCTGATCCAGCACTCTCCATATTTTATTAATGTGGTTCCTCTTAAATTTATATTAGAATTAACAATATAAAGATAATTATACATCACAATATCTACCATGTATAGCAGTTGATATCATATGAATTATATGTGTGACTAAGGTTATCCTGACAATTATGTTTCTGTAATTAATTTTTTTTCTGCACCGTGATGTACTTAATACTTTACTGCTAGTCATCTACATAACTCACATAACACAAGTATAGCTGAAAAACAGAATTTATTATGTGGTTTGACCCAGAACTCATAATCTGAAAGTAATACAAGCATATGCATTTTCAGTATATTGTCACACATTACTCCTGCACCATACATAAGAATGCATAAACCTGACTTTGCCAGGTCACACACATATATGGTTAACTGAAGTGTAGCCCCAGTTGCCCTTTAATGTGTCTATATAAGTAATGAGTATGTCTGACAAACACTTCATCTCTGAGAATGAGGAAAACACACCTAATGTTGAAGAATATGTATTATCTATTTTACATAGGCTTGAAACCCACAGTGTACAAATTACTTTCATCAGTGTTTAAGGCACCACAAAATATGTGTTAAGTCATAAAAATTATACCTCTCTCAATTCGTGTCTTAAAAGTCAAGTCATTTAACAGGGAAAGCAGCAGACAAGCCATAAATTAATGTCAGCTGCCACCTTACCCTTCCTATTTCATAAACTGCCTTTCTCTCTGTTTGGCAATTCTGTTCTGCATGCACCATTGTGTAAATACAGTTGGCATGGTTGTTCAGGTTTGTATAATGCAGTAAAATGCAATATCATGAATTGGTGAGAAAACATTTTAACTGCTGTGGGATGACTGTGCAGTCATGGCAGAAGCTGACAAGGATGGTTTCCAATTCAGGGCTCAAAGATGGGGTGTAGAGGAGCCAAGAATATTCATTGCACTCCTTGTAAAGTGCTACAGCTGTAGACTGCTGCAGGTAGACTATACTGTGCCTCAATATAAAATGAAGGCTTGGAACACTCTAGCCAAGGCTGTCTCCAGTGTGACTGACATTCTACACACTGGGGAGCAATGGAGGCATCATTACAATGACCTGAAATGGTGCAACCAAGAACAACTCAACCAGTGGCTGGATGAATTTAGAACTGCTGACATCCCACAGTTGTGTAAGCATACATATAAAGATACTTTAACAGATATAAACAGGTCTATATTATATATTCAAAGTTTCAAAACTTTGAACCTCATATGTTCGACAACATATGAGCGAAGTTTGAAACATCGAAAATATAATAAAAAAGTAAAAAAAAAAAACTTACCTCAACACTCTGAGCAAGCAAGCCCCCCTGCACCCCACACCCCCTATTTAAATATACCAACTCCAGGATTGCACTTCAGTGCAGAAAAGGGAAATTTTCCCATTCTGTGCTGTACAGAGTCATTGCTTTTCACTTTTGAATTTTTAAAGTTCGATCATATGGTGTCAACCATATGCATTCGAATTTTAAAATGTTCGAATAATTAATAGGAGCCCATGTAAGCAGCTTTTGAAAACCAAGCCTGGGATGCATAATGTTTTTCTATTTTTCTCTCCTTATTTATTTTTCAGCTGCTCAGGAGATTTCATTGAACAGGAGGCCCAAGCTGAACACTTAGAAAGACTCAGAGAAGCAATAGGTATGCATGAAGCAAAAATAAACATTATTTTATTAACATCATTGCTCTTTCATACATTACGAACAAGCAAACATGCATTATTTATTCAGCAGAGCAAGGTATTTCTAGCAGTCAGATGAAATAGTGTATTCAGATGTTGTGGGTTCAAAGCCCGCAAATAACAAATGCATACTAATAAAAAAATTTAATATTAATTTCAGCAAAATTGGCATAAATGCAATGTTAACGTAATCTGGTAGTTTTCTGTTAATGGGGCAGCAGCTTTTTTGGCCTAGTTAACAGTTTTTGTCCTACAGAAAGTATACACACACACATTTCTTTCAATTTGTGTCTTTATAAATATAGAACATGTATGTAAGTGTTATGTACACATACACATACACACACATATACACACATCAGCAGCTCTCATTCTCTTAACTCCAGAATCAGAGACAAAACCAAAGTAATCTGGAGCATTCAGGGGCAATAACTTGAAAATTTAGTTGAACAGAATGTGGCTTACAGCCATTTTCTGAAGTCAAAGATGAGTATAACTTTAATCATGTTGCATACATCACCTTCTGCTATGTGCACTTGCAATAGTTCACACATAACAGAAGGCTGCCAATTGAAGTAGTGTAGAAAATAATGAATGTAGTTGCAAAGGTATTCACAGTACCATATTTGAATAAACCAATGTAACTTGCCATTGCTGCGTTAACCCACATTTATACATTGCAACAGTTTCCCAAAAAAAAAAAAAAAAAAAAAAAAAAAAAGCAATGTGCCTGTTAGAATCCAGCTACTGTTTTCCTCAAACTTGACTGTCATATTTCAAAAATGCCACTGATTTTTTTGTAAGGACACGTATTTATGATTGCTACTTTCTTGACCTGCACGCTGGACCTCAAGTATAAACGAAACCTTGTAATGTAAATTAGCTGTAACCCAAAATTACAAATATCCTTTCTGACCTTTCAGTGATAGTTTTCTTGGCGGTCCATCAAGATGTATATTGCAAGGATTATTTGGATCAAAGTTAACATAAAAGTAAAAATATATTTTTATTATACTAAATCATTGTATGTGACAAATCATCATCATCATCTTCTTTTGGCTGTTCTCGTTATGGGTTGCCACAGTGGATCTCCTGTTTCCATTTCTTCCTGTCCTCTGCATCTTGCTCTGTCACACCAGCCACCTGCATGTCCTCTCTCACCACATCCATAAACCTTATCTTAGGCTTTCCTCTTTTCCTGTTACCTGGTAGCTTCATCCTTAGCATCTTTTCCCAATATACTCAGCATCCCTCCTCAGCACATGTCCAAACCAATATAATCTTGCCTCTCTGGCTTTGTCTCCAAACCTTCCAACCTGGGCTGACCCTCTAATATACTTATTCCTAATCCTGTCCACCCTCGTCACACCCAGTGCAAATCTTAACATCTTTAACTCTGCCACATCCAGCTCAAACTTCTCCCTTTTTGTCAATGCCACTGTCTCCAACCCATATAACATAGCTGGTCTCACTACCCTCTTGTAGACCTTTCCTTTCACTCTTACAGATACTCGTCTGTAACAAATCACTCCTGACACTCTTTTCCACTCACTCCATCCTGCCTGTACTCTCTTCTTCACCTCTCTTCCACACTCACCGTTACTCTTAACTATTGACCCCAAGTATTTAAACTCATCCACCTTCACCATCTGTACTCCTTGCACCCTCACAATTCTTCTATCCTCCCTCTCATTCACACACATATATTCTGTCTTAGTCCTGCTGACCTTCATTCCTCTTCTCTCTAGAGCATATCTCCATCTCTCCAGGGTCTCCTCCACCTGTTCCCTACTCTCACTACAAATCACAATATCATCTGCAAACATCATAGTCCATGGGGACTCCTGTCTGATCTCATCTGTCAACCTGTCCATCACCATTGCAAATAAGAAAGGGTTCATAGCTGATCCTTGATGTAACCCCACCTCCACCTTAAACGCATCCATTACTCCCACTGCAGACCTCACTGCTGTCACACTACCCTCATACATATCCTGTACCACTCTTACATACTTCTCTGACACTCCTGACTTCCTCATACAATACCACAACTCCTCTCTAGGCACCCTGTCATATGCTTTCTCTAAGTCTGCAAAAACACAATGCAACTCCTTATGACATTCTCTGTACTTCTCCATCAACACTCTCAGAGCAAACATTGCATCTGTAGTGCTCTTTCCTGGCATGAAACCATACTGCTGATCACTAATCATCACCTCCCTTCTTAACCTAGCTTCCACTACTCTTTCCCATAACTTCATGCTGTGACTGATCAGTTTCATCCCTCTGTAGTTACTACAGCTCTGCACATCACCATTATTCTTAAAAATCGATATCAAAACACTTTTTCTCCATTCCTCAGGCATCCTCTCACTTTCTAAGATTTCATTAAACAATCTGGTTAAAAACTCCACTGCCATTTCACCTAAACACCTCCATGCTTCCACAGGTATGTCATCTGGGCCAACAGCCTTTCCAGTCTTCATTCTCTTCATAGCTATGCTTACTTCCTCTTTGCTAATCCATTGTACTTCATGATTCACTATCTCTACGTCATCCAACCTTTTCTCCCTCTCATTCTCTTCATTCATCAACCTCTCAAAGTACTTTTTCCATCTCTTCAACACACTCTCCTCGCTTGTGAGGATGTTTCCCTCATTATCCTTTATCACCTTTACCTACTGCACATCTTTCCTAGCTTGGTCCCCCTGTATAGCCAACAGGTCCTTTTCTCCCTCCTTAGTGTCCAACCTTTCATACAACTCTTCATATGCCTTATCCTTAGCCTTCACCACCTCTCTCTTTGCCATGCACCTCATCTCCTTATACTCCTGTCTACTTTCTTCATCTCTGACAATCCCATTTCTTCTTTGCCAACCTCTTTGCCTGTATACTCTTCTGTACTTCCTCATTCCACCACCATGTCTCCTTGTCGTCCTTCCTCTGTCCCGATGTGATACCAAGCACCTTTCTAGCCATCTCCCATACTAAGTCTGCTGTAGTTACCCAGCTATTTGGTAACTCTTCACTGCCACCCAGTGCCTGTCTTAACTCATCCCTGAACTCCACCTCACAATTACCCTTTTTCAATTTCCACCATTTGATCCTTGGTGCTGCCCTCACACTCCTCCTCCTCTTCTTGATCACCAACGTCATCCTACAAACCACCATCCTATGCTGCCTAACTACACTTTCTCCGGTCACCACTTTACAGTCTCCAATCTCCTTCAAACTGGCCCTCCTACATAAGATATAATCCACCTGTGTGCATCTTCCTCCACTCTTATATGTCACCCTATGCTCCTCCCTCTTGTTAAAATATGTATTCACCACAGCCATGTCCATCCTTTTCACAAAATCTACTACCATCTGACCTTCTGCATTCCTTTGTTTAACACCATACCTACCCATCACTTCCTCATCCCCTCTGTTCCCTTCACCAACATGCCCATTGAAATCTGCTCCAATCACCACTCTCTCACCCTTGGGTACAGTCATCACCACTTCATCCAATTCACTCCAAAATCTTTCTTTCTCATCCATTGCACACCCAACTTGTGGATCATATGCACTAACAACATTCATCATTACACCATCAATTTCCAGCTTCATAAACATCACTCTATCCGACACTCTTTTCACCTCCAAAACACTCTTCTCATACTGTTCCTTCAGAATAACTCCTACGCCATTTCTCCTCCCATCCACACCATGATAAAACAATTTGAACCCACCTCCAATGCACCTAGCCTTACCCCCCTTCCATCTGGTCTCTTGCACACACAATATACCAACCTTCCTTCTGTCCATCATATCAGCTAGCTCTCTCCCTATACCAGTCATGCTGCCAACATTCAAAGTTCCGACTCTCACTGCCACAGTCCTAGCCTTTCTCCTATCTTCTTGCTTTCGGCCATGCCTTCCTCCTCTTCTCCTCCTTCGGCCAACAGTAGCCCAATTTCCACCAGCACCCTGTTGGCTAACAGTACTGGTGGCGGTTGTTGTTAACCCGGGCCTCGACCGATCTGGTATGGAAATATTTACTGGTGACTGCATGAAATGATTTGGCAAAGTTTTACGCCTGATTCCCTTCCTGATGCAACCCTCCCCATTTCTTCGGGCTTAGGACTGGCACAAAGAAATGCACTGGCTTGTACATCCCCAGTGGCTGGGTTATTGTATGTGACAAATAATGGCTCTAATTATCTTTTTTCTTTTTTTTTTCTCTTACCTCCCCTTACCTCTCTTTTTTATTATTATATGTGTGATCACATAGTTCTGATGTCATAAATTTCTGACAACCAACAAAATGATTTGCAGCACAGGGAGGTAGGTTAAACACTGTGGTTCAACCTGCCACCCCTCCGATGTCTGCCACACCAATGCCATCTGGGAAGGAACCTGGCAGTACCTGCACTACCTGGGCACTCAACATCAGGTAGAATTATCCTGGCAGTTGTTGCAGTGGTACCCTCCAGGAGTATTGGGGTGGAGGTGGGGATTTCGTCACCAGCCAGATGCTGCCAGGCATGGTCTCGTTAAGTAGCACTAGCTCATGATTCAACCATCTGGAAAAGTTGCTTGTGGGAATGCAGAGAAAACCCAAACTTTAAGCAATCTAACAGGAAGCTGAGGAAGGGGACAGTGATGATGGATCTGAGTGTGAGGACTAGATTCTCACTGTCCCCATGCCTAATAGGCATGTACATCCAATGTCTCCTCCCAAATGGTTTCCACGAATGATGGCAAAGTGTTTGCACATGCAAGATTCACATTTAATGAATACAACTTGAACTTTTTGAAGTAGTTATGCATATATGCTATGGGAGAAATAGCTGACAGATACTGTGGTGTTCATGCTGTAGTTTATATTGTTAACTAATTAGGCAGGGTTCTAATCTCACAGCAGTCAACTTGTGTGTGTGCATAGTGAAAAGAGTATGAGTCTGTATCCTACTGTCAGCAGTCCTTTCTGCAGAAGACTTGAGGATGACATCATCTCAAAGATGCATACAGACATCGTGAAGCAGAGTCCTTCCATGACTCTCTGCAAGCCAGCTCCAGACCACTGGATATGTGATTGTTAATTTTGGCATGGGATGGTGCACAAGTCACATATGAACAGAGTCCATATGTAATACAGTCAAACACATGCACACATCCCCTTACTATTGTCCATCATATAGATATTGCAATTGTATAAATGGCATTAAAATGGCTAGAATTGTATTTGATTTTGGCCGTTAGTCTAGCAATGTCCTATAACCCTATGAATATTGCACATGTCAGTGTTGCTGTCATCCACATGTGCTGTGTTGAGGTGTGGATGTACGGTAGCCCTATAACATTGATTTGAGGTAATGTATTGATAGCTGCTGCAGACCTTATGATACGATCTGAAGAAGGCTTATTTGCTGAAAGCACTTATCGGAAGACTGAGGACTGCTTATTTTATGTTATATTCTTTTTATTAAAGTTTTGATTTTACTATTAAGTTTTACTGCTGTGGTGGACATCATGAGTTTTTAGTAGTGTTAACCTACCAGACACAGTTGGATCCCTACTTAACAACAGCCTGTAGACAGGCTATGTTGTGGCAAAAGAGTTTACAGCAACAGTCATCCATCTGAACAAGGGGGAACCATCAGCTCCATAAGCCTGACTTGCCTCATCTGTATGGCAATCAAAGGAATCATCATGGACCATATCAAAAAGGGCACGGGTTATCTCCTGACAGTGTACATAACCCATTTTTGATTTATTAAGGATGAATCATGTCTGTTAAATTTGTTTGACTTCTTCAAAAAATGAGGGAAAGACTGTGCATCCTGCCTAACTAGACCTGGCCAAGGCATTTGTCACAAATCCATACTCAGGTATTATAGATAAACTGTCTCAACTGGCCACCAGGTGGATACCCAAAGGGATCACTGACAGGACACGTACTGTCGAAGTGATTGACTCCACCCCTAGCACAAGGTCAGTGACCAGGGTTGTACCACAGGGTTCTGTACTATGCCCTTTTTTGTTAGGTATTAATTTCCCAGAAGTCAAGACAAACTTAAGACAGCCTTTGTCTTACCAGCTTTGTGGATGACTGCAAAGTATGGACAAACATTGAATCCATGAACATTACTGATATACTGCAGAAACTATCAATGCACAAAAATGAGCCATGAAAACAACCTATATGAGCACAAAAGCATATTTATTCCCTTTTGAAAAGCAAATACCTAAGCTAATTACAATATAGACAGCACGTCCTTATGACTACATCCAGTGGTATGTGATCTGGATACTCGGATAGTATTCAGAACTTTGACCACCATGTGTCCACATTGTTGACAAATTCATTGTAAGTGGCACAACTCATAAGTATGGGAGGCCATCTACAGCAAAGGACATTATAATGCCATTGTACTCGGCTCTCATCACACCAATAATTGAGTACAATGTATGCTTTTGCACATACCTCAACAAACATCTGCAACAGCTGACTAACATCAGAGTTTTTACACAATGAAGATACATGGTGTAAAAAAGAAATCATATGCAGAAATATTTAAAGCCCTATCACTGGATTATATCTACAGAAGACTACTAAGTATCTGGCCTATAGGGCAACCTCCAATCTGGCCCCGATAGCAATGTTACACATTGTTAATGCAAACTGTGCAAGATTCACTCATTCCAAGGATGTTAACCTAGCCTCTGACATAATAAATTAAGTTGGAGAGATAGATACAGCTCTCAGACACTACCCCTTCTCTGGAACATGCTTGCCATTCACCTAAAGCAAAGACCTTTCCTGACCCACTTCAAGTACAACATATATAAATGGATGGTTAATCATGATTGTACTCCTGGTATAGGGCCCATGATTCTCATGGATAGAGGCAGGTGGTATTAGATAAAATAGCATAGGCACATCCCTGTGTGAAAGTTGTTCACATAGCTATTGAAAATTGTGTAAGCTATGTTAAATATGTCTAGGCTTTTATGGGATCTTGGGACTTTAGCTTAGTACTCTCCTATGCACCTACAGTATAAACTTATAAACGTCAATAATATCCTAAGTATAGCTATAGTGTGACTGTACAGCATCAGGTACATACCAGCACATCACCTCAGTATTACCACTTGATAGTTTGTATGGACACATATGCATGCATCAGAATTTCATGGTAGTATAAACATTTCCATGGCAAAGTCAGGGTGACAGTGATCATGGGGCACATGACTTTGGTTTGACATGTGTTGATAGAAAGTGTGCTCCATGTATTGTTTGATTTGTGAGGAATATCACAGTGACAGCTTCCTCGCTTATTGAAGTTGGACTTTACAGTGCTCTAGTTTCTGTGCATATAAGCATAATGGGTTCTGTACCATTCATTATGAGGGATCACTTCTGAATTCACACATCAGTTGCAGACGATGCACACAATACCATTGCTATTACATGTGGCAGATGCATGCAGTACAGAGCTGTGTGTAGAGAATTCACTCATACCAGTGTGTTGTTTTTAAGTGTTGTTATCCATATGGCTGATACATATGTCATCCAGGGATGCTTTACTCACGTGAACAACATTTGGCCCAGTGAACTCCCATATATCTTGTGGGACATCAGTAAGTATTCTTGGTGATGCATAACCCTTAGGA
Source organism: Protopterus annectens (assembly GCF_019279795.1). Taxonomy (NCBI): domain Eukaryota; kingdom Metazoa; phylum Chordata; order Ceratodontiformes; family Protopteridae; genus Protopterus; species Protopterus annectens. The sequence continues at coordinate 1,052,193,615 of NC_056732.1, forward strand.
ATTGACAGTGTAGACTTCCCTTCAAGGTGTTCTACAAGACACATGTTTGGTATGTCTTTCTTTGATGCACCCAGTAAATACACAGCTCATTGAGAATATCAGTGACATGGGCTATATTCTTGAAGGTTTGGATTGTGGCTGTGTTCTGCAAGCCTCTCAGCTGGGTAGGATTGCTCCTAATTTAAATTACAGGTGTAACACTGTCCCTCTTAAAACCTCCAAAAAGTGGTAATTTTTGAGGAAGGTGTATTGAATTCCTTTTACAGATTACTGGGAAAGCATCATAGTTATACAGGTGTGTTCCTGCAGGACATGTATAATAACTTACAATCTCATACTTATGTCAATGTCACATATTAATGGTGGTATTATTTTAAAATTGTCCATGATTGTGCCTGCTTGTGTCTAATGTTGTCCATGAGCCTGTGGCTATGAGTCCCTGATTGGATGAGAGCTATTATGACATTTCACTCATATTCAAGCAACCCATTTTGCACACCTTCACAATATGCACATACCTCTATTGTATATATTGTCCTTGTTAAATGTCCTCTACAGTGATAATGTCAGTATGTTTATGTCACAACCAATCATCTCCACTGATATATGTGAAATGAGTAACGATATAAATATACTCACACAGGAGGTGTAAACAGCAGTACATACTGTGTTATCTACATATGCGATTAATATGCTGCTGACTGGTGTTTGGAGTGTATGTACATTGACATGCCTTTATCTGGTGTACGTTATCATATTTTACAAGTCTTCTTTCTCTTTGTTCATTCCTATCATTGATGTTTGTGGCCCTTTTCAATGCACACACTTCCCCAGACTAGTGTATTTATACTGCATTGTATGTACCCTTGAGAGTCACCATAAATCCTTTATTTCAGTATGCCAAAAACATGTTGTAGTGTACATTGCACGGAGTACACTTTTTATAATGTGTTACTACTGCATTCATTGTATTCATTTTAGCCCTAGTGATCACTTTGGCTGTTCACTCAATTCTGCAGAGCATGCTTGCCCATAGGTAAACTTGTCTGCATGTTCTATATGCCTTCATGCATCTTTGCATGGTTTCTTGGCCAGCAACACCTTATTTTTATTTGTGTAAGCAAGATGCATGGCATACAGATGCGATTAACACTGCTGCTCCACATGCAAACATGTAAACTGCATGTAGGCCTTGCGCTAAACCTACACAGAGTTTATTGAATCCTCTGGACTGTCTTTTATATATTCTGTAAGATCCCATCTGATTTTAAAACAACCTACCCAGAATCACCGCTGCCATCTTTCCATATCCTTGTAGTAGAACAGGGTGCTTATCATTCAAAAATATCTGTGTGGTTTAGCGTAGATAATTAATGGAATAACACCACTAGTTTTATAAACTTGTCATTACAACTCAAACTGAAGCCCAGTGTGTTAAAACTACTGGACTCACCATACGTTAATAAAAAAGAAAACAGACAATAGTAAACATTTTTTATGCATATATATATATATTTTTTTTCTTTAACAATTATCATTCACTCCAGCATTACATAAATTGCTCAATTCCTGCCTTCCTTTAAACCCTGCCCTTCCTGGATATCTTTCAGCATAATTCCAAAGACATAATTAAAACAATGAAAACTAGAAAAAATAAGTCCTAAATAGATTCATAAACATGTAGTCCAGGAGACCATTAAGGCACCTAACTCAATTTCCCCAATTGCCCCTGAGCACTGGCTGGTTAAGTGACTTGCTTAGAGTCACACAGTACGCAAAGTGAGGTTGAGAAAATAAAATTCTGTACTACAAGAAATAGATGGTCAACAGCTCATAACCTTAATTCTTTGATCTAACTGCCAATTTATTAAAATTATTAAATGTTTCAGGACAAGTAGCGCTTTATCAGTCATAAAAGCAAAACCAGAACAAAGAATGCTGAGGGTTTAAATAGAAAGACCTTACTTATCAATGCACCATAAAACTGATGAACTAATCAAAGTAAAATACTGCTAAAAAAGAACATTTAAAATCATACTACTTTTTATTCTTCAAAAAAGGTACTAAACTAAACTTAATGTTCAATCCAGGTTTAATAAAAACCTGTAATGCAATCTGTCAGATGGATTTGTGCTTTAAAATATCATTTTAATATCACATTCTCTCAGAGAACATCTCAGAAACACCAGGAAAATCAGTTCAGACACATGGTCAACACTTTCAAATGTAGTTTATTAGTAATATTCCTAGTATTACTCATGCCTCTGTCTACCTCATGTTCAACCTTTCTTTTCCTGAGTGGCCAACTAGGCCTGCATTCATAAAACAAAAACAAAAAAAAAAAAAAAACTTAGCCCTTACCTATATAAAGAACATTAAATATTGAACAGCTAGCAATTTACCCATTTGTATAGAATTTACCTGTTTTGGGATATGTAAAAATATTTACCTTTTTGACATACCAGCAATAATTAGTGAATTGACACATGTTCAAGCTATTTTGAAAGTTCCCTTGTCTAACCAGGTGTAGCCTCATGCAGCACTTCACTAGAAGGTCAGCTGATGAAATCCTTTTTCTGTAAGTAGGGCAGCCATGGTGGTGCAGTGGTTAGCATTGTCGCCTCACAGCAAGAGGTTCTCCAGTTCGATCCTCGGCTGGGGTGCCTTCTGTGTGGAGTCTGTATGTCCTCCCTGTGGTCACGTGGGTTTCCTCCGGGTGCTCTGATTTCCTCCCAAAGACATGCAGTAGGTGGATTGGACACTCTAAATTGGCCCTAGGTGTGAGTGTGTGCATGTGTGTGCCTTCTGTGAAAGGTTGGGCACCAGGCTGGCAACTTGACACTGTAAAACTCCGCTGCCAATCATGATCAGACAGGTGATCCGCTCTGGCGCCCCCTAACCAGGAAAAGCCTAAAGAAGAATAGCAATGACATCCCAAACACATTTAGAAGAAAGTGGATCAGAGGTAAAACGTCCCAAGTTTTAGTGAAAATAATTGCATATTTAGATAGCACACTTAGTGAATCTTGCAGTAAAATAAATAAGCAGCTTTGATTCTGTCATGTATTACCATACAGTAATTATTTCCTATCAACATTCTTAACCTTTTTACAAGATATTCTAACATCTGTAGGATTATAACCCTTGAATATAAACCTCTCACATAGCAGCATAACATGAATTTCTGCAATTATTTATTCTAAACCATTTAAATTGTCTCTCTGGAATATTACAGTTCATAAAACTGGAGTGGTTGCTGTTACTGCCTAATAAAGATTTTGAATTAGTCGTTTTTAAATAAATACCAGTAACTAACTGTTAACCATGTTAACAGATATGTCATATACACTTGCTAATTCATACAAATGTGTATTTACAATTTTCAAGAATATCACATGAAGGTGGAAGATAGAGGCATACTTTTATAGCCCTTATTTTAACCCACAGCATCTTCAGAGCTTTACAGCTTGGATGAAAGGGTCAGCTTAGCCTCAGCTATAGCCTTCCAAAAGCTTGTCTTCCTGCTTAAATGTCTGAAGATCAACTCTTTTTTATAAGTTTTTCAGAGCTTAACTGTTCACAAATGCACTAAACATGTCTGAGTACCCCCTATACTTTGTTATTCAGAGATTGTCACTTTAAAATTATCCCCTCTTCTCACTAGCTAATTCAAAATGAAAACTAAAAAAACACTGTTAATAAAAGTCAGTTATACAGTACTGAGAGTATAAAACACTAAACACAATGCACGACTTGCTCGATTATACAAGCAAAAATCCCACTTAATAGCACATGTCAACAAAGAAAAAAAGTGCTATAGTATAGCACCAGTCAATGGTCGGTTCTGACAGCACTAATATTTTTCAGTGAAAGGACATAAGATGCCATCAAAAAGAAAAATAAATGTTGACAAGCAAAATAAAGGACTATTAGAAGAGTTCTGCACATCTTTCTGTCTGCTTAACATGAATCCAGTCACGGTAATGAAATGCCTACATAGTGGAAGCTGTCTTAAAAAATAAAAAGTCAAGTCAGCAGTGGTTAGCTTAGTGTATCCAGTCACTCATTTGCGGAACATCTGCAAAGGCAATTTATTTAGAACTAACAGAAAACCCTAAGTCAGTGTTGACAGCCTGGTGTCTTGAGCTTTTTTATTTGCTATTAGCTCAAGTGGTAAATCTTGGAATTTGCCGGTTGATAATCATTTATTACCGGAATGAATGAGTTGGCCGTATTTTACATTTCCTTTGACAGTAAGAAGGTTCAGAAACATAAACACAAATCACAGACTGAAGCTTAAAAGACATAAGAAGAAGAGAAAATTGAGTTTTTCTCTTAGTTCAGCTGCTGGCAATGGATAAACTGCACTTGGGACTGATAGTGTGTAAGGTTTTCTGCTTTCTCCTGTATGCAGTTATGTCACTGAATCCCTGTGTTACCAAGGAAGTTCTCTTTAATGGAAATATCTTATCTGGTATTGGATGGGACCTTTTACGATCACTCCAAGGACACTTAGTGGTGTTACTATATTTAATGTTTACCACACGTTTATTCTTCATATGTAATAAACACAGAGCTTTGGCTGCAGGGCATGATGTTTATTTCAGAAGATTCAAGAATGTAATCTTCTATATCAAGCTTACTATGAAGAAGGATGTTTCTGTAAATTTCCTTTCTGAATACCAAGAATGCTTTTTTGAAATATAGCCTTATTTTATTTCATTTCAAGATTTTTTTTTCAGTTAAACAGCTATTGTGTTTTAAGAAGTAATACTGTCTTTCTTGAAAATGTTGCTTATAAAATGATTGTAGAAATAACAAAACACTATGGGGGGATTCAATAAAGTCTACATGATCATTTTTGACCATGTGTGCATTGCAGAGCAATGCTCACACGACCACAAAGAGTTTTAGATTCAGTAAACTTCTCATAGTGGAAATCATTTACTCGCAAACACAGAAACTTCTGTGACATGGACATTACAGCATAAGTAGTTGAATTGTATGCTAATGAAGCAAATCAACATGGTGGAGTGGTTCAACAAGCTGTAAAGCAACTATGTAGACTCCATGGTCTTGTTGCCCATGTATGCAAAAGTTTTCTCAATATAGCCATGGAAAGGAGTCTACAAGGAAAGAATAGTAGGTAAATGTCCATAGATGTGTACAGAATAGACCGTAACATGTAAGCCCACACACATTATGACAGTATCAGACATGCTGGATGCTAGAAAATTATATCAACAATAGCAACAATTCCTTTTTAAGTGCCGTGACATAAATGCAGCTTTGCACCCCCACCTCCAAATGAACAATGTCCTTGTAACTAATGTAGACAGCTAAAAGTGTAAACCCCATGAAACATAGTATTCAAAACCTGCTTTCCTCTGTGCAGATATATAGTAGTACCCTCCCTTGAGTGTACAACATTGGGTTTCCCTTCAGTTTCCCTGTCTACATGGCTATCAACTGTGTAGATTCAGGGCTGTCAGCATAGTGAAGATGCAAATGAGGTCAAAACTCATTAGAATTGCTGAGTCTCAAAAATTTGTAACCATGTAGAGATGCTCATTTTGTGTAGGGACTCCTACAGTGTTCATGTTGAATACATGGCAACAGTGAATGATGACCTCAGGGGTGTGTGTCAGGTTACACTTAAACAGGTGTACATGTAGATCTGTGAAGTGTAAAAGTGCATGTAAGCAGTGCACAATTCACAAGTTCTGATTCATTCTCTTTATTGCTTGTTAAAATGTATCATCTCTGTTTGCTTTAAGTTAAAATGTATTTTTTAAATTTTTGTCCTTGTTTGCACAATGTGATGCTTAGTGCAACCATGGGAAATGGAAGAATAATGTCAGATTTCTCAATGCATGTCACATAACTCTTCCTGTGGCAGGATGTGTATGTGTAAGGCTAGAGTATCAAAGGTCCTGGGTTCTAGTGCAGGATCTGCAATCTTTCCTCCAATTTTTGAGGTGCATGTTTGTGCGATAACACAGGCACAGAGAAAAGTAATAAGATTAGCTGTGGTTATCTTATTTCAGTGTCGGTACAATTACTGGTGTGTAGATGCACACCACACACTAATGAGCACCAACTAAGCTGATATATTCAGTAAAGCAGCAGATGTTTTAAATAGGTGCTAATTACAGCATAGGGAGGTGATTCTCAGTATGGTGGAGCTATCCAACAAGCTATAAAGCATCCATGTAGCCTGCATTTTGTTTTTTCCTGCATACTTCAATACCATGGGAGAAGAGATAAGGAAATTCTAGGCCTGAAATAAAATTGTGTCAACTGCTGCATTTACAAGGTAATTCCTGAACCTATAATGTATTCTTTATTAATGTTATGGCATGTCCTGATATATCTTACCTTGGTGCAGTAATGAAGTATAGTGTAGTGGTGGATTTGTACAGAAAGTACCTTAACATGTGACAGCAGACACTTATTTTACTTATATGTGTCCATTACTAATGTTTCTTTCTTATTCTTCTCATTTTTCATTGCACTTTTGTGTGATGCACTGCATAGTGCAAAAAACGGAAGCGGGTAATGGCTGTTTTTATCTCATTTGTGTAAAGAGTGGAGGACCACCTATGAAGTAGATGGACAAAAATAGTAACCAGATACATTCAATTAATGCCCTTGGTCATCATGAAATCCCAGCCTGGAATACAGATGATACTGGGTTCTAGTACAGAGTATGCAACCTTTGTTTATATGCTGTGACATTGCAGTTTACAGCAATGAAGTGCAACATAGACAACTGTGTCCTCAGCATTCTTGTGGCAACAAGTGTAAATATAGGACTGCCCTACACATGGTCCTAGGTTCAAATACGCTATATGCCATATAGTAGTATTTTTACTGATGGAGTAATCTCTGTATTATTATATTTATGATCAAATGTATGACTGCAGGTATATTGTGTAGTATAGTCCTATAAATGTATTCCTGCTGTCTTGAATGCTATGGCTTTAACTTTTGGAAAAAACATATACACACAACTCTTTATACATGAAATTGGTTGCCACTGTTGCATTCTGTTTGGCAGAGGTTTAGCAATGTGGCTCACATTTGCTCACTGCTTACCAATACGGAAACAGGTGTATCTCTCATGTGTGTACACTTTGTTAACCATAGCACAAATCCACTGCTCACTGTGCTATGGAACTGTTTATTTGATGCTTTCTTATTGGTGTTTGTTGTCCATTTCCTTTGCTTGACATAAAACTGTATGTGGAAACCAATGCAGATTCAGGGTAAATTCTATCAATGCATCATATATTCACAACACATACCTGTGTTGCCCCCCCCCCCAAGCAGTACAACCCTTGGAGGTCAGTATTTTTTTACACACGTATATCAACCACACTACAAAGTGTAATATATAATGTTGTGTGCTCCCTCATGGACAGGGCCAGTTGGTGGTGCTGACAGCCTTGCTCTGATAAACTCAAACATCCAACTATGCTCAGTAAAGATACTTGTGTTTTTATACCCTAGTGCTGTTAGGCTACTGACCTCATATGAACCTATGAATCTATGTGCCTATGCAGGCCTCCAAACCTGTTGTTCCTCACATGGCCTGCTGAACCATCTACTATAAGTGCACCTGTAGTCATATAAAAGCCAGACTTGTGTCATGGCATTTGCGTAAAGTTCTGAGTTCTGTAATCTATGTACTTAGGTAGGGGGTTTATTCTCACTGCAGTCAAGTGTGTGTGTGTGTGTGTGTGTGTGTGTGTGTGTGTGTGTGTGTGTGTGTAGCCAAAAGAGCAATTGTGTATCCTGCAGTTACTGTCCCAGTCCCATAAATTGACAATATTTTGATACCTGCACCTGACTGCACATCTATTTCAGGCAGGCCTCCCACCTTCTTCTCTTCAACATGCACTGCTGATGTCATCCAGTATAAGCTGAACTGCAGACATATAAAAGTCAGACTTCTACAGTGATGCTTGCATAGAGTACTGTGCTCTAGAGTCTGTGTACTTAGGTAGGGTTACTGTTCTCACTGCAGTCAACTGTGTATGTATGTATGTGTCTAATCAGAAGAGCAAGTGTGCATCATGCAGTTACCACACCAGTTCCATAAAGTGACAGTATTTTGGTACTTGCACCTGTCTACACATCCATTGCAGACAGGCCTTCCACCTTCTTCTCTCCAACATGCACTGCTGATGTCATCCACTATAAGTTGACCTGCAGCAATTTAAAAGTCAGACTTGTGTCATGGCATGTGTGTAGAATACAGTGCTGCAGAGTCTGTGCACTTAGATAAGTAGGGGTTCTGTTCTCACTGCAGTCAACTTGGTGTGTGTGTGTGTGTGTGTGTGTGTGTGTGTGTGTCTACTCAGCAGAATAGATGTGATATCCTACAGTTACTTCTCCAATGGCATGGATTGTCAGTATTTTGATACCTGCACCTGCCTACACATCCATTTCAGGCAGACCCTACCATCTTCTTCTCTCCAGCATGCACTGCTGATGTCATCCACTATAAGTTGAACTGCAGCCATGTAAAAGTCAGACTTGTTCTGCTTGCATAAAGTACTGTGTTCTATAGTCTTTGCACTTACATAGTTAGGGGTTCTATTGTCACTGCAGTCAGCTGTATGTCTATCTCTACCCAGCAGAGTAGACATGCTATCCTACAGTTACTTCTCCAGTGGCATTTCTTGCTAATTTTTGATACTTGCACAAGCCTACACATCTGTTTCATGCAGCCCCCCCAGTGTCTTGTCTCCTACATGGCCTACTGATGTCATCCACTATTAGGTGACCAGCAGACATGGTGCATGCATAAAGTACAGTATTCTATAGTCTGTGTACTTAAATAGGTAGGGTATCTGTTCTCACTGCAGTCAACTGGGTGTGTATCTCTACTCAGCAGAGTAAAGGTGCTATCCTACAGTTACTTTTCAATGACATGGCTTGCTACTCTTTTGATACTTGCACAAGCCTCCACATCCATTTCATGCAGCCCTCCCATTGCCTTGTCTCCTACATGGCCTGCTGATGTCACCTACTATAATTTTACCTGCAAACATGTAAAAGTCATACTTGTACCATGGCACTTAAATAAAGTACTGTGTTCTGTAGCCATTCTACTTAGATAGGTACAGGTTCTATTCCCACAATAGTCAACTGGCTATGTGCATGTGAACTGTTACCTGACATTACAGAAAACTGTTTACTTTAGTATGTGGGACACTGTTATCACCATATGCTCAGCAGACACTACTGATGTCATTGACTATATCAGATTATTACATATGTAGTCATCCCACCAGAGCAGGATCGGATACTGGCCTGCAGTCTAGGCAGACATCACCTTAGAGTCACAGGTTCATATGAGTTTACTAGGCTATTGGCCATAGGGCCTTTATAAGCCTATCCATGTTATACCTTTGTTCTCTTATTGACCAAGTTGCATGGTCTATATTTACAGTGCAAGTCTATGATCAGCACCAACTGCCCTTATCCAAGAGTGACATAGGTGACACCTCAGGGGTAAATTTATGTTCTCCCATCCAGTTATTTTAGTTATGCTTAAATAGGGTCATTGAGGAGCTCTGTTTTATGTGAACTGGGAGTTTGTTCCAGAGGACTGGCATTCTCTGGGAAAATATCTGTCTCTCCAGTATGTTGTGTTAATGTCACAGGCTAGGCTAAGATCTCTAGAGTGAGGGAAACTTATCCATTGTGACATGTGGATGTGCAGCATTTCCATTAGTGGAGTGCCTGAGACTGCTCTGTAGGCCAGGAACAAGTCACCTCCCAGCAGCCTATAAGATATATAGTACAGTGGCATGGGCCTTCAGTCTGTCTATGTAGGTCATGTGTTGCACACCCTGAATCTTCTTGGTGAGAAACTTATGAGGTCTCTCCAGCTGCTGCAGGTTTCTGGTGAGCTACATACAGAAGGTGCACTATACTCTGTTAGTGGTCTGATGAAGAATGAGTACAGGGAGTTAAAACATCATCAGCTTTGGATGCAATGCCCTTACTTATGAGATGTGCAATATAGAAGAGGACTTCCATACCAGTGTGATCAAAGTTAAGGGTGCTATCAACCTGAGTTCCCAAATCTCTCATCATAGGTTTGAGCTAAGGGACGGGGATTCTGTTAATATTGTACTTTGCAGAGACTTCCACTTTGTCAAAAGGGATGATAACGCAATAGTTTGCATTTAGTTTAAGTCTGTGGCTTTGACATCAATCATTTGCCTGTGTCCTTTCTGTAATATGTCAATATCTTTGAGGGACTCAATGACTGCACCCAGTTTATGTTCATTGATGAATATGGTAAGCCACAGGTCATCTATTTTACCCTGGATTTCTGATAGATTCCAAACAGTAGGGGGCCCAGCACAGATCCTTGTGGTACACCAGTGGTAACTGGTCTACTGGTAGAAGTGGAATCCCCAAATTTGACTGTATGCATTCTGTTGGTGAGCCAATTGGCTACCCATCTAGTGACATATGAGTTAATTCCCAGCTATGTGAGTTCCTCAAGGATTCCTCAGTGGGGGATTGTGTCAAAAGCCTGGCTAACTCAAGATAGCCTGCATGTACTGTTTTGCCTTTATCCAGGGATTTGGCAATATTCCTGAAGAAGCCCACCAGGTTTAATAAGCATGATCTACCCTTAACAAAGCCAAATTGGATCAGGTCAAGAGTTTGAAGATCACCTATGTCTTTGTTGATAAGGTCCATGATGATTCTCTCCATGGCCTTGCAGATAAGGTTGTTTAGGCTTAAGGGTCTATAATTCCCAGGGTAGGTTGATGGTCCCCTTTTGTGCAAGGAAATTACTGTTGTTTTCCACTCTGCTTGAATAAAGCTAGTACTTAGACTGTGGTTGAAATGAGTGCCAAGTGGTTCCACTAGGTCCTGTTTTAGACCATTCAGTAGGCAGCCTGGGATGTTATCTGATCCCATAAAAGTTATGTTTTTGGCAGTGGAGAGTGCAGTTGTGACCTGCTCTTTGGAGATACTAGGTAGAGGACTGGTGACAGGTATGCTTTGGGGTATGTCTGGTGGGGACAGTGGGATGATGTTTGCCCCAAATCTGTCTGCTAGAAGGTTGGAGATGTCCTCAGAGTCAGTATGTGTTGTACCACCCACTACTAGTTTGACATAAAGCTGGACCTTCCCTTTTAGATTTCTGATGTAGCTAAAAATGGCTCCTGATTATCTTTACCTAAGGATGCTAGTTTAGCTTCATAATTGGCTTTATACTACTTTACAAGATATCTATTTTGCTTGTTCAAACTGTGGAGGGTGCCCTTCCTCTGCTGAGTCAGTTCCCTCTTGTTCATAGACATTAGTTTCTTCCACTTGTATAACCTATTTACACTTGATGCCTACCAGGGTGGCTTGTTTTTTTGTGAGGACCTTGTTTTGATCCATTCAGGTATAGCCGACTCTATACATTTGTATAGGTGTTTATACAGGGCATTTGTGTACACCTCTATACTGCAGTCATTGTTGATAGTGAAAGCAGGGGGGTTTGCAACTATTTATGACATCACTCAGGAGGCTGTAGTTTGCTTTGTAGAAATTATTCATCCTTTTTGCTCTTGGGGGGATCAGGTATGCTCATTAATTTAAATGAGCATACATTCTGATCAGACCTTTCCAGGGCAGCACAAAGGGGGTAGTGCAGAGACCCCTATATTGGTGAGTACTAAGTCTAGGACATTCAAGCCCCTTGTGGGAGTGCAGACTATCTGTTCTAGAACATTTGTATTAACAAAGTCCAGGAACCTTAGGGCTAGCATGTTTATGCCCATATATGACTCTCAATCAATGAAATCGCAAATGACTAAGGTATTTGGGTGTATAGTGAGTGACTCAAGTAGGTCCAAGTAGGCAGAGTGATTCTCCTGATTCATGGTGGGAGACATATAGCTAACAATGACATAGAAAGGAGTTTTACCTCAGTTAGTTGGACTTGGAGTAGCTCTAGGGAGTCGTACTGTTTGACCAGACTTGTGTATTCCTCTTTAATGGAGATGTATATGTATACACCTCTGCCTTTGGTTCTTTCATGTTCATTTTGAGGTCTGAACATGTGGAAGGCATTGTAGCTTTGTGTCGCTGGGGAGCTCTCTGCAGCCTTGAACCATGTCTCTCTGACTGAACAGACATGGGCATCTTCCAAGGTAAGGATTGCTTCCAGTGAGTGCAGTTTCTGATTTAGATTCCTTGCATTACACAGCATAACTTTGAGTTTGTCTCTAGTATATTTTTTTAAATCAGGGATTTAGTTGTTCTGACATTCCTTAAAAAAAGAACTATGGGGGAAGCAAGTACCTTTGCAGTAACTGAAAGCCAAGATGCGACAGGTGAAGTCCATCTCTGGCAAAGCAGCGTGGTCTGTCAACCATATCTTTTCAGGCTGACAGATACTGGATCTCCCTGGATTGACACCAGAAGCTAAGCCAATTGTTGAAGTCAGTCATGTTTTGTTTATATTAAGGCATCATCTTGGGTGAAGGTGGAATGCTACTTAGGGCTAGGGACATATCTGCCTAGGATACACATCTGAGAGCTCAGTCATATCTCTATTAAATGAGGTATGTCTCAAGTCATTTGCTCCAACATGGACTATGACAGAGTCATAATGGCACTTGTTGAGATACTTGAGTGTGTGCATGATCGGATAGATTCTGGCACCTGACAGGCAACTTACCATGAACTTCTTCTTGTCCAGTGTGGTGAGGTGGACATCTTTGTGTCTAACTATGGAGTCACCGAAGACCAAGACATTTGGATTTGAGGTGTTTTGCCGTAGGAAGTTATTGGCTGAGATACTGTTGGGTGTATTATTATGTGTACTGGATTCTGTTGGGTCTGTAGTTTGTGCAACAGGTTTGCACTTGAGAGGTCTCTAATCTTTATGTAGGCTTCTAGGGAATACCTCCATGTATGTGGGTTTATGTGTTGTGAGCTTATTTTGTACAATTAATGAGGTGTGTGTGCTGAGAACCTGTTTGATATTTGGTTTGTTATGTGAGAGAACTGATTCCAAACTCATAGTACATATACAACTCTCACATGTTGTATTTGTTTGTTTTAGAAGTAACTGGTTGTCAGTATACAAGAGGCAATTGCTACATTGTGTCAGGATGCCCATGTCAATAACTCTGGCTGAAGAAATGGTGGGAAACTATTTGTCCATTATGGCAGGTATATATTGTAATAATTAGTGGGGAGTGGGCTAGATGGACCAGGTTCTGCTGTAAGACTAACAAAAAACAGCTATTCTACGGAGGGCTAGGGGTAGAAAACTGTATCACTGCTTCACAATGCACAGCTGAGTTGCTCACAGAGCAGCAGTGCAATCTCCAAGCAGCTCCGGTAAACTGAGTGCAAACCCACGCAAACACAGCACTCAAATACAAGTGAAGTTAAAAGATTTTCAAAAAGTAAACAAAGGGAAATGTCAACACTGGGCCTTATTCCAACAATCCCCAATTCAGGTGGGTCCTTGGCTACATATTTCTGCAACAAGGGTGAAAGGGTGCCTTCTTAATGTAAGATGGGTGGTTTTAGTGCTCAAATGATACCAAACAGTCTACATTCAGGAAGCCTGAATCTAGCCTAGGCTATAAACTACAGAAGTACTACAAATTCAAAGTGCAGAAAAATCACAACAGCAAAAAAAAAGTTTAAATAAAGCAGCAATTCAGTAGAATACTCCCACAAGTGTGTGGACCACAAAACTTCCTAGTGTGAAAGAAGTGGTCTGTAACCAAGCAGCTTAAACCAGAACTAAGACACTTTCAGAATAGCAGACACAATAAGCCTTCAGCTAGCAATTACCAGCTTAGAAAGGTGTAGACTATCCTCTCCTGCCACAAGAGTCTAGACCACAAACCTTCCTAATGTAAAATAACTGGTTTGGAGGCCAAGTGTTTAAACCATAACGACACTTAGAACAACTGGCATAATAAGCATTCAACCAGCAATTCCCAGCTCAGAAGGGCAGAGGCTACCATCTCCTCCCACAAGAGTGTAGACTACAAGCTTTCTTAATGTAGAACAACTGGCCTGAAGCCCAAGTGCTTAAATCAAAACTAAGAGGCTTAGAACAACAGTTACAATTAAATGCAATACCAGGCAGATGACAGTGACATGTCTTTTAATCTACCCACATATATATCATGTCATGGTTAGTAGGCCCTGTGTTATATTGATGAGAAAGCCCTGTGGTCTGTACAGCTGCTGCATGTATCTGGTAAGGTTCATACAAAAGAGAGCATCATACTGTATTACTATTTTAATAAGTTTGACTACAGTGCTGTCATACAATCCTTAGATCTGAATCTGATGGTATATCTTATGGTGTGCATCATACTTATGTATTTGAAAACATTAAAGAAAAAAGTTACAAAGTAATGAGACATATTGCATTTCCAGACTTCACAACACTTACAAGAGAATAGCCTAGAAAGTACTGACATAATGATGCTATCCACTGTATAATTTGGCAAGGCAAATATAAGTGACAGGTAAAATTATCAGTTCACCAACAAAAATGCAGATATACTAGGCACTAATGTAACTATGCACCCTGTGCAGCAAACACAATGCTTTTGTATCCCTGAATCCAAAATGGAGAAAACATGGATATGGCATAGTTATCATCACTTGAACAGGGTGGTGTGTGTGTGTGTGTGGGGTGGGGGGGCAAGGCATTATATAAAAGGTCAATGAGTGTGTATGAAGAAGAAAGGGAAGCATGCAGGCCGAACCATGTAACTGTTGTGTGTGTGTTTGTAGGGGTCCTCCATATGAAAGTAGTGTGTGAAAGTCTGCATGAACTCAGCCAAGCTCAATGCTAACTCTACGTCTTGGTATGTTGGACAAGTGTGAGCCATGCATAGTAAAAGGTGGCAGTTCATTGTTGTCACCCCCTGACCATGAGAACTGGCTCTGCCATGAGTTGCACTGGCACCTTCACTTCCAAGGTCAGATGCAGTGCTGCTACCTGAACGTGACTGACGTCTGTTGGACATGCTCTTTTCACAGGAATGTCCAGGAACATGACCCATGGTCTGCCACATCTGGTTGTGGACAGAACACTTACCAATGGACCAGCTGAATTACTGCCACTACAGGTCCATTATTGGACATGGCAGCATGGCTATCAGCAGATGTTGTGGCTGACCTATGCCCATTCCCTTCCCTTCCCCAGCAGACATTCCATCGCAGTCACTGCTCATTCCATGACAAATACCCTTTGGTCCATCACAGACAGCCCTCATTCCAACTTATCATTCATCTGAGTTAATGAATCAGTGACACCGTGGAGGCAGTCATGAATTCAGCCTGTGCCACATCCACAACCCTGAGGATTTGTCTGGAGTGCCTTTCTGAATGTGCCTGTGCCTCCATGATGGCCCTAAACATATGTTGAGTGACTCAGGAAGAGACACCTGCAGCAAGTGGAGGAGGGACAGCAGGCATCCTCTGAGCACCTTATCAACCCCCATTACATGGCACCTTGCCAACACTTTGGCTACGGTCAGACTCAACAGGTACTGAAGCTTCAGTAGTCACACTTTCCTGCTCAATGTCCATCATCTGTGGGCTCAGAGGACTGGGTTGGTGCAGGCCTACTGGCTGTGTTCATGGAAAATGAAGGGGGAGGCTGGATGTCAACCTCTGTGTCAGACTGAAACTCTACACCCCCTGATTGTACCTCAGTTTCACCACCATCATCATTAGGGTCTGATGAGACAGTGATATCAGGTGGCACAAAGCCCCCACTACCACTATGATGATCACCTGTGATAAAAGGGGAGAAACACAGGCATACATTAATACCTGCACTACTATGGTGCAATATATGCTAAACAACTAACAGTGCTGCTACTATTACAGACAATACAGCAATACACACCGCAGGCCTCAAATGACACATTATGATATTTCTTTAAATTGATCTAAAGTACTGAAATAAATTTATTTGGCTTACCATCTGCAGGAGGCAAACATCACTGGATTCCAGATGGTCCTGAAATAAATTATGCAAGAGGTAAGGGTAACATCATCAAATTTAACAGTAAGGCAGGGGTACTACATGTACTCCTCTATATCTGCATTAAGTGTACATTCAACAAGAATGTGGCTGACAGCTTCAAACTGAGCTTATCACTCTACGAATCTTCAATCCCCACACCAAAAAAAGACACATGATGCAGAACTAACTTTTATTTCAGTTATCACCCACCTCCTTAATCACAAGCTCCTCTCCCCCACACAACATGGGTTTAGGCCTAAACACAGTACCAGCACAGCCCTACTGTCTTTTACAAACATCATACAAAATCTAATAAACAGTGGCCAATTAGTCTCATCCATATTTCTGGACATGTCAAAAGCCTTCAACACCGTCTCTCACTAAATCCTACTAAATAAACTCTCATCCCTTGGCCTCAACACATCTACTCTTTCCTGGATCCATAGTTATCTCTCCAACTGACAGCAAGCCACTAAATGGGACAATGCCCTGTCCCCCTCTTCTACCTATAACTGTTGGTGTACCCCAAGGATCCATAATAGAATCTTTACTATTTTTACCATCAACCTCAGTTCTGCAACCCAACTAGCTGTCATTGTCCAGTACGCCGATGACTCTACAGTAATCTGTGCAGTCCCCACCCCTCAAGAACTACAAACAAAACTGCAGAAATCCTTCCAAGATATAGAGACTACCTCAATATCCACCAACTCATACTAAACCCAAACAAAACCAAGTTAATTGTTTTTATTTATAACAAACTCAAAACATGTCTAACCCCAAGTTCAATTCTTTCCTCAAGCAGAACAAAAATACTACCCACTAACCAAACCAAACTTCTAGGTGTCACAATTGATGAATGCCTATGGTTCGATTTCCACATATCCCTCTCCATCAAAAAACTCCACTCCA
The DNA here is from genome assembly GCF_019279795.1 of Protopterus annectens. Taxonomy (NCBI): domain Eukaryota; kingdom Metazoa; phylum Chordata; order Ceratodontiformes; family Protopteridae; genus Protopterus; species Protopterus annectens. The sequence continues at coordinate 1,052,210,572 of NC_056732.1, forward strand.
AACTAGGCACCCTATATAGAATTAAACCTTTCCTTACAGAAAGTGCCCACTGCCCGCACACAACTACTCTCTACCCTCCTGTATGGCTCCCAGATATTTACAAATATTCATAAATCAGACCTAAATATACTAGAATCATGCTACAACAAAATTGACAAATTTGCCACAGGCCATCCCTATAGAACTCACCACTAATCAATGCTCTCACAACTAAAATGGTTAGAACTCCCAAACCTACTAACACTAAACCAACTGTCTGTAGTCCACAAAATAATTTACAAACCATATGACTGCCCTGCTCTTGCCAACCTAATCCAACCCAACATTAATCCTAGGGCACTACGATCCTCAAATAAACTTAAGCTAAAGATTACTCAACCCCACAACACACAAGGATCTGCCCTCTACTCCTATAAAATTGCCAAACGCTGGAACTCCCTTCCCCAACCTATAGCTAAAAACCCCAACACTCATGATTTCAAACACCTCCTTAAGGAACATCTAGCAAAACACTGGCTCTGCTCCTGCCTTACTCTAGGGTAGACCACCTACTTTTCTCCCTTACTTTCACCCTAAACTATTTCTCATAGCAAAATAAATACTGATACTGCTTGGTCATAACAGCTAGGGAGAATTTATTGCCATCTTGTCAAACTCTATCTCACTGTTTCTGACATCCTGCTGTTTCATGCTATTAACTGCATCACTGGCAGGTCCAGTTTTGTTAATTTTTGTAATTATTGTTATGTACTTAATCACGTTTCTGTTTGTTTCTTGCTTTTCTTTGCTTTGTATAATATTAACTTAATTAATGTGTGTTCAGCTTGATGGTTCAAATCGGTTTACTTGTATGTATGGAGCTTATCTCCCTGGGCCTCCGCTGAAAAAGGGCTTCTGGCCTAGTCAGACATCTCCCGGTAAACAAATGAAATAAATAATCATCATCATCATCCCCTTTTTCCCATTTACATGGGGTCGGGGTATCGTATTAACTGTTGCCAACTATCTCGATTCAGTGCCACTCTCCTGCCTTCTTCAACACTCATGCCTGACAGTCACAGATCTTCTTTCACACACTCCATCCACCTCTTTGCTGGGCGCCCTCACTTCCTCTTACCTTCTTCCTGTCTGTCCCAAATCTCCCTCACCAGATTGTCTTCTGCTTTTCTTCACATGTGCCCATACCATCGTAATCTATTCTCTTTGATCTTTTCTGCAATCGGAGCTACTTTGGCTTCTGTTCTTATGTCCACAGCATTCAACTGGTCATATAACAAAGCCTACTTGGAAGCTCTACCTGGGTCTGAGAAGGAGTGCGTCCACATTATTGACATGCTGTGGTACACTCTGCTGTGAGTTGTCCTGTTAGAAGTTATTTGCCAGGAACATTTTCATTGGGGGGGGGGTGAGAGGTTTTCCTGTAGCAGACCACTCCCAGTTACCCTCTGATCTCAGGCAACAGCAGCTGCACACCTCCATGCAGAGGTAATCATGTCAGTGGCCCTGTTGCACACCTGCTCATATGTACTGCTGTGGCTGCCCACAGAACTGATGTTGGCAACAATCTGCTGTTATACTCTTTGCTTTTCTTGTATATTGGGATGACCCCTTCCCAGAAGAAATGCCCCATTTAGATGGAGTGGGTCAATAATAATATTTTTCTCGGCTTCCGGTATATGCCTCAATGACATTTTGTCTCCAAAAAGACAACAAAATGATAATACATATAAGTATCACATAACTACAAAGTAATTGTTACCAGAAAAAACAGTAAAGGTAGGCAGTCAGTAGTACCCACTGTAAAAACATGAAGCAGTCTACAGATGTGGAATACTAACAACAGGCAGGTTGCAAAAAAGGCAGAGTAGCAAGAGCAACATATCCTTGTATGTACCATAGCAATAACTCAACTGTGCTCCCCCACAAAAGAACAGTCCATTCTAGTTTTTGACATAACAGTACACTTTCTTTGCTCCCCCACCCACAAAAGAACACACAGATGCACCATTTTGGTAATAAAACATCTTTGAAATGCTAAACATGCTTTCAAAGGACATTCCTTTGAAACATTTGTAAATATGAATCACGCAGCTTTCTATTTTCATGTATTGTCAATCATTTGTACCTCTGAAATGGCTTGACAAACATGGCCATGCCATCAGTACACTTCTAACTAATGCATACAGATAGCAGTGTAAAAGCTTTAGTTTTACATTATTCATTAATATATTCCAGAATATGAATTATGTAGGTAACAAAATGGGATCATATCTCCTGGAGTTCAATAATCCTCTGTAAAGATATCATTGGAAATATTTTGGTTTTGTGAAGTCCTGCAAACATATAGCAAGTGTCCTCGCCATCACTTTGGCTAGCTACACATTTGCCTTTTTATAATGGAGTAGATTATGGATTTTATCTGTCTTAGTCTGTGTTTCAGAGATAATAATTGCAGCATAAGTAGCTGAACTGCATGTCAAGCTGCCAATCTGGTGGCACTATTCAACAAGTTATAAAGCAACCACCATGCAGACTCCATGTTGGTTTTTCCGGTGGATTTCAGTAGTGTAGTACAGACACACAGACAGAATGTTAGGAGCTGCTGCTGCTTAACTCCATTTCTATGTGCTACAGGCTGCTGGCAGTGCTGCTGCTACTGCAAACAGGCCTAGGCCAAGACAGAGAAGAGTTTTCAGGCCACATTTAACTTATCACAACATACATGACATTGACAGTGTAGAGTGCTACAGGGTGGACAGAGACACAATACAGAACTCTGTGACCTCTGCCTGCTTCAACTCAGAGTCAGAGCCTTTACCTCCCCATGTATTGGTTGTGTATTGCTTGCATCACAGTCAGCCCTGAATTAACACTGTAGCAACTGTTACATTTATAAGGTAATTCCTGAATGTGTACTGTATTATATAATAATATTATGGCATTTCTTTGTACTTCATCACTTGGTACAGAAAGCAAGTAAAAGGTAGGAGAGTTATACACAAATTAACATAACTTGACAGCAGAGAGTTATTTCACTTGTATGTGTCCATTAGCAAGTAGTAGGCCTCAAGCCTCAGAGATTCAGACATTGATACCTCCCCAAAGTACTGATGATAACTGCATGCCCGCAGTTTAGCATCATACATTTGTAATTTGAAATAAAAACAGAAAGAAGTTAGAAATGAATGAGACACATTGCAGTTTCTAACTTCACAACCCTCACAAGATCAAACAGGCAGGATGTAAAACAAGGAGAGCAACAAGACCAACATATCCTTGGTTGTGCCATAACAGTAGGCTAGCCTGGGTCCCCCCCCCTCCCCAGAAAGAACAGTGTACCCGTGCATGCGCCATAATAGGAACTCACCTTTTCTCCCCTCCCCCAAAACAGCAGCCTGTGCTTGTTTGTGCCATCCAACCTGCCCTTCATTTGACGGCAACTGCATATCATAGTATTTCCAGTTAATATCCTCACACATTTTAAGGTTAATGATATAGACTGGTTTAATAACTGATGAATGACCAAGAATCACAGAAAGGAAAGACAGAGCTGCATATTTGCAAGAAATAATCATAACAGGTTGTGTGATCACGATGTGCACTATTTCCAAATATATTAAATGTTATACATTTACAATAACAGGCTATGCCTTGATATCAGTGTATATTCAGTTGCACTTGGTTGTGTGAGGAATTTCTTCATGTATTTGTTACAAAGATGTTTGTATGGCAAAGATGAATTTGTCCCCCACCCAGTATTCTGATGGTGCATTGGCATGATAGTTGGGATCCAGACCTTTGTAGTAATATCTCATGTATAATAACATTTTCTATGGTGTATCATAGATTGATTTTCCTCATTTCAACTCTTTCACCATTTTTTTATTTTTCTTTTGGGCCACTGTTTGTGTGATGCGCCACTTAGCGCAAATGGCATTTGCGCATAGAGCGGCAGCACACAAACAGGACAGATGGACCCCCCCAAGTAGCAGACAGGACCCAGACAGCCACAAACATGCAACAGATGCATTCAATTAATACTGTTGGCCATTGTGCAAACATGCTGTCCAGCAGAGCACACCCTCATGCACCTTATTTGCACAATGGTAAGAGATGTGTAACACTTTCAAATATTGCAAAACCAAAAAATGCACACTCCCATTAAGCATGATACCTGCAATTTGTAGGAAAACATCATTCTGTGTTGGTCTTGATCCATTACAAACTCCTAACAAATTTCTTAATTACTTTTAAGACTACCCAGTGTGTAACAGAGGCACACTACAGTACAGATTGCAGCCACCAATCCTTGATGTGTGCATACATTGCACATATGCGTGTTCCAATTATACTGATTACAGCTTACAGAAGGCCATTTGTGCCACTGGTATAGAGGTATGAAGTTACATTACAATAATGATGAAAACCTAACAGTATTGTATATTAGGGAAGTGTGTTTTCTGAACCCAAAACTGATGGCTACTTTCTAATACTGTACTGTTATTTTCTCCTACAGACTACTGCATGCAAACTTTCCTTTTACAGTTTAGAGATGCATGCTCACTGTTATTTAAGATTATACCATGACCCCCTCATTAATATTCCAAAACGTGCATGCTGATTGGTCAGCGTGCACGTTGTAAATCGACTTATACTAATGGAAAAAGGTCCGGTCACCCGGACTTTTTCCATTAGTATAAGTCTTTTTTAAAACACTGTCTCGCTATGTTAAAGGAGTTTAACATAGCGTGACAGGTTTAAAAAAAGCAACGGAGATCTCCGTTGATTTTTTTAAAGCTGTCTCGCTATGTTAAACTCCTTTAACATAGCTTACAGTGTAAAAGCAACGGAGATCTTGCTTTCTCCGTTGCTTTTTTTTAAACCTCTCTCTATGTTAAATGGGTTTAACATAGCGAGACAGCTTTAAAATAAGCAACGGAGATCTCCGTTGCTTATTTTAAAGCTGTCTCACTATGTTAAACTCATTTAACATAGCGAAACAGTAAAAAGCAACAGAGATCTTGCTTTCTCCGTTACTTTTGCCCACAGCTCTGATGTGCTACGTAGGCATGCGCAGTACATCAGAACTTCCGCGGAATACCAGACAGCTGCAGAAGGGCAGTAAGGAGGCATTATACAATGCCATTATTTAAGAAAAGTAATTATTTTTTTTCTTAAATAATGTCATTGTATAATAGCAATAACCCACTTCTGGGTGTGGGTAATGCTGGATTTACCCACAGTTGGCTTTGAACCACACCAACCATGGGTAAATCCAGCATTACCCACACCCAGGCGTGGGTTATTGCTATAATATGACACTGTTGCTTTGTGCTACAGACTAAGCCATGCATACTTTCTTTTACAGCTGAGATATACATGCTCAGTTTGATACAACTGTATTAAATACCAACTAAGCAGTTCTTAACATTTAATGCTACTAAATTACTATAAAAATTATTATTAAAATACTATTTAAAACTATTTAAAACAGTACTGTTCTGATGCATACATACCACATGCTTCTCAAATTCTTAACAAACGAGCTGCATGGGGCCTAACATTTGAAGCTCACTCCGTAGTAGCTGTGGAAAAAGCAGAACAGAATACACTACCATTATGAATACCAGTCTTGACTATGTTCAGCTTTTAACTCTTACAATTACTAAATGAAATTGATACTTACGCATATGTGGGGTGTCCCCTGTACTAAATTCCCAGAACCAATAGTTGAGGGTATCCCGCTTCCTCCTCTGGAGGTCATCAAAGTGACATCTGCATTGCTCACCAGTGTGGGGGATACCTGTACCACTGGTCAAAGCACTGGCTATACTATTCCCGGCTTCAGACTTGTGTTCTGAGCCTGAATAGTCCTGTTGCAGCAACCAGAGCCCCTGCTCCTTAAGTAGGAGTCCAAAAAAACTTTGGACTCCTGGGCACCCCACCTCTGTGCTCAAAAGCACACTTCCTCACAAGCAACACCAGACATGTCTGCTATAACTCAAGCTCAATGTAGAATGAGCATTTCGCACCAGTTGCATTTTATATCCTGATGTTTTCCCACCAATTGCACATCTTGTGCTTACTGAGAGTGCACACGTTTTGGTTTTGTATCATTTGAAAATGTTGCACATCGCTAACCATTATGCATACATGGTAGGTGCGGGTGCGCACTGCCAGGCACCATGTTGGTGTGATGTTAAGCAATGCACAATAGTGACAAGCACTGCAATTTCAAGATTATTTTGTATACAGACACTTGTGTAAATGTGCTAGTCAAATGGACCGTGTCTATGGTTCCTCTACACTTACAGCTAATGCCAGATTAAGGTTGAAAAACAGTTGTGTATGTTGCACTTCATTGCTATAATTTGCAATCTCACAACAGTAAAAGAAAATTTGCACACCCTGCACTAGAACCCTGGACCATCTCCACTCTACATGTACATTTAACACCTACTGCCACAGAATTAGTGACATGATATGCCCTATCTTAGTAGTTAATGTAAAGTTCTTGCTGTTAATTACAATGCAACGGCACTTAGTGTGTGTGCACAATAGTCAATAGTATTAATTAGTATTAATTGAATATATCTGGTTTATGTTTGTGACTGTGTGGGTCCTGTCTGCAACCTGGATGGTCCATTCCTCCAGTTTGTGCACTGCTGCACTTCATGCAATCCAGGTGAGTAAAGCCAAACATGTTTGTGCTAAGTGGTGCACTTTGCAAATACTGGCCTCAAAAAAAAAAAGGGGGAGACTCTCCAGAATTTTGCAGACTGTCCATATGTTTACATCATATTTTTGGGCTGTTCCTTGTAAAAGTGCGGTTTACTGGGAAAACACTGAAGATTGATGTCATTACATAATGACATACATTTCAGTTTCGTACTTCATATCTTCCAGAAAATGCACGCTGACACAAATTCTACCTACTTTCTATGGTTACCAGAACCATATTGTAAATTTGTCCCTATTTTTGGCCTTGGTTAGCTTAGGCTTTGTCCAGGTTTTTTGCACTAAAAGGTTAGGAGGTACGATCGACATTCAGACTACAGGTTTTGTGGTCAGTAAAATCTTACTTATGCATGTTGTACATCATTAATATACATGACTTGATGCCACATTATGAGCAGTATCATGTATGCAAAAACACTCAGTGTAGGCTCTGCACAGAACCTACATGGAGTTCACTGAATCCCGACCACTGACTTTTTGTGACTAAACTGTATAAGAAAATATGTAGCAGTGGCTGGTTTTAAACTGTCCTTGTGATGAAACCCTTTAAAAGCCAGCAATGTATCAAACTAGCAGCAGAATAAAATTGCATCTACTGATTATCTATGGTAGACAGCTGTATGTACTTCAAAACTTACTTAGTTATTGTTACATGAGAGTGAATCCTTGGAAAGAGTGTCCCCTTGAAACAAATAGAAAGGGCTTTTTATTTAATCGTTTTCACTGCTGGCATTGGTGACACCCAATGCTCTCAGTATTAAAAGAAAGAAAGAAGCAAAGTTATTTTCATGAAAATGTGTATCCAGTTGAATTACAGTCAAGTATTTATTCTGGTTAACATTTCTGTTTGATATAATTTTGGGTGCTGTATACAGGATCTGTTTTTTAATAGGTGATATTTAATAGCTGGTAGAAAAGTCAAGGAGCAGTGTGTGTGCGTGTGCGTGTGTGTGTGTGTGTGTGTGTGTGTGTGTGTGTGTGTGTGTGTGTGTGTGTGTGTCTGTGCACGTGTAAAAGGATGTACGTATAGGGAGCATACTGAAACCTAGCAAAGCTGCCATACAGACATTGGTTTTATATGACTTGTATAAAGCCTGACTGCAGTTATCCTCTTTCAGTACATATCTGTTCAATAACATGCATTAAACATGATTACATACATGTATTATATGCCAATCAGTCAAAACATAATTAATTAAATAACATTTTGGTGTTTGTCTTCTTAGCCCATAACATCCTCCAAGTTAAAGACAAAGTCCAGCTGCAGATGATCACTGTTGGTTAATGAAGCAATAGATAGTTTTCAGGATTTAGTTACATTGTATTTATTTATTACATTTGTTAGCCAGGTGGGTGGACTGGTGCATGAACACTTTCAGTCATGACCCAGCTACAGCTACACAAGCAAATTGCAAACTTAAACAATATGAGAATTTATCAAGTACAAAGTACGTTGCAGACTAACAAACATTTGCAAAATAATAGGATACAGATTATAATAAAATAAGTATTAAGAACCATGTAGAGGTATGGAGTATTGTTTGAGTATTACGCAGAGTATATTATCACAATATAAGTCTGTTATTTCTTCAGTATGCAGTTGTAATGTTAGTAGAATTTTAAAGAAAATTCTAATGTTAGAAATAAGATTATAAGAATAGCAGGATGGAGCAAAGAGAAAGAAGTAGTAGTAGAGGTAGGGCAGTGAAGTATGAGTGTGAAGAGAAATCTGCATATTTACAGTATTTGAGTCAAATTTGTGTAAATATTCAGAGCCACAGTATCCACTGTAGTTTACAGACAAGAGAGTATTGCATGACTAGCCCCACCTCTCTATCTATCTATCCCTCAGCCTCACTCTGTGTCTCTCTCTTTCTGCATACACACACACACACACGCACACACGCACGCACGCACACACACACGCGCACACGCACGCACACACACACACACACACACACGCACACACACACGCACACACACGCACGCACACACACACACACACACACACACACACACACACACACACACACACACACACACACACACACACACATATTTATATACATATATGTGCGTGTGTATGCATACTAAAAATAAGTAAAACACACAAATGTCATCATTATTTATGCTGACCAAAAAAAATTTAAAAAAAAAGCACATGAACATCTATATATGCATGTGCCCCCACACCCCAAGACCCCAAGCTAAATTTATATTTTACTTCCAAGATTGCACAATACCAGGGAAAAAGCACATACCTCAACCATGATAATGTAATGATGTTGTACATCTGTCAACAATCTGTTTATTCATCCAAATTCTGTTGACTAAACAGATGTCATCTTTATCTACATTGAAGTAATTGGTAGTGCCCATCTGTAAAGTTATAGATACAAAAATAGATGCTCACACACATTTATATAGATAAATGAGTACTATTCATTTTAGCCACATGTTCTCTTCTTTTACACAACTATGACATAAGAAAGATTTCCAGAAACCAGAATCCTGTGTTTTTCTTCAGGGTGGGATAAGGCTGTGGGCTTAACACTGCTTTGTGAAGGTCTTGGCAGCATTTTATGAGTTGTACAATGCATTTATGATCCCAATGTCCATCTTGCTTGTAGAATTTGCAATTGCAAACATGCATGCATTCTGCTCCAGCCTCTCACTGTCAGTGCAATTGATGGTGTTGTTGCTGCTTGTGTATCAGTTTAAAGAAAATGAAGGCCATTCCTGGAATTGTCTGTACATGCACTGAGAATGTAAATGGTAAACAGAGCGCCTGGAACAGAACTGTGATTAAGCCAGAGATGCAGAGGCATCACTGTGTCTGTTCTTCAATTTATTTAATGCACTAGATGTTTTGACCATAGAAAACTTGTGAAAGATTTGTGTCCAGTCCCATGGACAGGTAAACAGATTGCAGGTAATAGGTTCATAGATTAGTACTAGGCTAACTGCCCTTGCGAGTCATTTTAAGCCTAGCCAATTATCCCTTGTGATACTCAAACCCTATACCTTGTATTTGCAAGGTAAACACCTTAACCATTAGGCCACCCTCCCAAACCTTTTGCCACCTCAGTTATAAAGGCCTGTGTTACATTCCCTGACTATCCTGAATGATCCTAATGTCCTACAGTTTTGTCCTGTATCTACAAAAGAAAAAATATTGCAGTTTATGTTGGTTAGTGAATTAAAGCAGAATCATGCAGAGGAGTGAGATAATCTCACATTCTGCATACCAGGCCTCATCATTGCCTTGAATTTTCAGCAATAGACACCATTATCTGTTTTCACAATACTTTAGATCTCACAGTTCCTGGTTTTCCCAGAGTATGAAGAATATGAAACTATTCTATCACTGAGCTTGACAATATAGGCCATATTAATTTTCTGTTTTGAAGCATTCACAGGGCAAATCTACAGAGCTGTAAGTCTGTGACTCTAGGGACTCTTTGTTGCATGAGGGTATGTAAGTTATATTAAGAGTACTAGGAGATTTCCAGTCCTACACAAAATCTAACAGGAGCCATTTAAGTTTCGATGCCCTTTTTGACAAACTTACCTGTCACAAATTCCCCTCAATGGAAGTTATATTTGGGAAGTGACATCACTGCAGCCACAACAGTCTTAACCATGAAGAACTCCTTAACAATCTCCAGCACTTGTATTTCCTTTTTTGTAAGTTTATGCACAATTATGGCAGTAATTTTTAGTAATTCTTTTCTAGATTTAAATAGCTTGAACTGTAAATATTTCACCATTGTAATTAATCCTGAAGAGATTTGAGTGAAGACCTTTTGGTTGTACTGCTCATAAGCCTAATTTAATGGAAATAGGACATTTTTGCAAGTTGATTTTAGGCCCAAGAAAATCAGTACAAATCTTAACACCACTTGTAATTTTGGGATATTCTTTTGTGAATTAGAAACCCACATAGCACAGTCAATTCAAACTTGTCACAGTTATTGCTCCAAAGGATGTCTACACACACAGTTTTGCCTACCATGGGCTGATAGTATTTCAACTAATATGATGACTAGTAAATGGGATAAAGGACATCCTTACCTAGTGCTTTGATGAATTAAAAAAAAAACGAAGCATTGCCAGGGCATCAATACAGAGTAATTTATATCTGTCAGAAATGGGTACCTTAATCCCAAATCTGCTCATCACCACCCAAAGAAATTCACAATTCAATGAAACAGAAGTCCACGAAAGTGTACAGACATTGCCACCTGGGGTGTTTTGCTATATTGAGCCAGTTGGACAGTGTATAAACAAAACTGTGATACATCAGGACTACCCGTCCCATGCTTTATAAAACTGTGGTGTCAGATGAACTAATTAAGGCAGTAGTGTTTCTAAACTAGGTTAATTTTCACATATATATTTTTACCAAAGGGACTAGCAAGATCAGCTGGTAATTCCATGAATGTCAGAATCTTCCATTGTTTCAGGAAAAGCACAATGCAGGTCACCCTGGTGGAATGTGACAGTTTCTCTCTCTCTCTCTCTCTCTCTCTTTCTCTCTCTGTCATCCCTGACAGTTGAGTTAATTCATAAAAAAAAGAGGAAGGCTTGCATTTAAATGCTGTATAAAAGTCCAGTGTGAGCACATCTGGACCGGATGCTTTCCTTGCAGTGAATACCTGTATCACTGTAATTATTTCTGCAGTGGAACTGGGTGACTTAAGTCTCTTCATCTCTATGTGAATGCCACACAAGGGTGCTAATGTTGTCAAAAAATGTTGAAGCTCATTTTCATATATCTGGGATGGAAAGCAAACCTAGTCTGGAATGCTTGATTTTACGTTTTTCTGAATCTTTTTATTCAGGTTTTGTATGAAAATGTATTGATTTTACAAAACTCCATAGGAAAACAGTAAAAGGGAAACATTGGCCACTTTCTGGTGAACATCACCTTAGTAAGAATACTCAAAGCTAAAACTACAATAATAAAATATCCATCCCATGCCGTATCAATTGCACCTCAACATTGACATTGTTGTCAATCACCTTTTACCTATTTTTTAAATCATCACTCTTTTTTTCATTTTCACATGAGGTTAGGGTTGGGGTGGCACATCAATAGTAGTCAATGTGGCTGAATCAAAGTCATCAAAAAAAAAAAAACACCAGCAGTTTGCACAAGTCTTTTTCACCTCTTGATCCTAAAGATAGAAGTCACTGTGTTTTCTCATATGTTCTCAGTTAATACACCTGGAACTATTCTCAGATTAAATCATTTATATGATTTAATACCCAGACACTATGATTTTATTTGCTAAATCCATAACCATCAGAAGCACTTTACCTTTGGAGTTATAAATTCTTCCACTGCCACTGTTGAGGTGTATAACATTTTTTTGCAGTCACACTGCTATTGTGAACCATACATTATTTGCTTGATGAAGGTCATTGACACTGGAATCCATGAGTGAACTCCATAAGATCCACAGAAGATCTGGTTAAAGTCTGCATTGCAGAAATAAAGTAATTATCCTTGCCATAAAATGAACCCAGTTTTTCTGTTGGAAAGGGATAATTACAGCAGAAGAGGGGCACACTTTCTAGGCTGATACCCACATCTCCAATTTGCAGTCTACCATCTAATGCCTTTACTGTAAAACCATTTAGGCAGCCCTTACCACTTAATGGTTAAAGTTTTTATCTCGCAGACAAGAAGTCCAGGGTTTGATCCCCAGTGAAGGAAACTGGCTAGGCTTAAAATGGTCCACAAGGGTAGCTAACCTAGTATTTACCTATGAACTACCATTTGTTTTCGCCTGCTGAACTTTCAGATGAAAGAAATGATTCTATGTAAATCAGTAAGGACTGCAGGCTGGTCGATATAGATTACTCCCACACAGACCAGGTCCTTCTGCAATAAATGTAAAGGTTTTGTCCCGGTTGTGCAGAGAAGGAGAGAAAGGGATAAATCAATAATTTAGACGAACCAGTTTTGAGGAGATCAGAAAGGTTATGCGACAGACATCAGGGCCAACCACACCAACAGATGCAATACAGGAATGCCCCGACCTACAGGAAAAACACACATTATTGAGTGAAAATGAAACAAATTTGTTAATTTCCTTACCTGACAGTACAATAGTAAGTGAAAATGATGAAATTGATTTTAATAAAGAATTTTTAGAAAGAAGGTTTGGCGACAACTTTGATGTTGACAGTGATAAAAACTTAATAGAGAGTGGTGATTTTGAGATTAATTTAGATGAAGTTAATCCTTCTGATATAATTATTACAGATGGAAGTTTTAGTCTGTATAATTATACAGGCATTACACTTGGTCATGAATATATTACATTATTCAAAAAAGGTTTTTACCTTTATTCCTAATTATAAACATGATATAGGAAGACTATTGATTAATTTAAAATTGTATACAAGGCTGTTAAACCTAAAAATGTTTTTTGCAAATAACAACAAGGGGGCTGAACCTGATATAGGTAGGTTGACTTTAAAAAGATCCAGTACATTTATACCACCCCAGAATCCTATTATATGTTTATTTGAGATGCTATGTGAATCACAAATACATAGAATAGTAAAAACACCTACAAACCGAGAAGACAATCTCACCAATACAGAGAGATTTTGTTTAAAAGAATTAACTACTAAGGATAAATATAGAGTTATGAAGCCCGATAAAGGTGGAGGGGTGGTAATTATGACAAAAATTGATTATATTAATAGAATGACTAATATGCTAGATGACGACGAAACATATGAAAAAGTATCAACATTTGAGATAAACAGGGCATATACAAAGATAGACTGGTTACTCTATGACTATCAGATAGAAGAAATTATTGATAAATCTGAATATGAATATCTCATGGTGGAACATCCTATAACTCCGTCAATTTTTGGTATTCCAAAAACACATAAAAGTGTCTCAAACCCTCCTTTTAGGCCAATTGTTTCTGCCAAGGGCTCTAAATTAGAAGCCATAACCAGATATATTGATTATTATTGTAAGGATATTCTTAATCAATTCCCGCATATTATTAAAGACTCTTGGCATTGCCTTGACAAATTAAGGATTTATAATAATGTGAATAATATTGATGATACTGTTATGATTACCATCGATGTGATAAATTTATTTTCTGTCATACCACATAAGTTGGGTTTGGATATGTTTGAAACAATTTTAGACAGTTACAGTGGATTGCACACTGTGAAAAGTAAGTTATTGGTTGAGATGATGGAAATTGTTTTATTCAACAATTTTATTTACATGGAAGGTGAATATTACAGATAATGCACAGGGGTAGCAATGGGGGCCAGATGTGCCCCCATTTATGCTAATTTGGTATTAGCACAATGGGAAACTGAAAGTATTTTTTCCTCCAGGTTCTGGACAAAAATATCATTTTATGTTAGATACCTGGACGATATCTTAGTCTTTTGGAGAGGTAGTAGGGGTGAATTAAATGAATTCATAAGCTACATAGGTACTACATCGACCTTCCTTAATTTTACAACTAAAATACATGAAGAAAAATGTGAATATCTAGATATATGTATGTATTTTAAAAATCATCAAGTTGAATCTAATATTTTCCGTAAACCTACATACTCGAATTCCTTTCTTCATTACGACAGCTGTCATCCACATTTTCAAAAAAAGAACCTTGTAAAAGGTCAGATGGTTAGACTGTCACGTATTATTAGTGAAGACAGGAATTTCATTTGTGAAATGGAGACTATTAGTAACATGTTTTTAGATAGAAGCTATCCATTAAGTCTAATAAATCAAATAAAGAAGGAAGTTATGATGAAAAGGAATACTTTTTATAAACCTATTTTGAAATTTGGATTAAATACTATGTCCAAGGTTACTAATAGTACTGATATTACTAAAAGAGATGATTTTATTTTACCATTTAATGAACATTCTAACACCATTATTCAAGTTTTAAATGATACTTGGTTAAGTGTTTTTTCCAACAAGATAGAATACAGTGAAATACTTGGCTATTTCCCAAAGGTTACATACAGTAGGGGTACCAATCTTAAAGAAAGCTTGGAAAATAATAACAAAGGCCGTGCATATACCATGTCAAAAATGAGTAGATGTGTTTTTTGTAAAGTATGTAAATTTATAAATGATGGACCCTACACTATGGTACAAGGTTATGGTAAATCCATTAAATGTCCAGGACACTGTAACTGTAATACCAAGATGGTGGTGTATTTAGCCACATGCGTCTCCTGTCCAGCATATTATGTTGGAAAAACTACTAGGAAATTGAGGGAACGCATCTTGGAACATAACAGGGATATCAAGAATAAAAAGACGGTGAATGCTCTATATGTACATAGTACCAAATGTGAGAATTTTAAGCGATTTATATTTTTCATTATTGATAGAATCCCCAATTGTTGGGAAAAAGGAGGGGACTATGATAACCTGTTAGAAGCCAAGGAATGTTTATGGCAGCTAAGACTTAATGCACGTTGCATACCTGGCATTAATGGACACATTTCTATTTCCAGTATTTTAAAACAAAGAAAATACTGTATTTAATCATTGTTTGAATTTCTAAACTCTGTTGGTTGCAATATTAAAACATTTATAATTGTATTCACATGACATTTTATAAATATAAATATATATTTCTATCCTTATTTATATTTTTATCTTAATATATTACATTTATTAGTGCTTATACTATTTTAAACAAGATTATACATTTTTTATTATGAAGTATTTTATTCACTGTACCATTTATTCATTTTTTAACTTTCAGTTTTTAACCTTATATTAAGACAACCATGAAATTATTGATTACAAAGTGTTTTGTTTACAATTCAAACAATGTGCCAAGTTAACAATAGTTTAATTGTATATGTACATATATGTCTTTAAAACCATTATTAATTCATTATTAACTAATTGGTAGGCAGTGTGTAATTAGTAATGACATCTATATATTTGAAGTAGGCTGTATAATTCATTAGTACTCTGAAGATGCCCAGAAGTGATTCAGGGTGAAAGCGCTAAGTACTTTTATGTCCTAGAATTTTGTATTTTCATTTGTTTTTTACTATTGGATTATTTTTGGTGTGTGGTTAATAAGAGCCTTTTTTACATGTTTTACTGATAAATCAATAATCCCTGCCAACTCTGATTTCCACCTACATTATGTTTTCAAAATGAAAGGGATGTGGTATCATTTTATGGAACTTGCAAATGTCACAAAGAATATAAGGTTAAAGGAAAAGGAGTGCCAACATAAAGAGCTGTACAAAGTGTGTGAAGAATAGTCAAGCAGTATGAGAGGAGAGCCATGAGAACCAGCAACACCCAGTAAAGAGAATGAGAGTTATAGGGTTACATGAAGTGAGCAACCTCAACTCCTCTGACGATATGAAGCCAGAAACCCCCCATTTACTGAGAAAAGCATCCGACAGCTCTGAACTATCTGTGGTATTTATTATAACCTCAAATAGATTTGTACCTGAGGGATTAAAAGAAGAACAAGAAGAAGTAGGAACCCTGGGACAAGAACCTGGAAAAACACAGAAATGTCTGTGCAGTCAATAGAACTGTCTGTAACAGTGGCACCAATCATGAACAATATTGGTAGTACCTGATATGTTTGAAAAAAGAGCTAAGTAGTTTTTATGCATGCTTTCAAATGCTTGCCTACCGAGAAGCTGTATTAACTTGTTTTATTAGTTTGCTCCATGGCGACGCATCTTTGTTTAGACATTTTCACCTGAGTAAAAACAGGGACTGTATAGAATTATGAAGAACCTTTTAATTGTGACTGTATATCTGTATCTCTCACAATTTAATTGTATGGAAGAAACTCTAATTGTATGGGGGTATACATGTTTGTAAGTCTTAGCAGACTCTAAGCCCTTTTTTTCCTTTTCCTGGCCTTCATCAGTAGTTATTGTGAATGACACAAAATGTCTGTGAGGTACATAGGTGTTAGAGCATGATTCACAGCCAAAGTTGCTTGTACAAAGTGTCCATGCTCATGTTGAAAAAATGATAATATGCAGATCAGAATATTGACTATCACTTTATTTCTTTATCTCTCTGTCTGGCTGCCTCTCTTTTTCTCACCTTCTCTCTTCTCTACACGTATAAGCTAGTTAATTATGTAGGCAAGTGTGGGTTATAAATGTATTTAATGCTTCCTTACTGAATACAGACAGTGTGCCAACTGAAGATCTTGTAAATGCCTCTTCTAATAGACTGAGTAAGGCTTTCAGAAGTGTACATGATTGTTTGAATCTTTTCTTACAAGCACACCATTTTTCATATAAAGCAACACTGCCTTAGCTACTAATTTTAAATTATGTTTTAGCAATTATTATGTGTTCTTCTTTTGTCTTACTGACAGTTCCTCTCACACTCCTGCTCCTTAACCAGTAATCTGTAGAGTCCGAGCCTTGCTTATATTCCCCCATAGATATCTCTACTGAAATTAAATCAGTAAGTCTGTTCACATATTCCTTATCATTTGCTGAACTAAGTTATTCATGTATTTGCTCCAGTTTGATCCTCGGAGAGCTAATAAGCTAAAAAAACTTGTGCAGAAAGAGAATTAGTTAAGATATAATTTCAATAAAACACTTGCAGTGTTTATAGAATTTGTGAAAGCTAAATAAATAAATAAATGCACCATTAAATTTGAATTGGCTCATTTCTGGAAGCTGCTTAGCTGTACACTATGGAGAGAAACAATGGCATGACACATAAGTTTTCTTCCACTGGCTTACTGATGTGAATAATGAAGATGAAAAAGGGTCTGTCCAAAAACAGAATCACCCTTTTCTTGTTTATTTCTCCGTAGAAGAGAAAGCAGACAGTTGTCTTGTGTCTCTCCTCCCAAGTACACATCACACACAGACATAAATAAAAAGACACACACAAACACACACATGCACACGCGCACACACACACACACACACACACACACACACACACACACACACACACACACACACACACACACACACACACACACACACACACACACACACACACACACACACACACACACACACACGCACAAAGGGGTGAGATTTTGAAATATAAGACAATCATTTTCTCATACAGTATATATACCTTCAGTCTTTGCATCTGAGTTGTGAACTGAATCAAAGAGTAAAATGGCTGTTTGTATCTAAAAGCATTTACGCTTAAGAGCATTCTAACAGTTTTAACAAGCTGGTTGTAGAGTGCTGAAATATTATTTTTCAACCCCCCCCCCACACACTCTTTGAACTGTAATAGGAACATTATGCAGTTTTCACTCATTGCATAACTTATTGAATATGTGAAAATTAGCTTTTGCTGCAAAGTTAAAAGTAGTCTATTAGCAGCTCATAAAGCAAGTTTATAAGATCATATACTTTTGAATAATTTAGTACAAACATACTGAAAGCTAACAAAGTGTTGTTCCTTACATGAATTCATATGTAACTATATATGTACACATCTTTATTTATTTTTTTATTTTATTTTACATTTGTTGACCGGGCTAGTCCAACTGGATATATGTCCATTTTCAGTGGAGGCCTGGGGAGAAAAGCTGTCCACACTTCAGAATAGAATGACAAAAACACATATACATATGTCAACATTTTCACACATAAAGTGTGAAAACTTCGAAAGTCTGATCCAAATAAGAAAAATATATTACCAGATCTTTACTGAGTTTTGAAAACCAAATTTTTAGCTATGAGAGTTTCAAGAGTTTTACTTCTAATTTATATCTCAGAAGTTTTATGAAAAGCATTTAATGACAATAACAGAAATTTTTGATATGTGTGTAAAATGTGATTCTGTTAACCAAGGACTATGACACTTGCTCTGCAACATGACTAGCCAAGGTTAATATTGCATATTTTATATATATTCACAAATTAAGGGTTTGTAGAGTTTATTTTGAAACTGGCCATTTAAATTGATGAAGCATGCCTTAGCTGTCTCTATCAAATGCAGCCTCACAGGTGTAAAAGTCTATTATTAGTAGTAATGGAAATTTACAATGCTTTACTTTATTGAACGCATCTCATTTTTAAGTGTAGGCTAAAACTCTTCTTTGTAACTTGAAAGGAAATTCTGACTTACGTAATAAAAAGATATTTCTATAAACTTGCCAAAAACTTTATTTGTGATCTAGTCAGATGCAAAAGATATGCTGAAAGTAAAGAAAAATGAAACTCTAAGCAAAGTTGTTTTATTCATTTAATTTGTGAAATGCCATCTCATATATTTGGCAATTTCCATTATTATGAGCTGAAACAATATGGACATCCCTTGACAGCATTTCAGGACTGCATTACCTGGTATTTTTTCAAATTCATGTCATAAAATATTAATTTCTGCATCAGTTCATTATTCCCATGTATTTTATAGATGTGAGGTAGAACAGTTTCTGCACTATTGTTTGTTTTTGTATACATGTTCTGATCATAACTTTCTTTCTTATTATGTGCATACTCGCTTGGGTTCTCATTCTTCCTTGTGCTTTAACTATCTGAGAACACATTTCTGCACATTTTATATTTCTTAATGGCTCCTGGACGGTGCATTTTTTCATATTAGCATTCCATAATACATCTATCCCTGCAATATAACTTTTCCTTTCCTTTGTTTTATTTTCCAGTTATTTTGGTTTTATTTGCTGAATCATTTGTTAACCAGGTAAATGGACCTGATGAAGAAATGTAGGAAAGTTCATTGCTAATTTACTCGTGTCTCATATGTTTGTGGACATAAGGTCAGTGATCAGATGCATAATCTACTCATAAATGGTGAGAATGCAAGGCCAGAGATAAGGTATGTTTCATTTCTGTGAGGTTGTATGGTTAAAGTTAGTATGTATAAGTAAAAGTGGTTCGGGGGTGAAAACATCTAAATGGATATGTAGGGAAGCTTCTAACTCTCGCAAAAATGTGCTTGTATTTTTATTTTAACAGTTGTGAGTTCTTGATCTTACGCTCATGACCTCATGATCCGAAGTAGTTTACTTCACTTGTCTTCAACCTGTAGGAATATGGATCCATATCGGATCCGAGCCGGCAACTTTACTACCATCTGCTCCGAGCTCCAAGCCCCCCCCCGTTTCCATAATACACCTCCACTACCTTCCAACCTCAGATCTTGTTTGCCACAAATAGCTTATGCATCATGATCTCTTGAGCTCCAGGTTTTCAAGTGGGTAAAAAAACTTTAAAAATATCTTTTCATTAAAAATCTTTAGATAGTGATAGAATAGGTTCCGCTTTCTCCTCCCCTCACTTGGTGCATCAAGTTATAGTTTTTTAGGGTAGTTAGCTTAGTTTGAATAGTTGTGTGGATTATTTTTTGCTTTCCCTCCCCCTCAGTGTTTCTGTGTGTGAGTGTGGTGAGTGGGTGTTCTCAGAGAGAAAGAAAATAATATTTTCTCTTAAAAATTTTCTTTCTTCTGACAGTATGGCTAACAAGTCTATTTTCAAAAGATGCACTGAGTGTGGCCATAAATTATCCCATGTGGAAGGCCACACTCTGCATGTTATCTGCTTGGGCATGGCCCATCTGAGTGTAGACTGCATTATATGTGCGGGGTTCAACCCTCACGCCATTAAAGATAGGATGGCTAAGTTGGCCCTGAAAGGCCTTCTTTCCCCTTCATAGACTGTTGCCTCATCTCAGGCTTTGGTCACAGCGGCTACTGTGGCTGCCTCTCCTACTTCTCTTCCCCTGGCTTCTCTTCCCTCCCAGACTGGGACTCAGTTTCCAGTACAAAAGCCTATTGAAGTGGAGCAGAAAAGGTGCAGAGAGAATGAGAGAGAGTCGAAGGCGAGGGAAAAGCAAAAGAGGTCTCTGGATCCCCATTCACCTGTAAAAACTTTACAGATCCATGACTCCCCTCGGCTCTGATCTCTAAGGTTCTCCCTGGAGCCGGAGGAGATACAGTCAGCTTCTAGGGTCTCGGTGCCCTGACCCACAAGGTCAGAAGTCAGTGGCCTCATTGGTGTCCACCTGGTCTTTGTCTGAGGTCGACATGGATAAAATGATGAGGAGGTTCATCCATACTCAGATCCAGATGGGGGTATTGCCATCCCCCTCTCCCTCAGGAGGGGGGAGTTCACTTCCTTTTTTCCAGTCAATATCTCCTTCCCTGATCTGTTCATTGGGTTCAGAGTATTCAGTTCCGAGGATGGCTTTAGTCAGGGGGTCAGTGCCAATGGTACCTGCTTCCTTGATGCCGACAGCTGCCTGGAGCATGTCGGATCCAACCAGCTCAGATCTGAGCCATTCTCAGAGCCGGAGCTTGGCTGTCAGATCTGACGGAGTGGAACTTTTTCATCAGCTCTGCCTTTGTTGGGTCAAGTTCCCTCCCTCGGAACTCCATCCACTTTGGGTCTGGCTCCCATTCTCTCATTGGACCAGGGGAGACTGGCCTCCTTATTGGTTTCTCAGGAGGTTTGCTCTCCTTTGGCATTTGACATGGTAGGAAGGGTTCTTTCCACTGGACCAAGACCCTTGACTGCCCACTGGGACTCCACCCAGATCCCCTCAGCTCTTGCTATGGTCCCCATCATTTTACCAGAGGGACAGCCCATGCTCAAGGAGCCCCAGACAGTTTCCCCTGAAAAACAAGTAGCTTGTGAGTTCCCCAAGGAGAACCCCACCGGAGAGGTGCCTCACAAGCATACATGCAAGAGGAGACACTTGGACTCCCCTGAGTCCCTCACCGAGGATACAGACTTGGATGAAGGAGAAGATTCCCCTAGGTCACCTCCCAAGGATGTCTCCTTTGGAGACATCATGGAAATCCTTCACCAGCAGGGAGGTTGGTCTGCCCCCAAAGCTTCTGACAAGTCCGTGTTCCTGGAGGCTTTCAGCATGGGCCCATCTACTTCCTGGGTGTCCCCTCCCATGGATCCTTTGGTGGATCTGGTCACCTTGCAGGCATGGAAAGAGTCTGACACCATGGAACCAATTCCAAAAAGACCTGACAAAATCTTAAGTCCCCCCACAGACAGACCAGCATGGAACAAGGGCTCCCCCATAGACGCTATGGTGGTAGCAGCAGCCACAAAGAAGGAACTTGCACAGGAGAGTTCCTCAGTTCATCCTCCTGACCAAGAGTCGTGGATGATGGACCATCTAGGGAAGAGGGTTTATGCTTCAGCTACCATTTCTATTAGGGCACTGAACTACCTGGTCCATGTCACCAGACTCCAAAGCGACTTGGTAAAGGAGCTAGAGGAGTCTCCCCCTAAGTACATGTCTCAGGAGGACAGGGCTTCATTCTCCGTGAGGATGGCCACTTTAAAATCAGTCTCCAACATGTCCATGTGACTCCTTTCACATGCTACCGAAGGACCGGCTAGGGCAGCTGGGTCTGGCGTGTCCATGAAGTACAATGCCTGACTCAGATTATGTCAATTTTTGGAACCTTTCAAGGCATAGTGAGAAGGATGTGAATACACTGTCTGCCATCGGGATCTGCTTCTCGAACCCTCAAAGGTCCTTTTCCTGGAACTAGAGAGGTCAAAAGAAGATGTGGTTCCGGAAGTCACAGTATTCCTGGGACACTCAGGGCTCCTTTCCCCCAGAGGCAGAGGGGGACAGAGTGGACACTGGCCCAGATGCAGAGGAGATCTGAGGAATTTTGATTCTTGAGAACCTTTCTCGGACAGACCCAGACAGCAACCCTGAGGGGTGGCCCGACTGCCCTACTCTGGAGGCAGTCAGGGATGAATGTCCTTGCACCTAGTGGTATGGGTGGTTCAGATCATATCCAGAGGATACTCTACCCCCTTTGTGGGTCCCCCCAAAACTCCCAGACACCTCATGTATGTACCATCCACACAAAGAGAGGCTGCAGCACAGGAAATTTACAAGATGCTAGAAAAATGAGCCATCGAAACCATCCCCCCAGATCAGTCCGGATCGGGCTTCTACTCCAGGTTCTTTTTGGTGCCAAAGAAAATGGGGGACTTAAGGCCCATTCTGGACCTTTCTACCCTGAATCTGTCAGTTGCCAAAGAGATGTTCTGTATGGTCACATTGCTGTCCATCATGCCGTACCTACAAGAGAGCGACTGGATGTGCTCGTTAGACCTCCAGGATGCTTACTATCACATAAAAATGCACAGAAGCTCCAGGAGCTTCTTCCGCTTTTGGCTAGAAGTCAAGCATTACCAATTTCGAGCCCTAACCTTTGGTCTCACCACAGCCCCCAGGGTGTTTACCAAAATGATGGCAGTGGTAGCGGCTCACCTGAGGCTTCAGGGGATTCAGGTCTATCCATATCTGGACAATTAGCTCCTCACTGCTCCCACCAGGCATCTACTCTCCCAAACCAGGGACTATTTCCTGACTCTTGTCCTGCATTTGGGGATTACAGTCAATGCATCCAAATCACTCCTAGTCCCTGTACAGATGATAGACTACATTTGTGCCAGGATAGATACACTTCAGTGCAAACTCTTCCTGACCTCAGAGAGAGTACAAAACCTGAGGATGCATGTCTCCCTGATCTACCACTCTCATCTCCCTGTGGTGGAATCAGTATTGAGGGCCTTAGGCTTGATGGCAGCAACCATAACTCTTCTCCCATGTGCCCGGTTGCACATGAGAATTCTACACTGGTCTCTAACTGTACAATGGTCCCTGTTGGAACTGCTATTGGCATGTCCAATTACACTCAGTGGAATCTGTCAGTTGTCCCTCATATGGTGGATGTGTTCTCCGGATATTTTGGAGGGATGACCCTTTGTTCCAGCCCTGGCCCAAGCCACAGTGAACACAGACACTTCCCAACTCAGTTGGGGGTGTGTTGTTTGGGCAGGACAGTCCAAGGCCTGCGGTCCCCTGTAGAGAGACCAGTTTGCAGAAAAATGTCTTAAAGAAGAGGGCAGTCCTTGTAGCGTTTCAGGCCCTTCATGCCTTTCTTCCTCCAGGAATGATTGCAATTCAGTCAGACAACATGTCAGTGGTCTGGTATATCAACAAACAGGGAGGGACCAGATCTTATCCCCTTTGTTGCGAGGCCATGAAAGTGCAGGAATGGGCGATCTCCACCAGTTGCTTTCTCATCGCAACACACATTCCGGGATGGTCCAACATCCTAGCGGACAGGCTAAGTCGAACCATTCTGATGTCTTACAAGTGGTCTCTGAATCTTTCAGTAGCGAAACAGATCTTCTGCGAGTGGGGTCAACCTTGCTGCGATCTCTTCACATCTCCTTCTAACGCTAAGTGCAGCAAGTTTTTTGCTCTGAACCCCCTGCCGGGGGAGTCCCCTAGAGAGACGCTCTAGTTCATGCTTGACCTCCCCATCTTCTGTATGCTTATCCACCATTACCTCTTTTTCCGAGGTTTCTACAGAAAGCTCATCAACTGAGGAGCAAAGTGATCCTCATTGCCCCATTTAGGCCTCAGCAGGTATTGTTTCCCTTCCTTTGGTCTCACCTTCTTGCTCCGCCTTGGATCCTGGATCCCAAATCCCATTCAGGATCTAATTTCACACCCCTCGGGGGTGCTTCATCTGAATCTGGACAATTTGAAGCTTATGGCTTGGCTGCTCCAGTTCCCATGATTGCTAGGACTCCTGGACTATCCTCCTCAGTTAGATCTATTTTGGTGGCTGCTCATAAGTCTTCGACCAGGAAGATTTATCGCAGCAAGTGGAAACATTTTTCCTTTTGGGCCTCTCAAAGGAGTTTTGACCCTTTCACAGCCCCCATTTCTGCCATTCTTGATTTTCTAGCTGATATTTTTCAACTCATAGCTAGTTCTTCTACTGCCAAGTTCTTCTACTTCTGTCAATGTTCAGTTGGCTGCCATCTCTCATTTTCATGTGGGTGAGAACTCTGCCTCTTTAGCCTCTTCCAGACTGTGTAAAGCCTTTATTAAAGGCAACTTTTTGTTACCTCCCCCCCCGGATCAAAGATCCTGTTCCCCCATGGGACCTTACTATGGTTCTTCAAGCTTTGGTTGCTCCACCTTTCGAACCTGTTGCAACAGTAGATCTGAAATATTTATCTTTGAAAATGGCTTTTCTGGTGGCTATTACCTCTGCCAAAAGGGTTTCAGAATTACAGGCCTTGTTCATCAAAGTTCCTTACATGATTTTTCACAAAGATAGGGTTTCCCTTCGAACCAATCCATCCTTTCTTCCTAAGGTGGCATCATTAGTCAATATCAATCAGAACATCAATTTGGCTGTGTTTTTTCCTAATTTTTCTGACAAGATAGAATACAAATTCCACCTGTTGGATGTTCATAGACAGTTATGATTCTATTTACACAGGACTAAAAATTTCCGTAAATCTGATCAGTTGTTTGTATCTTTCTATAAACCCTTTTTGGGAAAACATATCTCTAAGGTCACTATTGCTAGATGGATTTCTTCATGCATCCTTCAGGTCTATAAGGACAGAGGCATATCTCCTCCAGGTAAGGTGAAAACTCATTCCACTAGGTCCATGGCTACATCTGCGGCTTTTTGGTCTAGAGTGTCTTTGGATGATATTTGTTCTGCAGCTACTTGGTCCTCATCTCATACATTTATTTCTCATTACAAATTGGATTTGACTTCCAGAAAGAGGGCATCCTTTGGTTCCGTGGTTCTCCAGAATATCCTGCCTGTCCCACAGGTTAAAGATTAAATGAAGTAAACCACTTCAGATAAAGAAGTTATGTACTCACCATAACATTCCATCTGAGTAGTTCTACTTCATTTGTCTTCAATCATGCCTCCCTCCTTCCCCTGGACCTCAGCATATGAACAGCCTACGGACTGCAGTCATAGGTCACAAGTATTTTTTCAGGTCGGGTTATCAGTATAAGGTTCAGCAAACTCGATCTGGGGTTGGAAGGTAGTGAAGGTGTATTAAGGGTAAGGGGAGGAGCTTGGGGCTTGGAGCAGATCCTAGTAAAGTTGCCGGCTCGGATCCGATATGGATCCGTATTCCTACAGGTTGAAGACAAATGAAGTAGAACTACTCAGATGGAATGTTATGGTGAATACACTACCACATGAAACATGTGTGGTTTAGCTGCAAGCTCTACAACCAGTCCCATCTGATCTTTATGAATAATTTTTAACCAATAACACTGACCACAGGGTTGACAACTACATGCAGGGTCACTTTAGATTGAACAGCCAGTCTACCAGGCTACCCTTGAGAGGTTGTGAAGTTGCAGTGCCAAGAGAAAACACACATGTATATAGGTAGAACTTACAGATTCCACAGAGATGAAACAAAAGTCTGAAATTTGTATGCCATGAAGACTGACTACCTACTCATCATACCATCCAAATGCTACTTCTCACAGTGAGGTGTTACCTTTTTATGTGTTCCTACTTTTCCTTCATGCTGAGTATTTGTTGACTTATTGGTACTTCCTGATGCACTCTTCAATTTTACTTAGGTCAGATGTCATGAAGCTCAGCACCTCAGTTTCGATAGAAGATTCACAAATTTATACTAAGACAGTGATACATCAAGCGGTGTAGGCTTAGTCAATAATGCCATAGAAAAAAAGCCCTTCCAAGATCAACTAATAGTTCAAAAGATGATAGTAGGTGGTCAAGATAAGTTGGGAGATATAGATTATAGCATATTTTCAGTTTGGATAATACTACAGAGAAGAGTAAGATGGAAAATAGAGAAAGAGGAAAAAAGAAACAGAAAGAGTAGAAAAGATTAAGATGTGGCAAAGTTTTGCTTACAAATCAGGGTTTACAAAGTAGAATCAGTTCACAGAGTACATGGACCATAACATCTTTGCCAAGACCTACTCCCACGGGGCATCTCTCACCTACAGTAAGACAAAACACGTCAAGTCTGAGATGACTTAATATCAAGTTATAAATGTGTGCATTGACAGTAGCAAAGGTTTCATGTTGTTTTTCTTGTAATAGAACAATATTCCAGAGATGGAGGAAGCACAGAGTAATAAATACAACTTCAAGTAAGTCTTCAGCTTGAGTGTTTGTAAAGCCAAGACAAGTTGCATTCTTAACAGCGCAAGTTGCTAGACATAAATAACCTAGTAGGAGTTTATAAGAGACACAGTATATAGATAGTTGTGATATAGGTAGAACTTTATAACCAGTGACTCGTACGAACTTTTGGGATTTCATTCATTCATCTAACAGAAGTTTGAATGTTTATTTAGTTATTTGAATTTGTTAACCTGGATAGAATTGGCCAGTTTTAGTCTCAGCCTGGGCAAAATCAAATATAGTAGATTGCACAGTTCTATGTAGAAAGAGGCAGAGAGCACAGAGGCATAGAGCTATACAGCATAGAGCATATTGCCAGGGTTTATTGTATATAGCAAACATTCAACAAACCAACATCAATTAGAAACTGGCAATATGTAACAAAATAAATTATACAAAGCAAACAACAAACTGTGGAAAATGATTGACCAGAAAATAAAAACAAGATATGTCCAGGAAGAAGTGTGAATTGCTGATCACATGCTCTGTCTCTTTTCTAGTTTGAAGGTAGGAAGTGCTGTACTGCTGATCGGCCTTACCTAGGTGATTTCATTATGGATGTCATCAGACAGGGCTCAAGGGATAACTTGTATCACCTGTAACGCATTAACACTGGGGAACAGAAAGTGGAGTGCTGGAAATGTGTGCATGTTATATATGCAGCTGTAGATGTGAAGGTGCGAGTCTATGTTAAATGTTCGAACATCCAAAATGTTGAATATTACAACATGGTCGAGACCAAATGTTCGACATTTGGATGTTCAAACATCAAATAAAAAAAAAAAGAAAAAAACACTTTAACAGTGTAGGCAGGGGGGCTTCCCCCCTACTTATATATACCAACTCCGAAACCGCACTTTAGTGCAGGAAAAGGGAAATTCTCCCTATCTGCACCGCACGGCTCCATTGAAAGTCAATCTTTGAACACTTAAATTTCGAACATTTGGTCTCGACCATGTAACGTTCAGAATTTTGAGAGTTTGAAGATTTGTCAGGTATTCAAAGGTGCATCAGTGTGCCTGCACTTAAACTACGTCACCCTGTGGCATGTCCTCCTACAGGAAATGGTGATATGTGCAACTTGTAATCACGGGAACTACATGGGCACATGCATTATTAGCACCCAGTCATTACACATTACTTGGTGTTTGATGGAATGGTAACATTTCTTATTAATGCAGTGGTGCCCATGGATATTTTGTGTGTCATACATTGCCATATGGTTGCAATCTTCAACTTCTAACACTTTAGTGAGGTGGGCAGTATCATATTACCCATGCGTGGTGGTGGCTTTCTCCTCTAGACTATTGAGATATTTAATGCATCCATGCTCATTTGGAAACAATGTATCGAGGAACATCTTCAGTATTCTACAATCTAATTTGTGCAAAATGACAATAAGGTGCCAGTTTGTCTCTGAAAGGTACCTGTAGCTACTATGGTAGGTGCTGCATATACTTGAGCATTCATGGGTACAGGAAATCTGCAAATTCCTTCAGTTGAAATCTGTGGATCATGCTTGTCAACCAATACCTGTATTATGTCTTTTTCAATTAACAGTGAGTCTTGACCTGTATGGCTGTGAGCTAGGGGGAGGTTATCCTCTGATGGTACCACTTTTTTCTGTGTAAGCACCCATGTTGCTTACCCTTAAGAGTACCACTTGAGCTTAACAAATGCTGAGTTATATATGATGCTGGCTCTGTCACCAATGTACTGGTTGCAGTGCCAGTAGTTCTTCGGCATGTGCTTTACCTTTATACTCAAACACAAATGCCTGCATCATTTCATGTTTGACAGCTAAGGGTCATGGTTTGCTTCTCCTGTCTTCATTTCCTTGTCATTATGTACTTTTTAGATCATGCTTTCTCATTTACATATCAACAATATTTTTTTGTCCATTGTACAATAAAACTACATGGTTCTATGAAGCACTACCTATCTGCTTGTTGTTGTTTTTGCCACAAGAACTCACTAAGAACTTTTATAACTGTCTGTGAATATTTCCAGCATTATGTTCTTACATAGATTTTGTAAATCTACATACATGAGTGCATGGCAGTACCGGTTATTTATATAATAGGAACCCAGCAGCAAAGATGCCCATAACTTCCTCAGTGTACTGGGTGCACCAAAGAGCAAAAATCCAAAGCAACAAAAAATCAGCACTCCAGAGCATAAATTAGATATATGAAATTCCATGGCTTCCAGTCCAATTAAACAGCAGTGTTTACTGTACAAACTTACAATGCTAAAACAATCCAGTGATTCATTCTAGCACTCCTGCCTTTGGTAAAAAAGAAAAAAATCACAGACTTGTTTCAGTGTTAGCAAAACACCTTCATCAGTTTAATAAACATATTTTTCCCATCGGATTCAGTCTCATGGGATTTTGTGAATTTAATTTATCCTCTGCTATGCTGATTTTTAATTTATTTATGTGTTTGTTGTTTATTCTGGTGCTTTTTATTTAATACAACAGCAAATAAAATGTGAAGAATATATAAAGAAGTTTAATAAATACCTCACTTGACTCCATCAAAATCCTTACTAACCAAAACTTCCCATCACTGCCCATCAACCTAACCTCTCTACTAGATAGTAACAACACATTTTCCTTAAAACCAGTCCCAACCCACAACATACACAAACACTTGCTCAGGCTAAAACCCACAACCCTGGCAGCTGACAACCTACCCTCAACATAGTTAAAAATAGCAGCTGAAGCCATCTCCTATCCAGTTTCCCTACTAATTAACCATTCCATATCCGAGCAATGCATCCCCACTGTCTGGAAAATTGCTCACATCATATCCCTACACAAAGAAGGTTCCACCACCGACTTCTCTAACTATCGGCCCATAGAAATCCTATCCCCTCTATCAAAAATCCTTGAAAGGTGCGTTCACACCCAAATACTTAACCATCTCCTAGACAATAAATTACTTACAAATACTCAGCATGGCTTATGCCCCCACCATAGTACTACCACAGCCCTTAGTAGCTTCACTAATGCCATCAATCAACTTAGAAATAAAGGTGAGCTAGTATCAGCAATCTTTTTAGACTTATCAAAAGCCTTTGATACAGTGTCTCATAAAAAACTTCTGACTGCCTTGTCCAAACTGAACCTAAGCTACTCCACTCTAGCCTGGTTTCAGAACTACCTCATAGATTGGCAACAAGCGGTACGGTGGAACAAAGCTCATTCTCTCTTACTACAAGTGACTATGGGCGTACCTCAAGGGGCTATTCTTGGCCCCCTCCTTTTTAACCTGTTTACAAATAATCTCCATAATGCTACAACTCTAGCCACCCTTATACAGTATGCAGACGACTCCGCTGTCATATGTTCTGCTCCAACTCTACCTGAGCTACAGAACTTAACCCAAACATCCCTCAATGCTATTGAATCATGGTTGGCAGATGCCCAATTAATCTTGAACCCAAAAAAAACTAAACTTATGCTCTTCCACTCCACTAAATTCAAAACCCAATCCACTTACTTCAACATCATATCCAGTAATAAGACTTTGATTGAACCAATACCATCTACCCAACTTCTCGGTGTTGTTACTGATCAAAATCTGAAGTTCGAGTTACACATTGCCCAGACTGTAAAAAAAGTACACAAGAAAATAGATACCTTATACAGATGCAAAAACTACCTGATCACAAACTCCAGAATAACCACAGCCAGAACTCATCTTCTGTCAACTTTACTATACACCTCACCCATCCTTACCAACCCCTCCAAATCAGACCTAAGCAAGCTAGATGCCTGCTATAATAAGATAGCTAGATTTGCCACTAGCTGTCCTCCTAGAACCCATCATTGTAAGGCCCTAAGACAACTATCTTGGTTAGAACTACCCCACCAACTCATTCTCACGTAACTTTCTATCGCCCACCAAATGTACTATAAAGCCGATAAAACAGCAGATCTATAAGGCTTCCTCAATCCTCATATAAGTACCCGTCCACTAAGATCCAGTAATAAAGCTCTAATTGAAGTAACCAGGAGTAAAAATAGCTCAGGTGACTCGCTGTACTCTTATTACATTGTTAAACTGTGGAATGCCTTACCACTTGAAATTAGAACTATAACTAGCTTAAACAATTTCAAGCATCACATTAAAGCCCACCTCACTAATTTCTGGACTTGTACATGTACTGGGCATGGGTAGCCAAACTAGCTGATTTTAAAATTTTAATTGCATATGTAATGAGCATTGAATTTAAGTCATATGACTACCTTATGATTTTTTTTCTTTCTCATTGTTAATATCTATCAGATTTTAAGTCTTCAGTTTGCTATGCTACCTGTATATAAGACTAAGTATCGTAATTGCACTCTTATTGTATACAATGTCACTACCTGCTACTACTGTAAGAACTGTCTTCTAGAAGGATTGTTATACAAGATTATTGGTCTTGTCTCCCACTTGACCAATTTATTCTGTTCTAGTCTTTTTACCGTTATGAATGTCTGTTACTATTTTTTTCTTTATTGTATTATACAATTTTTCTTCTACTAGCAAAATAGTTTACTAACAATGGAGCTTTTCTCCCCTGGCCTCTGCTGAAAAAGGGTTGTATGCCCAGTTGGACTCTCTCAGTAAACAAATGTAAAATAAATAAATACATAAATAAATAAATAAAGTTACAACTTTGACTTCAAAAAATAAAATAAACTTTATTAATAAATCTGTTTTTGTGCTTTCTTATTTAAGCCTTCTGAAGAGAGCTATACAAACGCTAAAGATAACTTCAAATGCAACTCAAATACCAAATAACCAAAAGAATAACATTATCAGTAAAAACAACTTGCATAATTAAAGACATCAGTTAGATAACTACAGAAGACTCAGAGTTTAAGCCTTAAACTTTAAGAGTATTGTATTTTAAAATCTAAATACTTTCCTTAGTTAATAATAAATCTTTATAACTGTCATCTTTCCTCTTATATGAAGAGATGCTTTTTCTAAAACACACTCTGTCAAACTACATCAATCTCTCTAGTGAAAACTGATAAATCAAACATGCCCCTGCAACCTTACCGAATCTTTTGAAAGCCAAAACTATATTTTTCACTGTGTGATTCATTAAAAACTCTTGTATTAGAGTTAACATGGGATAGATGCAAATTACCTCTTAAGGACATCAGGTGTTTCAGCTATATGGCAGTTCTGAATGCCAATGGGGTTTGGCTTTATTGTCCTGAATTTGTCCATAACAGACTTAAAAAGAAAAAAAAGTCATAGGCATTCAGAACTACCATATAACTGAAACAATTGTTATCCTTAAGGGGTCATTTGCATATATCCCATGTTACCTCTAATACAAGAGGTTTTAAAGAATCACACAGTGGCAAATCTGACTTGGCTAGATTTTTCTTTTAGTTTTTACTGATTGGTTTGTCTGTGTGACCTTGTTACCCGTTGTTTAAAATCCTCTGATAGCGAACAAAGCAGAGGCACAAAACTGCACAAACACTCACTTGAAAAACACCAAGAAGAATCCGGAAATAGGAGCCGCCGAAAACCAAATGGAGTTACACAAATAAAAAAAAAAAAAACGCTTTAGTAAGTCACCACTGTTAAAACTGTAAGTCATACAGAAATAAAAAACATGTAAGCACTTTTGTCCTAAACAAATTTAACTTTGGACTTCATTAGAACAAAATTCAAAATGAAGGGAGGGGTTAAATAGGAGCAGATCACAAAATGGAGGCTAAATTTAATGTTGTAAAGACCCTAATTCAAACTTACATAGAAGGTATAGCTGCTGTCATAAAAGAACAACATGTAAAGCTATCCCCTTTAGCTCTAAGTAAAAAGTTTTTGTAGTACATTTAAATAGAAAAGATGTAACATTCAAATTAAAAAGTATATTAATGAATAAATATGAATTTAAATAAACATAACACTTGAATATATAAAAATGCGTTGTCATGCTTTAACACTTTCTTGCATAAAAAGTATTGTACATAATAGTATTGCCAATTCTGTGCCCAGATAAAATAGAATAAAACACTGCTCCACAGAACTGTACTCAGATTTTGGCTGCTCTTAACTTTAAAACTGGGTGTATTGAAATATACTCATTGATACGAGGGACACAACTTGCATCCAGACTGACTTGCCAATAAAACTTGTAGAACTCTAAAAGACTTTCCCAGACACTGCCTCTTGGGTTTGGAATGACTGTATGAAGAATTCCAAAGACAATTTTTTTGAACTGTCGATACACAAGAGAATGTTTAAAAAGAGTATTTTTTGAGTTTTTAGTACATATGTCATATACATGTTCATAAATCGTTCTTTTAAGTATGCATTCAGTCTTTCCAAACTAGAAGGCAGGGAAAGAAGTGCATTTGGCAAGATAAACTACTCTACTGGTGTTGCAGTTGCCATACCTTAACTGGGCTTTGTCCTTCAGAGTATTGTCCAAAGTGATAAATCTCATTTCAAAATATAACAGCAATAATGGCAGCTTCCACATTTGGTGGTGTCCTTGTTTTTACCATTAAGTGCATCGTGCAAAGTGTTGGTCTTTTTAATAAATTTTTAATGTTGGTTCCAGTCTTGAAGACCAAAACGGGTTGCTTCTAATTTTCTGAAAATGTCAGTGGTACTTTTAAAGATGCCCCAGTTGTTATATATAATCCTTGAAACAGTTTAGGAATGTCCTTGAAATTTTAAAACAAATGCCTTCTCTCAGGTACGGGCCTGACTTCCCCAGGGGTACCTTGTATGTTCAGGTCATCCAAGGAATTACCCAATATGGGTTTAAACTTGGAGGTTCTAAACTGAGTAACCTCCTTGGTTACCTTGTCCAAAAGCATACTGGGATATCCATGGTCCAAGAACATCATTCATAAATGTTTGCTCTCATGGAAAAAAAAAGTTTGTTGTCTGAAATCATACATGACAACCTAACCATTTGATCTTTCACCAAGATTTTGTTTGTGGGGGTGAAAACTGTTATAATGGAGATAAGAATTACTGAAAGTAGGTTTGCAATAAATATTTGAGGTAAATTCATCATTCTTATACTGAATGGCAACATCTAAATAGTTGACAGTATTCATGTTTTATGTGTGGGTGAGCCACAAAAATTTGATAATTGAGTTCAAGTGCTCCACAAATTGATCTACCATGTCTGGTGGCCCATTACATAAAAATAATTATATTGCCAAGGTAATAAGATATAGTTGACAAAAATAAAAAAACAATTATTGTTAAATACAAACTGGGTTTTCCATTGGTGCAGCACTGAGTTGGCAAAAGTAGGAGCACATGCGGCACCCATGGCGACACCTCAAATCTATTTATAAAATTCCCTTTCAAAGAATAAGCAGTTGTTGTCCAAAATGAGGTTCATGAAGTCAGTCACAAACAAATATCCTTGCCTGTCAAGAAGTTATACTATAGAAGGCCTTTGCTAAAAAAGTCAAAACCAAGGTCTTGTGTTATACAGGTGAAGAGGTTAATGACATCTATAGTGAGATAACCCAAGTATTCACTATCATGTAAACCATTGAATCTACTAAGGAAATCACAAGTCCCTTAGTAAGTCTGAGGTGTTAGTAAAAACTAGGTTTTAACATACATTCAACACATACAGTGAGAGGATAGGGTTTTTGACTCCTGTGCTGTAATAATAGTTCTCAAGGGTGGATCTAAATACTTTTATGTACTTTCTGTGTCCCAAAGATGCCTGGAATCAAGGGGATGGAATTATAAAAAAAAGCTGTAGAGATCCTCTGAAATCAACCCTTGTAAAAGCATATTGTGTAAGTGTTAATAAAATTCTCCGGTATAAAATATCGGCTTCATTATGGGATACTTGCAAATAAGTGTTTGTGTCCTGGAATAACAAAAACATTTTGCCCATGTAGTCAATGCTGCCTAAAATCAAGGACCCCGATTGACCTATTGTTTTGAAGGGATAAAAAGGTGTGTTTTTCCCCCATAGAATTCTTCCAAGAAGGGGGGGTGATCGGACTTTTTGTGAAGTCCATATAGATCTAATTCACAAAGCTTCTCAAAAGTTTGGACCAATGGGTGTAGCAGGGGTGTAAAAGTGCTTTTCCTTTTAAATCTAACTAGTTGTGAGTTGTTGCTGTTAGACTTGTATCCAAACAAAATGGCCAGGTTCAATTTTTAGTATAAATCCTTAACTTGGTGATGGTATCCACCAAGTCAAACTTTTGACTTGTAACAAAGGTGAAACCTTTTATAAATAAAGAAAAATGGTCCACAGAAATCTCAAGACTACAATAATTGAAAAATCTTATAAACACGGTATCAAACATGATGCCGTCCAGGAACAGGTTACCGTATCATTGCCAAGTACATTGCACCGTAGTTCCTCAGTATGGATCTGTTTCAGTATTGCCTGTTCCATAGTGGTTGTTCAGAGTGTCTGCCAGACCCAGTGGACAGCCCTACTAATCCCGTGGTGACTCACTAGAGCTACATTACTGTTGCTAACTCTGGGGAGTATACATGGTTTCATTCACATGCCAGGGCAGTGCATGTTCTGCAGGATTGTGTTCCATAGGTGCTGTACTCAGTACTCCCACTAGGTGTCATCAAGGATGGACAAGCTAACAGTAGTTACTCACTGTTTGTGTTACCATGCACTCTGCAGTCCTCATTCTGATATCATCTCTTTGTGCAATAGGAGCAAGCAGACCATCCATTTTTGGACTTCTGTACCACAGCTTGGTGAATATTGCACCAATATTCCTGTCACTGAAAAAAGCATGCATGCATACACATCAGGAAGTCCCCCTCATATGACAGCATTCCAGATATACTAACAAAAGCCCTTCAATTACAGCATTTCCTAAAGTAGTGCTCATGGTAACTAGTACATAAATGCTATCATTCAGCTTTTCTGTCATTCTGAATAAAGAGATTCATAATAAAGTTAGTACTAATGTGCAGTGTGATCCTAAGTGTAGCAGCAATATAGCATTATGCCTCATACACATGTAATGTAAACAGAACTATGCTAGACAGCTCAATATATACATACAAACTTTCTAACCACAGCCTGGTTATTAAAATGCATGTTTTTAATGGGGAACACTACACAATCTCAAAAGTTTGAAATCTCAAATTTCAAACTATCGAGACCAGAGTGCTGAAACCCCACAATACCGAAAGATCAGAAGAGCGAATTTCAAAATCCCAATGACCGGAGATGTTGAAATTCGCAGTCCTGGTGTTGCAGTTTGTGAATGGGTAGGTTGAAGGTAGAGTAAGTATTTCTGTGTGTGTGTTGGTTAGGGGTTGTAGTGTGTGTTAAGTGTGTGTTGTGAATGTGATGTGTGTGTGCGAGGGGAATGGTGGTGTGTGGTGGTTTTTTCATGTATGTCTGTGTAGTGCGACCTTGGAGTTAGAATATTTAAGTGGGGGGTATGGGAGGTGAAGCCCCCCACATGGGGGGGTGCAAGGGGTCTCCTCCCTTCTTGTCTGTAGTGTAGGTTTGTTTGTGTTCTGGGGAGGGTGTGTGAGTGTTTATGTGTGTGCTGTATGTTTGGTATACTTTTCGTGATTTTGAATTTCGCGGTTTTGGTTTTTCCGTTTTTTGGTGTTTCGGGTGTTTGGTCTCGGTATTTTGGGTGTCAGGAATATGTGCATTTGGGATTTAGTAGGGGATCCTTTTAATGACATGTATATGACTTTGAAAATAATTGTACTTCACAGTAAGATTTTTGAAGATGATTTTTAACTACACTGTCTGGCAGTTTGGCACAGAGGGGTAGGGCCATGAGTTGTTAGTGATCTTCATTCTGCTATACTGCATTTCATTATCTCAATCTCAGTTTGCAAAATCTTGACTTTTGACAAGTCACTTAATCAGAAACTAACATTCTTAGGTTGCCCCCTGAAATAAGGCATCGTTGCCTACTGGTCTTAAATGGTTAACAGACACAAGAGTACCTTAATGCTTGCTTGTCCATCTAGGGGAAACAGTTTGGGGGTTCTTGCCTGACTACAGCTACACTGAAGGCTGAGATTCTTGCATGGCCAGATGACGTGAAGGAGAAATGCAGGCACATCAATTGCAGCAGGGAGTGTGTGCATGCAATTTTGTGTGTGTGTGTGTGTGTGTGTGTGTGTGTGTGTGTGTGTGTGT
Organism: Protopterus annectens; assembly: GCF_019279795.1. NCBI lineage: Eukaryota > Metazoa > Chordata > Ceratodontiformes > Protopteridae > Protopterus > Protopterus annectens. The sequence goes on from NC_056732.1 coordinate 1,052,247,477, forward strand.
GTGTGTGTGTGTGTGTGTGTGTGTGTGTGTGTGTGTGTGTGTGTGTGTGTGTATGTGCATGCGCATGTGTGTGGGAGAGAGACAGACAGACAACACAGACATGAAGTGAAATTATATCACTGCACTCTGTGCACAGAGGTTAGGAGTTGTGGTTAGACAAATAGGGAGGAAAAACCTCTGTAAAATCAGAATGGTGCCACACTGAGATATTCAATTTCCTTCCTACCTTTTATTGTAAACTGGTGAGGGGCAATGAAATGTGACAAATTATAGATGGTGAGGGACAATCAAAACAAATATGAAAGAAAAAGAAAAAAATATGTGTTGTTGCTGAATGCATTCTCCCACTCTTATATAGTTCTTTCATCAGTTTTGTTTGGCTTGATATATATTATGCATTTCCACTTAGTTTCTTTAATAAAACAACACATTAACTGATTGTAAAACTGATGTGATCATAATTACTGTTCCCTAATGGCATACCCACAATGCAATAATCCCCTTCTAAAAGCATCTTTGTTGATGTATTATCCAGCAGGTTACAATCCCTCTGTGTTCTGTTTTACTATATGTTGCATGCAGATATTGATTACAAATTAGTGTAGGAGACTGTTTGCAGTTATTAACTTACTGTAGCTGTCCCAACAGACACCAGGCACATTCAAGTCTCCTTTTATAATATCACAATCACTGATTAGAGCTTTGTATGTCTCCAGGAACTGTTAAATCCTATGAAATGCGGTATGCAAACATCCAATGTACTGCTCTGTTCATTAACATTTTCTAAAAAAACTAACATACCATTAAGTCACAGTTTTGATTTCAACATCCAGTACAATTACGGCATGTTCTGGCTTTTCATGCAGCTAAATGTAGTTATTCATATCTTGTTTACCAAAGCCCCTCATGTATCAAGCTCATTCTATGTAAGCATGTCTCACAAAACATTGATCAAACATTTCATTTTTAATTACAGCCAGGTGGCTCCAAAGAGAATAACAACTTAACACTGGTCCATAAACTCCAGTGCTAAGAAAGGACAATAAAAATGCTCAAGACAAGATAAACTATAAGTGGTCAGTGAAAAATATCAGCTGTAACCTTACAATCATTGAACGGCTGCTGAGCAGGGAACAGAACTCCCCCTGGAATTCAGAAAGGGCTAGCACAGTGGTAATCCTTAACATGTTAGGGGTTGGGAGTTGGTGTGATGATATGAGGTAATGCCATCTGGACCAGGGAGAATAGGGCAGTTTATGTGTAACATATGCCAGCATAGCTAGCTGGAGTTTTCTAAGGAATTTTGTCATTTGACTATCAAACTGATTTGTACAGATGCTTGTGTTAAAAACATATTTGTAAAGTTGCTTGTGTTAAAAAATGCATCATGTATTTGTAAAGTTGCTTGTGTTAAAAATGCTTCATCAGTGGATCCTGTTGGAGAGAAAAGAAGTATACACGTATGTCAGACAGTATTATAACTGATTAAATTTATGTTTTAACAGAGAATTATGGAAGGGAAGAGATTAATCTCAGTCCAGCTAATTTTGAAAAATAGGTTAAAAATTAAATGGATTGGTTTAGGCCATAAAGATTTTATCTTACAGGTCTGATTGCAGACAGAGACAAAAATGTCTGGAAAAACCACATCTAGGAATCTTACTGCATTGTCCTTAGGGGTGAATTAGTTGCTACTCTGGAAGGGTGGAATTTTTTGAAATTGTTTTATAGCTTTGAGATGCTGCAACAGATCGTAGCAAAACTCTGGGTGGGTATTGTACCAGAGTCAGGTGACCAGCTATGATGTCATTCGATAACCAGCACTGAAAAGATTTTCTGGATATTACTGAAAGATGATGGAACTCTTACAGTGACACTTTGTTTTTCAGAACCTGACAGGAAAGATCTCTGACAGATACCTCACACCACCTCACACCTCATCTTTCTTTGCTGTAATAAGCAACTCACCTCTCATCATCTTGCCTTGCTGTAGTAAGCAACTTAACTAGGGAACAAGGATTCTTTAGTCAGTCAGGAAAATATAGTGATATTAGTTAAGTATTGTTTTTTTGCATCTTTGTGAATATATCCAACTGTGTTATGTTTTATATCTCCTGTGATTGAAACCCTGGTGTTTACAGTATTCTCATGTTTTCTATTTTATTATTTATTATTAAATATCTCTATGTCTTTCATTGTGGATGGAATTTTAGAAAATACTTTTAACATCTTAAGAGTACTTGCACTTATTTTAGTGACACTGTGGCTGTTCCTGAAAGCCTTACTGCACTGGTCAAACTCTACCATTTGTATTAGTATTCACTTTACTCAGTATAATTGGGCACCCTTGTAAGATCCTTATAGTAGCTGACTGGTGGCAATGTAATAACCTTATAGTCTGGCAGAGGGGGCACAGCTGGTAAATCTTTTCCAGCATTTCCCAGGTGTGTGTGTGTGTGTGTGTGTGTGTGTGTTTGCGTGTGTGCATGTGTGTGCGTGTGTGTGTGTGCGTGTGTGTGTGTGTGTGTGTGTGTGTGTGTGTGTGTGTGTGTGTGTGTGTGTGTGTGTGTGAGCACATGTGTGAGAGAGGGACAGACAGACAACACATACATGAAGTAAAATTTATTTTATTTTTATTTTTATTTATTTTACATTTGTTGACCGGAAATTATATCACTGCACTCTTTGCAGGAGTTGTGGTTAGCCCAATAGGGAGGAAAAACCCCTGTAAAAGCAGAATGGTGCCACACTGAGATATTCCATTTCCTTCCTACCTTGCATTGGAAACTGGTGAGGGGCAATGAAATGTGAAAAATTATAGATGGTGAGGGACAATCAAAACAAATATGAAAGAAAAACAAAAATACGTGTCGTTGCTCTTCTCAGCTAGAGCGTCTTCTGTGTGGAGACATGCGTGAATGGGCATACCTTCGTTGAAGGTTGTGCATCAGGGCTGGTAACTCGGCACGTAAAAATCAACTACCAATCATTAGCGGACCGGAGTTCCGCTGTGGCAACCCCTAACCGGGAAAAGCCGAAAGACACAAACAAACAAACGTGTTGTTGCTCAGTGCATTCTCCCATTCTTACTTATATAGTTCTTTCATCAGTTTTGTTTGGCTTGATATATATTATGCATTTCCAGCTAGTTTCTTTAATGAAACAACACGTTAACTGATTGTAAAACTGATGTGATCATAATTACTGTTCCCTAATGGCATACCCACAATGCAATAATCCCCTTCTAAAAGCTTCTTTGTTTTTGTATTATCCAGCAGGTTGCAATCCCTCTGTGTTCTGTCTTACTATATGTTGCATACAGATATTGATTACAAATTAGTGTAGGAGACCGCTTGCAGTTATTAACTTACTGTAGCTTTCCCAACAGAAACCAGGCACATTCAAGTCTCCCTTTATAATATCACAATCACTGATTAGAGTTTTGTATGTCTCCAGGAACTGTTAAATCCTATGAAATGCAGTCTGCAAAAATCCAATGTACTGCTTTGTTCATTAACATTTTCTAAAAAAAACTAACATACCATTAAGTCACAGTTTTGATTTCAACATCCAGTATAGTTATGGCATGTTCTGACGTTTCATACGGCTAAATTTAGTTATTCATATCTTGTTTACCAAAGCCCCTCATGTATCAAGCTCATTCTATGTAAGCATGTCTCACAAAACATTGATCATACATTTCATTTGTAATTGCAGCCAGGTGGCTCCAAAGAGAATAACAACTTAACACTGGTCTATAAACTCCAGTGCTAAAAAAGGACAATAAAAATGCTTGACAAGATAAACTATAACTGGTCAGTGAAAAATATCAGCTGTAACCTTACAGTCATTGAACAGCTGCTGAGCAGGGAACAGAACTCCACCTGGAATTCAGAAAGGGCTAGCATAGTGGTAATCATTTAACATTTTAGGGGTTGGGAGTAGGTGTGATGATATGAGGTAATGCCATCTGTGCCAGGTAGAGTAGGACAGTTTATGTGTAACATATGCCAGCATAGCTAGCTGGAGTTTTCTAAAGAATTTTGTCATTTGACTATCAAACTGATTTGTACAGATGCTTGTGTTAAAAACGTATTTGTAAAGTTGCTTGTGTTAAAAAATGCATCATGTATTTGTAAAGTTGCTTGTGTTAAAAATGCATCATCAGTGGATCCTGTTGGAGAGAAAAGAAGTATACACATATGTCAGACAGTATTATAACTGATTAAATTTATGTTTTAACAGAGAAATATGGAAGGGAAGAAATTAATCTCAGTCCAGCTTATTTTGAAAAATAGGTTAAAAATTAAATTGATTGGTTTAGGCCATAAAGGTTTTATCTTACAGGTCTGATTGCAGAGACAAAAGTGTCTGGAAAAAACATGACTAAGAATCTTACTGTATTGTCCTTAGGGGTGAACTAATTGCTACTCTGGAAGGGTGGAAATTTTTGAAATTGTTTTATAGCTTTCAGATGCTGCAACAGATCTTAGCAAAGCTCTGGGTGTGTATTGTACCAGAGCCAGGTGACCAGATGTGATGTCATTCCATAACCAGCACTAAAACGATTTTCTGAGTATTAGTGAGAGATATGATGGAACTCTTACAGTGGCACTTTGTTTTTCAGAACCTGACAGGAAAGATCTCTGACAGATACCTCACACCACCTCACACCACCTCACACCTCATCTTTCCTTGCTGTAATAAGCAACTCAGCACTCATCATCTTGCCTTGCTGTAGTAAGCAACTTAACTAAGGAACAGGGATTCTTTAGTCAGTTAGGAAAATATAGTGAGATTAGTTAAGTATTTTTTTTGCATCTGTGTGAATATATACAACTGTGTTATGTTTTCTATCTTCTGTGGTTGAAACTCTGTTGTTTACAGTATTCTCATGTTTTCTATTTTATTATTTATTATTAAATATTTCTCTACCTTTCATTGTGGATGGACTTTTAGAAAATACTTTTAACATCTTAAGAGTACTTATGCTTATTTTAGTGACACTGTGGTTGCTCCTGAAAGCCTTACTGCATTTGTCAAACTCTACCATTCGTATTAATATTCATTTGCCGTGGTGGTATGACGGTAGCATTGTTACCTCACAACAAGAGGTTCTCCCATTCGATTCTCGGCTTGACTTGGGCGTGCCTTCTGTGTGGAGTCTGCATGTCCTCCCCATGGTTGGGTAGCATTCGAAAGACATGCATGCGTAAATGGGCATGCCTTCATTGAGGGTTGGGCATCGAGGTGGCACCTCGGCGTTTCGTAAAAAAAATCTACTGCCAATCATTAGTGGACCGGAGTTCCGCTGTGGTGACCCCTTACAGGGAAAAAGCCAAAAGACAAACAACATAATTGGGTATCCTTGTAAGATCCTTAGAGTAGCTGACTGGTGGCAACATAATTAACTTATAGTCTGGCAGAGGTGGCACAGCTGGCAAATCTATGCCAGCCTTTCCCAGGTGTGTGTGTGTGTGTGTGTGTGTGTGTGTGTGTGTGTGTGTGTGTGTGTGTGTGTGACACAGTGCTCCAAAGTGGTCAATGTGGAATCTTTTTGGGGCCTGTAGAGAGAGTGAGGGAGAGAGAGAGAGAGAGAGAGAGAGTCCAGCCCCAGGTCTGGAGTGTGCTCCCTGTGTGCTCTTAAGGGAAATTTTGCTTGGTGCAGAGATCTGCATCTGAAAATATTGTGTGTATCCATTTTTGTTCCTAGTGGCCATCCCTCGCTGCTGTCAATTGTGAGGATTGAGGCTCCTTGATTACTGGCCCAGAGTAGGGACTGTCACTGTTGGCATAATGGCTAAGGTGTTTAACTCACAGAGAAGTGATACAGGGTTTGATTCTCACTTGGAAAAGTAGGCTAGGCTTTAAATGGCCAACAAGAGCAGCCAGTCTTGTATTTAGCTATGAACCTATGTGTTGAACACCACTAGCAGATGCCCATTTTAAATCAGAGACAGGACTACCACAGTGATTCTACATTGTTGGTAAAATCACTGTGGTAGGTTATCTCAGACAGTGCTAAATGCTAATGAGGCATTTTAGGTCAGTGGCTACTGGTAATTTGCCATGAACTCTCCCCTGAAAATGCCGGTGGTTAGGGTAGTTACAATCACTTGGCTGCATAAATTAGCATGGATGCATGTCCTAATGAACAATGTGAAAATGCTATGCTCCTCCATAACAGCTAGTTGGATAGGGTCTATATTACATGATCAAAACCTTAGGCTATTGAATACCTAAAGGTCGATCACTAAATGTTGACCTCTGAAAATTGCGAACTGATGTTTCCACACAGGGAATCAAAGCCGTTGGCCAAATTAAAAAAAAAAAGTTGAAAACATAAATCAAGTAGGGGGGCTTTGCCCCCCACACCCTCCTAACTAAATATACCAACTTTGATATCACTCTACATCGTAAAAAGGGCAAAATCCATGTTACGGCCAAAAAACTTGTTTCCCTGTGTGGAAACAGCCATTCACAATTTTCAGACTTCATCATTTAGTGATCGACCTTTAGGTATTTGATAACCTAAGGTTTCGATCATTTAACATAGACCCATTGGATAGACCCATAAAAGTTAAGGTCAGGTAAGTGCCTGTGTAGAGGTAGTGGTGGGGTGTATGATTGTGTAGCAGCGTGTGTGTGTGTGTGTGTGTGTGTGTGTGTGTGTGTGTGTGTGTGTGTGTGTGTGTGTGCGTGTGTGTGTGCGTGTGTGTGTGTGTGTGTGTGTGTGTGTGTGTGCATGTCTATAGGGGTAAGAGTAGTCACAGATGACCGTGTGTGTTTGTGTATGCCTGCATGCGTGTGTGTGTGTGTGTGTGTGTGTGTGTGTGTGTGTGTGTGTGTGTGTGTGTGTGTGTGTGTGTGTGTGTGTGTGTGTGTATGTGTGTGTATGTGTATGGGCATGAGTGAATGGATGAATGTGGTTTGTGCCATTTTTAATTTCTCCAAGCCTTTTGGGTTTCTAATATCATGATGGGAATGGACCCCATTCCTAAGTCAAAGTATGATTAAAGTTCATGAAATTAGTATTGTTTCACTCTTTGATGTTATCCAAAAGGGCTCTTTGTGGCACCCGCAATGTGCCCAGTAATGACTCCTTCTCCAATTCATACGGTGTTATATGAATTGGTTGTTACATGAATTGGTAACATATCTAAATACTATTGTAAATTCTTTTTTATAAGACCAGTTGTTCCTGCTACTATTGGAACTGTCTGGGTATCTTTCTTCCACATGGCTCTCATTTCTGCCTGCAGATCAAGGTATTTTATGACTATGTGTCTCTCTGTATGCAAGACACTGTAGCCACTAGGTATGGTGATTTCAGTGATCAATGCTAATTTTGTCTTCTTTTCTTGGACCACTATATCTGGTTTTCTAGCATCTATCTTTTAAACTGTTGGTATTGGGTGATCCCATGTGATATAAGCTTCATCATTTTTTATGATTCTTTCTGGCTCATGTTTCCAGTGTTTTTCAGCCACTTCGATACCATAATGTTTGCACAATCTCCAGTGTAACAGTCTCGCCACATTATTATGCCTTTCAGTATACAGTCTCTCTGCCATTAGTGCATCGCAATCAGCAACAAGATGCGTGACTGTTTCCAATTTGGTTTTACAAAACCTACATATGTCAGTTTCTCCCACATGTTCAATGGACTTTGTAAACCAGCATGTATGTAGCCCACTATCTTGGTCTGCCAATATTAACCTTTCATTTCTTGATGTGAATTCACCTCTCCTTAACCATTCCTGAGTTTGTTCTTGATCAATATGAGGCTCTTCCAGAAGATTTCTATACTTGCAACTATATTTATTTTTTCATGAGTGTGATCAAGAGGGAGGTGATGTCAGAAACACTGAATGTGTGTGTGTGCGTGTGTGTGTGTGTGGGGGGGGGTATGTTCATAGATTCATAGGTTGGTACTAGGCTATCAGCCCTAAGGCCTATGCAAGCCAAGCCATAACAATTCCCTGGAAATTTTTTCCCACAATATTTACTTCTCTGGGCCCCTGTCTAGCAGGGCGACTGACATGATCTCCGGGGTGAATTTCCTATCTGCCATCCAATCATCAAGGTTCCTTTTGAAGAGGGCCAATGAGGTGCTCTGCTTGATATGTATTGGTAGTCTATTCCAGAGTATGGGGAGTCTCTGGGTCAGGAACCTATCCCTCCAGCATGTTTTGTTCATTGTGATGATAAGATTTAGATCCCTGGAGCGTGTGGCTCTGAGGGATTGGGATTTCTTTAAGTGGAACATGTCCAACAGCTCAGGGTTTGACATGGCCTTGTATGTTAAACAGAGATCGCCTCTGAGTAGACAATATGCCACAGAGTATAGATGGAGTTTTTTTAGACAGTCAGCAAATGGCATCTGCTTTAGGCCTGTGATTCTTTTAGTGAGGTATTTCTGTGGCCTTTCCAGCTGTTGTAGATGTCTTGTGAGGTACATACCAAATGGGGCATTATACTCTATAATGGGTCTAATGAGGGATGAGTACAGTGGGACAATGACCTCCTTTTTTCTGGATGAAAAGGCCTTAGTGATGAGGTGTGCCATGTAGAAGGATTTCCTTACTGTTGTGGTGATGTGGTTATCGAAAGTGAGACCACTGTCCACTTGTGTCCCTAAGTCTCTCATCACACTTTCGATGTTTAGTGTCCTGCCACCTATGTGGTAGTTTGTGTGTGTGTGTGTGTGTGTGTGTGTGTGTGTGTGTGTGTGTGTGTGTGTGTGTGTGTGTGTGTGTGTGTGTGTGTGTGTGTGTGTGCGCTTGTTTGTGAGGTAGTGGATAGGAGGTTACCTTTGCTAATAAGATACATGGGATGCCAGTTATAATTACTGCAGTAAAGTGCTGATTAGCACTTGTTGTAACTGCTGATGATTCAGAGGCATGCAAATTAGCTGGTAATGATGTTTCCCTCAAGACAGCTAATCATGTCTTTGAACTGCATTTTATGTGATTGTGTAAACTGCCACTTTTGGCCACAGCACTTTATGGGTCAGTGTAATTGAATGCATAGACTAATGCCAATAATTGGCAGCATTATTCACAGTACTGCATTGCCTGTTAAAGTGTCAGAGTCAATTCTTAACCAAAAACACAAGTATTCTTGAATATTTAGGACAGCTAAGCTGTAGGTTAAATGAGACTTTAATCTAGTTATAGGACACAGCACAGCTTGTCTTTAGCATATTAATTGCACATTTAGTATATTCCAGAAAAGTCGTAGTGCTTCCAAAATGCAGGTAGAGATAACAATAGCTATGTCTATGGAGTAATGCATGTTAACTGAAGGTTGCCATAATGGTTAAGGTGTTTACCTTGCAGACACAAGATGCAGGGTTTGATTCTCACATGGGGTAATTGCCTAGCCTTAAAATGGCCCACAAGCACAGTTAGCCTCCTACTAACCTGTGCACTGTTTCAGTTTACAGTGGCCTACCTTCCATAGTGGATTCGGTACTATTTGGAACATGCTTTTGTTTGTTACAGCTATTTTTAATGTCAGATAACTCATTAGAAACCAACTTGTCAAATGCCTTACTCATCAAGTTGCTCCTCTTAGAAAGTTGTACATCATGGAGTTTTTTGCAGCCCCCTCCCCCAATCCTGCATTGAGGCCTACACCACCATGCCCCCTCAGGTAATATAAAAATGTGCCAACATCACATTTCTTCTTGGGAAGGAGAGCCAACTTAAAACTTTGATGAGTTTGTTATCAATAGTACAAAACCATTATGTTTTTTACAGCAATATTACCAACTTTTGGGGAAGGCAAGCTGTACTTTGCAATTATCCAGGTCTAAGTGAATTTAATTGCAATCTGTCTTCTGATGCAGGTGTATTATACAGAAACAAACATTAAATACTTTTTTATATTAACTGATATAATTTTGGTTCAAAAGTCTTTCCTTAATCTGTGACTGTTTGTTGCATTAATACAATTAAAAAAGAAATAATGCCTGACCTAGTGGGTTGTTTCAGGACATGAGACACCCTAGAGTGCTGTGGGGTCCATTGCTGCAGGCAGAGGTTCATATATACTTATAACTTCATCTGTACTTACTATGCTATTTATTTGTAAGGATTTTATGAAGCTTTATATACCCATGATAGCTTTTAGCCCTTTTAGTTTGTATATAAATAACCCAGAGCTGAGCAGAAGAAAGATTTGTTGGGACATTTACATGTTGCCCCTGTTCATGTCAGATGTATGTGCAAAACCAGGAATGAATTTGTGGTTTCCCATCAATTCATTAAATTAAAAATGTTATATCTGAATAGTGAGGGGCGTGGCCAGCATGAAAAAAAGATAGCAGCACTTCTTCACTGATCTGCTACAAAATATATATTTCTGGAAGGAATTTTTTTTTTGTTTAAATAATCCTAAACAGTTCAAACTAGTGAATTGTGATAGCCCTTGGTGTTATAAAGGATTATTTCAAGAAATTTTTTGAAAATCTAATAACTTTCCTGTCAAAAACTGTGTAAAAGTAATTTATCTCACTGTATTCAGCAGCAACATGAGGTACACTAAGGCAGCACTTCAGGATTCTTCATGTAAAAAAGAGCTTCAGTCACATTTGTCTCATATTCAAGAATTATCATTAAAAATGGAGACACTGGACAATAAAATTGATGATTTTAAGAAAGATTGCTCCAAACAAATGGGACAAATTAATGAAGCTCATCAAGTATAGAAAAATCAGATCTCTGGCACTGAAGAATCCCTTAATATTATGGATGGAAGGCTAAATGAAGGAAAAAAAACAACATTGAACTTTTATTGCAGGAAAATAAAATCTTGTCAGCTAAAATAGATGACTGTGAAAATAGATCTCAAAGGAAGAATGTTCATATATTTGGACTTCCTGAAGGTACTGAAGGTAACAATATGATTTATTTTTTAACTGCCTGACTTTCTAAGACTTTAGATCTTCCTGAAGCTCTCTCTTTTTGTTTAGAGAGAGCACACCATTCCCTAGGTAAACCTGCTGCAAAACCTGGTTCTTCTCTGAGATCTATATCAGTGAAGTTTATTTCATCCCAAGAGAAAGACCTGGTGCTTAAAACTGCATGGGCTAAGTCACCACTTAAATATGATGGAAATATTGTGCATTTTGACAATGACTAGTCAGCAACAGTGATCGCAAAAAGAAAATTCCTTTCAGTTATTACAGACCTAAAAAAGAAGCAAATGAAAGTACATTTATTGTTCCTTGCCAGGCTAAAGATTTTCTTACAAATGGGGTTAACCTCATCAAAGATTTTGACCCTGCTTTGTCATGTTTACAAACAAATAAAATTATTGAACAAACAGAGCAAATGGATTGGAGTAATATATCCTCAAAGAGACATATAGATTCAAATGGGAGCAAGATAAGTGAGACAAAGAAAAAAATAAGGGACAATGAAGAACCTTTCCTTTTTCCTTTTTTCTTTATTCAGTCCTTATTTACAAGGAAAGCAAAATGATGTTAAAGCATGTTTATTTTTTTTGTAAGCAAGCACAATTTTAGTTTTATATAAACTTTTAACAATAAAGCAAGAAACAATAACATACTCGGTTACAACATAAATAGAAAATTGACTAAAAGCAAGTAGACTGCACATGAAAGGTAATTTAACTCTTTTTTTCTACATTATACTTATTTATTTTACAGTTAATTGACAATATATTTTCATGAGTTGGAACAAAACATATACATTTTTTAACAAAAACATTTAGTGTTTATATTAATATATAAAGTTGCAGGCTTCTATATGAAATTGCATGCATAGAAGTTACTGCATATTTTATTTATGAAATAGAAAAGACTGTAGCATGACACATAGTTGAACTCACATTTGTTTATCTTATATAATTACTGTTACAGGCTTTAACACAGCATATATCTTTAGTAGTGTCTTATTTTTCTTGATCCTTTTGGGAAAAGTAACAACAGTGTTAATTTCCACCTGTTACTTTAACAGTGTATTATACAAAATACCATCACCATCACTTTAATATAAAATGAATATAAATTATCCAAAGTAGTTACTTGCAAGAGTAATATTTAAAAGAAAGCTTTGTTAACACTAATAATTGAATTATAAAGCTGCCTGGGGAGCCAATATACAGTGTTAGATAATAAGCCATTGTTTGTGCTAGACACAATTAAATGTGAGGTGGGGATAGGGGGTGAATATAACTGTTAAAGAAGTGTCTTTTATGGTTATTTGGTTAAAAATAGGTTTTAGTATATTAAACAACCTTAAAACTCTCTGCTTGAATGAAAGATTGATCTTGGTGTTGTATGTAATGAAAATTACTTTTATTTGAGGGCTATACTTATGTGAGAAGCTTCAGTGTGGTTTAGAAATGAAGCTCCTTTCTCTCAGGCTCAAACTTTCGTCTTTCACTAGATTAGGTGAAGCTTTTGAGGTAAAAGCCCTGAGATAACTTGAAATTCCCACCCAAACTGACAGAATACAACTGTTCAAGCTTCGAGATCTGGTTTGATAGGCAGCTTTGGAAATATAATTTAAATAAAAGGTGGATCCTTCTAATGCATTAGCTCAAATTTCACTTTAATAACACATAGCTATACAAGCTAGCATAGCTGAAGAAAAGTTAATATCATGTTACATAAAGCATGAACACATAATTGAAACAGAAAAAAAGTGTATATTCTTTGAAACTATTACTTGATGCAAATGAATACAAATATAATATTTAAAGTTTTATTTTTATGGCAAAATATACAAGTGTAGAACATACTGATAAAACACACAAAGGTTCTAAGGAAATAAAAATGCTGGGGATTTATCTTTGTACCAATAAATCATAGTCTGTGTTGTTCTTTAATAATGTATTTGATATATACAGTTTAGATATTTTTCTTTGTAAATAAGTCTAAAAATGAAACAACTGTTCTACTTATTTATATTAATAAAGACTTATAGAATAGAGCTATACTTTTAGATAATTGTTATTAGAGTTATATATATTTGTGGTAGAGTGGTTTGGGGGTATCTTTCTTCTCACTCTTTGTCAGAATATTGGATGAGTTGGTTTTCTTGGATGGTTAGACTGTTCAAGCATGGAGTGTTAGACTCCATGATGGATAGGAGGGGTATTAGAAGTAAGGGTTTTATGACAATTTTACTTGTTGCCTTTTTATGAGTGTCCACAAATGTAGTGATTTTATTCCTAGATCTACTCCCAGAATTTACTATTTGTACGAACAGTAATAAACAGCTCTTTATAAAGAGAGCATCGTTGCCTATGAGAAATAAGTATATGTTTCTGATCAATAGGACACATGACATTTATTAACTGTATTTTTATAAATGTAAATGGATTAAACAATGGAAGCAACAGATGTAATTTAAATAGATATCTGAAGCTGTTGAATTCTCAAGTTATCTTTCTACAGGAAACACCCTTATTAGCAGAAGATATAAACAAACTAGATACTAAGAATTACACTATACTATCCAGTTCACAACATAATCAGAAAAAAGGGGAGTAGCTATTTTATGGAACAATTATTTACCTATGTCTGAAGTTATGGGAACATATGAAGATGACAAAGGTATGTTTTGTACTGCTACTACAAAATACAATAAGAAGATATTAGCACTTGTTAATGTGTACTGGATTTCAGGAATAAGAGTCAATATAGTTGAGCAACATTTAGCACAAGTAATTCAACATGCAAAAGGCAGTATCATTTTGGCAGAAGACCTTAACTGTATAGTATCACCAAGTTATACTAATGCAAACAGTAAAAGGAAAATTCAGCTGTCTGCAAAAAAGTTAATGAATTTACTGAATGATTTCATCTTGGAGATATAAAAGAATTTTCAGAGCCAATTTCATAAATCTTTATACATTATTCTCATAGGCATGGAACACAATCCAGAACAGACAGAGTTTATATCTCTAATGAACTAGCAGACAAGCTGGGTAAAGTTAAGACAGTAACTTGCCCATTTTCAGATCATAATGCAATCACTTTTGAATTGTATTTGAATTCTAATAATAACATTAATATAAGAAGAATACCAGCAAATATAACAGGTTTACAAGAATCTACAGACTATTTTCTTAAGGAAATCTCCTTCTTTATAGAAATTAACAATACAGTGGATACTTCAGAAGTCTATATATGGGATGCTCTAAAAGCATATGTGTTTAGTAGAATCTCTAATTGGCTATGAAATAAAAAAAAAGTAATGGGACAAAGAATTACATGAAATACAGGGAAAATTTGATAAGTTGAAGTTATAAAACCAGAAGAATAAAAATAATAACATAGAAGAGATCAATAAGCTAAATGACAAATACTTGGAAATTTTAAATCATAAAACCAAAATCAATCTTGAGAAGTTTAAGATAATTAACTTTTCTATCAACTCAAAATCTATACACAATCTAGCCACCAAAACAAAATTACTCAGTAAATCCAGTCACATAAAAAGAACTCCATTCACATAAACAGAAAAGAAAAGTAACAGAAATAGAAAATATTCTAAAGGAATTCAGAGATTATTACAATGAAATTAATCAAAACAATACACTGATAGATCCATAGGAAACAATCAAAACATTTATTAGAAAAAATATAAAAACTAGACTATCAAATGACCAAATGAAATTAATTGATAAACCAATTTCTATGTCTGAACTTCATACCAAATTTCTAAATTGAAGTCTAATAAAGCATGAGGTAATGATGAAATTATATCTGAACTTTGCAGGCTGTTACCTAAAAAAGCCCTACACATATTACATAAGTTTTTTTTTTTTCTGTAGTTAAGGACTTAACCAAAGCTATTCATGGCAATTCATTCTGATAGACTAAAGCACATTCTACCTTTTATGATCAATGAAAATCAAATTTGGTTTATTTTAAATAGAATTATATATGATAATATTAAAAGAATAATTACAATAATCAAGTATGAAAATAACCAGATGAGAATTTAACATTAGTGAGTCTTGATATAAGTAATGTTTTTGACTCCAACTGGAAATATATTTTGCTAGTTCTAGAAGAATACAAGTTTTGTCTTAACTTTGCACATCTTATTAATCGTCTGTATGCAGATTGATTTGCATATGTCACAGTAAGCACTTTTAAATCTGATTATATGCAAGTATTAAAAGGAACTAAATAAGGGTGTCCTCTTTCACCTCTGCTTTTTACCCTAGATATGAAACCATTTGCTAACTTTATTAGATCAAATACAGATATAAAAGTTATTAAAATAAAGGACAATTCAAGTTCTAAAGTTCAGTTGTTTGCAGATAACATCTTATTGACATTGAGTGATAATAATAAATCTATATCTGCAACTTTTTTAATAGTAGAACTATTTCAAAGAAAATCTTGTTTAACATTTAATGATAATAAAGCAAAAATGTTACCGATAAACATAAATAAGAATACAGTCCAAAAAAGTTCCTTAAATATATTGTTAATGAAAAGAAAATTAATTACTTGGGAATAACCATAATGGACAATATTAAATATATAGTAAATTATAATTATACTAATTGTGTAAGTAAGATAAAGAATATAATGGAGAAA
The DNA here is from genome assembly GCF_019279795.1 of Protopterus annectens. Taxonomy (NCBI): domain Eukaryota; kingdom Metazoa; phylum Chordata; order Ceratodontiformes; family Protopteridae; genus Protopterus; species Protopterus annectens. The sequence goes on from NC_056732.1 coordinate 1,052,263,069, forward strand.
TGGAATAAAATTGTCTGTACAATGGAAGAAAGACTCTCTATCATCAAAATGATTATCTTGCCAAAAATTCTATATATTATTCAATCATTAACATTACCTCCTATGAAAACCCATATTAAAGAATTTAACACTTTAATTTTGAAATTTCTTTGGTTCCTTGACAAATGAAGACCTGAGATAAATCATCATATTAGAAACTGGGAAGTAGGAGGAATAGGACTACGAGACATAGAATTATATTTATTATCATCAGTTATGTAAACAGTATGTCTTTGGATCAACAATACTTATACAGCTAGATGGAAAGAATTTTTAGGAAGCCTTTTTATGCATTCTAACTGTAATAGATATACTAATAATTATCTTATATTAAATAACAGTTTATTTTTAGTTATTAAATTATTACATTATAGGGAAAAGTCACCAAGCAAGTGATTCTTACTTCATTTTAACTATATTACATAGTTTGAGAAATTTTATATATAGAAGTCTAGCGTATAAAACATGGATTTTTCATTATGTTTCCTATAGCATATACTCAAAGTAATATCCCTACTTCACATTTAGAAACAATGGTTACCTTTAAAGAGAAGAGGCTTAAAGCCCTGTCTGTCTACTCAGTCTCGTACAGACTGTTCAGAAGTGACCTGTGTCTGGCATACAAGGCCATCTCAGACTCAGCCTTGATAAAGTTGCTGCATATCCGTAAGTTAAACTCCACAAGTGCAACCCACATACAAGGCCTCAACCTGGTCTGTAACATTTATAGAACTTGTTAGCAGGATAGATGTGTGTCCCAGCAACTCCCCCATCTGTGAAATACACTCCCTCTCCATGTCAAGCAGAGTACTTCACTAGCCCTCTTTAAGAGGAACCTGGATGACTGGATGGGAAATAGAAAATATACTCCTGGGATCCCACCTTTGTTCCTGCTGGACAGGGAAAACAGGTGCTGACTTTGTGGGAACATGGAAGAAATTCTTGGCTAGGCTTATAAGGGCCTCAAGGCCAATAGCCTAGTATCGTCCTATGAACCTATGAACTTATGAGAATAATTTGTTGTATTGGTTCCAATTAATGAAGGACAAAAGGCTGCACTCAGTAGATTACATTAGGAATAAATATGATTTGGACAAAGATATGTTGTTAGATATGCAATCTTGTAGACTATATATAGAAGGAGAAATTAAGTAAATGCAATCAATGTTAAGGGATCATATCCCAAAACTGACTGAATATATTATATTTTTATTGCAACAAAATTCCTTGAGATATGGTCTCTTGTCCAAATTGTATACAGTGCGAAAGATGGAAACTAAAACATGCAATGATACATATTGAAACTATTTTACTCCAGTCAATAATACACCACCAAGTGAAGAAGGCAAAAAAGTATTTATATTATCATCTAAACACACTACTTCATTTTTTAGATGGCATTTGTTTACATGGAAGTTTTTACATAGGACCTTCTTCACCCCTCATAAAATTGAATTGATTTACACGAAGAAGCAACTTTATTGGAGAAGCAAGAAAAAAATTAAAGTAGATTGGCAACACATGATCTTTATTGTACCTTCTTGCTTCCTTTTTGGAATAATATTAATTCTTTTTACAGGCATTTTTTGGAGATACATTTATTTTATCTAAATCATTAATTATTTTTAATACCCCTATTCCCACTTGTGTTAAAAGAATCAAAATATAACATATTGTGACTGTATTGACCATCTCCAGAAAAGTCATCACACAAAACTGGAAAAATGAATTTACTACTTCATTTAAAGAATTTATATGTTTAGCAACTAAAGTAACCCATCTAGAATTTTTTACAATCAGATCGAGAATGAACAGAATTACCTCTTGCCTCAATGAATGGACAAAATTTAAAGAACTGCTTGACAAGCAAAAATAAGCAAAAAAAAAAAAATTCTGGAATTCCATAGACATGCGACAACAAGAATGACAAGAAGGCTGATGGGCACTCTTGTAAATAGTTATTTTCTTTGTTTCTGTATTTATAAGATTAAGTTTGCTTTTTTGTTACTTTTAAATGTGTATGCACATTTCTGATTACAAATTTTGTAGTGATTATGGTTTATAAAAATTTAATAAAAACATTTTCTCAAAAAAATTATATCTGAATATCGTAAAATAAACACTTTATATGGAGGGAAGACAGGGCATTGAAATAAGTATCTTCTGTGAACCATAACTATTCCTCCAACATGAATGTTGCAAAACAGACTGAGATTCCTTAAGTGGGAGTTCATGTTATCAGTCAGCTAGCAAATGTGTAACAAGTTTGACAGAAATGGGTCTGCAGAGGCTTCAACAGACCCTAAGGCTTTATACATGAGGCACCATTTGCCTCTTCATAGCATGTATAATACCAAGAAGAGAGATAAGAATTTGAGATGATCAGAATAGTTTTTTTTTTATTTAGACCCTTGATTTCTTTTTAGTAAGGAAGCATTGTGGTCACTCCAGTTGTGATAAGTATTTGTTTATTAGCTTGAATGTACACAAAAACATAAACAAGTAAAAAGTGATGGGCATTCACAAGCTATGTAGCTGAAACACTGATATGTCCTTAAGGGGTCATTTGCACATATCAAATTTGTCTCCACTACAGGAATTGTATGGTATTACACAGTGAAAACTCCTGCTTGCTGGGTCTTTCTTGTAGTTTTCACTGAACGGTTGCCTGTGTGACCTTTTTACACTTTGGTTTGGAAAATATAGAATATGTTATTGCTTTACAGAGTAAGCCAATGACATACATACTCCACAGCCATTTATGTATGCTACTATAAATAACCAATATATATTTAGCACATTGATGAGTCATTTCCTATTAAAAATACCAACTATACAAAGTTAATGTACTGGTCTCCTTGTATAGACAAATCTATCTATTTAGCTATCTATCTGCCAATATATTTCCTATATTGGAGGCCCATGGGATATATGTAGATGATACTTTAAGGAGATGTCAGTGGTTTTGCTACATGAGCCCATGACATTTTACTTTTTAGTTTTTAAGACTTTAAGGGTACATTCAGACTAATAAAGGCACACCTATGTAGATGTAGACACGCCATGTTTCTGATCAGATGATTATGAGGTAAGGGAGTAAGTCAATTTCTCTTCTGTTGTTCTTCTAATTGTATTTTTACTGAATTGCTTAACTGTAAACAGCTTTTTTTATACTGAGAGTTGTATTTTCTATTTGTGAGTGCTCTATCTGTGCGTTTGTGCTTTTTTATGAGGTTTCTTTGTTCTAGTGAGGTATCAAATAACTGATTTGTTTGCAGTTAAAAGCATTCTCTAGAGTCTCCTTGTTCTTTTATCTGTTTAAAACTTTTATTTAGTGGCTACAGCTAGCAGCTGTAATAGTGTGGATTACTTTAATTGCATTTTACAGAATTACTAAACTGTAAACTACTTTTACATGCTGAGACTTGTATTTTCTGTTTGTCAGTGCTTTCTGTGCATTTATTGAGGTTTCTGTGTTCTACTCAGGTAATCTTGATAGAGACCTGCTGTTGTCCACACTTGGTAGTTTTTCTTTTGAGTTCCTTGTGTTCCTGGCATCCATTTTCTGCTGATAGTGTGTTATCTTCATTATTATTGAGAGTAACAGGGTTTCCTGACCTTCCCTAGCATGGGTGATTGGTGTAACAGCAGGGGCTAGTAGGACTGAGTAGTAATTTGAGCTTCCAGATTCATCCATTGTTTCTGGTATATAAACCCTGTGTCTGTAAGGGACTGTGCTTGTATTTACCAGACTGTGTAATTGGTGACTCATTACTGGGACTAAGCAGAAATACTTTGAGATTCCAAGATCAGAATAAGTTATTTTTTACATTTATTTAATTGAATTGCACTTCTTTAACTCTTATAATTGTGCTATTCAGCTAATCTACAAAATTTTGTACTGTTATAAAACTTTTTTACTGTTTCACTGCAATTATGTACTGTTTTATACTTTTTAACTGTATTTTTCATTGTTAGATACTGTTTCACTACTCTAATTGCATTTTTACAGAATAACTTAATTGTAAACTGCTTTTTCATACTGACAGTTGTATTTCCTGATGGTGACTGCTCTATCTGTGCTTTTGTGCTTTCTTCAGAGGTTTCTGTTTTCTAGGCAGGTATCATATAACTGATTTGTTTGCTGTTAAAAGCATTCTCTAGAGTCTCCTTGCTCCTTTATCTGTTTCAAACTTTCATTTAGTGGCTCCAGCTGGTAGCTGTAATAATGTGCATTACTGTAACTGCATTTTTACTGAATTACTAAACTGTAAACTACTTTTTCATACTGAAACTTGTAGTTTCTGTTTGTGAGTGCTATTTCTGTGCATTTATTGAGGCTTTTGTGTTCTACTCAGGTAATCTTGATAGAGGTCTGCTGTTGCCCAGGCATGGTAGTTTTGTTTGTTGAGTTTCCTGTGTTTCTGGCAGCAATTTTCTGCTGGCAGTGTGTTGTCTTCATTATTATTGAGAGTAACAGGGTTTCCTCATCTTCCCTAGAATTAGTAATTTGTGTAACAGCAGGAGTAAGTAGGACTGAGTAGTAATTTGAGTTTCCAGATTCTTCCATCCTTTCTGGAATATAAGCTCTGTGTCTGTAAGGGACTGTGCTTGTATTTACAAGGCTGTGGAATTGGTGACTCATCACTGGGACTAAGCAGAAATTCCTTAAGACTGCAAGAGCAGAATACGTTATTTTTTACACTTATATCATTGAATTGTGCTTTTCTACCTTTTATAATAGTACTATACAGCTAATCTATTACATTTTACACTGTTATAAAGCTTTTTTACTGTTTCAGTGCATTTATGTACTATTTTATACTTTTTAACTGTATTTTTCATTGCTAGATACCGTTTCACTACTCTAATTCCATTTTTACTGAATTATTTAGTTGTAAACTGTTTTTTATACTGAGAGTTGTATTTTCTGTTTATGAGTGCTCTGTCTGCTTTTGTGCTTTTTTATGAGGTTTCTGTGTTCAAGTCAGATATCATATAACTGATTTGCTTGCAGTTAATATAATTATTTAGAGTCTCCTTGCTTTTTTATATGTTTAAAACTTTCATTTAGTGGCTACAACTAGCAGCTATAATAGTGTGCATTACTGTAATTGCATTTTTGCTGAATTACTAAACTGTAAACTACTTTTTCATACTGAGACTTGTATTTTCTGTTTGTAAGTGCTCTTTCGCTGCATTTATTGAGGTTTCTGTGTGCTACTCAGGTAGTCTTGATAGAGGACTTCTGTTGTCCAGGCCTGGTAGTTTTGTTTGTTGAGTTTCCTGTGTTTCTGGCAGCCGTGTTCTGCTGATATTGTGTTGACTTCATTATTATTGAGAGTAACAGGGGTCCTGACCTTCCCTAGCATGAGTGATTGGTGTAACAGTAGGGTTAGTAGGACTGAGTAGTTATTTGAACTTCCAGATTCTTCCATCCTTTCTGGTATATAAACTCTGTGTCTGTAAAGGGCTGTGCTTGTTTTTTCCAGGCTGTGGAATTGGTGACTCATCACTGGGACTAAGTTGAAATTCCTTAAGATTCCAAGAGCAGAATAAGTTATTTTTTACACTTATTTCATTGATTTGCACTTCTTTAACTCTTATAATTATGCTATGCAGCTAATCTACTACATTTTGCACTGTTATAAAGCTTTTTTACTGTTTCAGTGCATTTATGTACTATTTTATACTTTTTAACTGTATTTTTCATTGCTAGATACTGTTTCACTACTCTAATTTCATTTTTACTGAATTATTTAGTTGTAAACTGTTTTTTATACTGAGAGTTGTATTTTCTGTTTATGAGTGCTCTGTCTGCTTTTGTGCTTTTTTATGAGGTTTCTGTGTTCTAGTCAGATATCATATAACTGATTTGCTTGCAGTTAATATCATTATTTAGAGTCTCCTTGCTTTTTTATATGTTTAAAACTTTCATTTAGTGGCTACAACTAGCAGCTATAATAGTGTGCATTACTGTAATTGCATTTTTGCTGAATTACTAAACTGTAAACTACTTTTCCATACTGAGAGTTGCATTTTCTGTTTGTAAATGCTCTTTCTGTGCATTTATTGAGGTTTCTGCATGCTATTCAGGTAGTCTTGATAGAGGACTTCTGTTGTCCAGGCATGGTAGTTTTGTTTGTTGAGTTCCCATTGTTTCTGGCAGCAGTTTTCTGCTGATAGTGTGCTGACTTCATTATTATTGAGAGTAGCAGGGGTCCTGACCTTCCCTAGCATGAGTGATTGGTGTAACAGCAGGGATAGTAGGACTGAGTAGTTATTTGAACTTCCAGATTGTTCCATCCTTTCTGGTATATAAACTATGTGGCTGTAAGGGGCTGTGCTTGTTTTTACCAGGCTGTGGAACTGGTGACTCATCACTGGGACTAAGCAGAAATGCCTTAAGATTCCAAAAGCAGAATAAGTTATTTTTTACATTTATTTCATTGAATTGCACTTTTTTAACTCTTATAATTGTGCTATGCAGCTAATATACAACATTTTGTACTGTTATGAAACGTTTTTTACTGTTTCACTGCAATTATGTACTGTTTTATACTTTTTAACTGTATTTTTCATTGTTAGATATTGTTTCACTACTCTAATTGCATTTTTACAGAATAAGTTAATTGTAAACTGCTTTTTCATACTGAGAGTTGTATTTCCTGTAGGTAACGGCTCTATCTGTACTTTTGCTCTTTTTTCCAAGGTTTCTGTGTTCTAGGCAGGTATCATATAACTGATTTGTTTGCTGTTAAAAACATTCTCTAGAGTCTCCTTGCTCCTTTATCTGTTTCAAACTTTCATTTAGTGGCTACAGCTGGTAGCTGTAATAGTGTGCATTACTGTGACTACATTTTTACTGAATTACTAAACTGTAAACTACTTTTCATACTGAGACTTCTGTTTTCTGTTTGTGAGTGCTCTTTCTGAGCATTTATTTAGGCTTTCGTGTTCTACTCAGGTAATCTTGATAGAGGCTTGCTGTTGTCCAGGCAAGGTAGTTTTGTTTGTTCAGTTTCCTGTGTTTCTGGCAGCCATTTTCTGCTGATAGTGTGTTGTCTTCATTATTATTAAGAGTAACAGGGTTTCCTCATCTTCCCTAGAATGAGTGATTTGTGTAATAGCAGGGGCTAGTAGGAATGAGTAGTAATTTGAGCTTCAAGATTCTTCCATCCTTTCTGGTTTATAAGTCCTTTGTCTGTAAAGGACTGTGCTTGTGTTTACCAAGCTATGGAATTGATGACTCATCACTGGGACTAAGCAGAAATTCCTTAAAATTCCAAGAACAGAATAAGTTATGTTCTACACTTACATCATTGAATTGCACTTTTTTACCTCTTATAATAGTGCTATACAGCTAATCTACTACATTGTGTGCTGTTATAAAGCTTTTTTTACTGTTTCACTGCATTTATGTGCTGTTTTATACTTTTCTAACTGTATTTTTCATTGCTAGATACTATTTCACTACTCTAATTGCATTTTTACAGAATTACATAATAGTAAACTGATTTTCTGTTTGTGAGTGCTCTATCTGTGCTTTTGTGCTTTTTTACGAGGTTTATGTGTTCTAGTCAGGTATCACAAAACGGATTTGTTTGCAATTAAAATCATTCTCTAGAGACTCCTTGCTCCTTTATCTGTTTAAAACTTTCATTTAGTGGCTACAGCTAGCAGCTGTAATAGTGTGCATTACTGTAACTGCATTTTTACTGAATTACTAGACTGTAAAGTACTTTTTCATACTGAGACTTGTATTTTCTGTTTGTGAGTGCACTTTCTGTGCATTTATTGAGGTTTCTGTGTTCTACTCAGGTAATTTTGATAGAAGGCTTCTGTTGTCCAGGCCTGCTAGTTTTGCCTTTTGAGTTTCCTGTGTTTCTGGCAGCCGTTTTCCACTGATAGTGTGTTGTCTTCATTATTATTGAGAGTAACAGGGTTTCCTGTCCTTCCCTAGCATGAGTGATTGATGTAACAGCAGGGATAGTAGGACTGAGTAGTTATTTGAACTTCCAAATTCTTCCATCCTTTCTGGTATATAAACTCTGTGGCTGTAAGGGGCTGTGCTTGTTTTTACCAAGCTGTGGAATTGGTGACTCATCACTGGGACTAAGCAGAAATTCCTTAAGATTCCAAGAGCAGAATAAGTTATTTTTTACATTTATTTCATTGAATTGCACTTTTTTAACTCTTATAATTGTGCTATCCAGCTAATCTACAACATTTTGTTTTGTTATGAAACTTTTTTTACTGTTTCACTGCAATTATGTACTGTTTTATACTTTTTAACTGTATTTTTCATTGTTAGATACTGTTTCACTATTCTAATTGTATTTTTACAGAATAACTTAATTGTAAACTGCTTTTCCATACCGAGAGTTGTATTTCCTGTTGGTGACTGGTCTATATGTGCTTTTGCACTTTTTTCCGAGGTTTCTGTGTTCTAGGCAGGTATCATATAACTGATTTGTTTGCTTTTAAAAGCATTCTCTAGAGTCTCCTTGCTCCTTTACCTGTTTCAAACTTTCATTTAATGACTACAGATGGTAGCTGTTATAGTATGCATTACTGTGCTGCGGTAGCGTTGTTGCCTCACAGTAAGACGCTGTCCAGTTCGATTCTCAGCTAGAGCGTCTTCTGCGTGGAGACATGCGTGAATGGGCGTACCTTCATTGAAGGTTGTACATCAGGGCTGGTAACTCACCATGAAAAAATCAACTACCAATCATTAGCAGACCGAAGTTCCGCTGTGGCGACCCCTAACGGGGAAAAGCCGAAAGACACAACAACTGTGACTGCATTTTTACTGAATTATTAAACTGTAAACTACTTTTCATACTGAGACTTGTATTTTCTGTTTGTGAGTGCTCTTTCTGTGCATTTATTTAGGCTACTGTGTTCTACTCAGGTAATTTTGATAGAGGCCTGCTGTTGTCCAGGCATTGTAGTTTTGTTTGTTCAGTTTCCTGTGTTTCTTGCAGCCATTTTCTGCAGATAGTGTGCTGTCTTCATTATTATTGAGAGTAACAGGGTTTCATCATCTTCCCTAGAATGAGTGATTTGTGTAATAACAGGGGATGGTAGGAATGAGTAATAATTTGAGCTACCAGATTCTTCCATCCTTTCTGGTATATAATCCATTTGTCTGTAAAGGACTGTGCTTATATTTACCAGGCTGTGGAATTGATGACACATCACTGGGACTAAGCAAAAATTCCTTAAAATTCCAAGAGCAGAATAAGTTATGGTCTGCACTTATATCATTGAATTGCACTTTTTTACCTCTTACAATAGTGCTATACAGCTAATCTACTACATTTTGCACTGTTATAAAGCTTTTTTTTACTGTTTCACTGCATTTATGTACTGTTTTATACTTTTTTAACTGTATTTTTCATTGCTAGATACTATTTCACTATTCTAATTGCATTTTTACAGAATTACATAATAGTGAACTGATTTTCTGTTTGTGAGTGCTCTATCTGTGCTTTTGTGATTTTTTATGAGGTTTCTCTGTTCTAGTCAGGTATCATATAACTGATTTGTTTGCAGTTAAAATCATTCTCTAGAGTCTCTGTGCTCCTTTATATGTTTAAAACTTTCATTTAATGGCTACAGCTAGCAGCTGCAATAGTGTACATTATTGTAACTGCATTCTTACTGAATTACTAGACTGTAAACTACTTTTTCATACTGAGACTTGTATTTTCTGTTTGTGAGTGCTCTTTCTCTGCATTTATTGAGGTTTCTGTGTTCCACTCAGGTAATCTTGATAGAGGGCTTCTGTTGCCTGGCCTGGTAGTTTTGTCTGTTGACTTTCCTGTATTTCTGGCAGCCGTTTTCCACTGATAGCGTGTTGTTTTCATTATTATTGAGAGTAACAGGGTTTCCCAACCTTCCCTAGCATGAGTGATTCGTGTAACAGCAGAGGCAAGTCAAGTAGGAATGAATAGTTATTTGAGCTTCCAGATTCTTCCATCCTTTCTGATATATAAACCCTGTGTCTGTAAGGGTCTGTGCTTGCTTTTACGAGGCTGTGGCATTGGTGACTAATCACTGGGACTAAGCAAAAATTCCTTAAGATTTCTAGAGCAGAATACGTTATTTTTTACACTTATTTCATTGAATTGTACTTCCTTAACTCTTATAATTGGGCTATCCAACTCATCTACTACATTTAGCACTGTTGTAATGCTTTTTTAACTGTTTCACTGCATTTATGCACTGTTTTATACTGTTTTAACTATACTTTTCATTGTTAGATACTGTTTCTCTACTCTAATTGCATTTTTACTGAATTATTTAATTGTAAACTGCTTTTTCATACTGAGAGTTGTAGTTTCTGTTGATGAGTGCTCTGTGTTTTTGTGATTTTTTCCGAAGTTCCTGTGTTCTAGTCAGGTATCATATAACTGATTTGTTTGCTTTTAAAAACATTCTCTAGAGTCTCCTTGCTCCTTTATCTTTTTCAAACTTTCATTTAGTGGCTACAGCTGGCAGCTGTAATAGTGTGCATTACTGTAACTGCATTTTTACTGAATTACTAAACTGTAAACTACTTTTTCATACTGAAACTTGTAGTTTCTGTTTGTGAGTGCCCTTTCTGTGCATTTATTGAGGCTTTTGTGTTCTACTCAGGTAATCTTGATAGAGGCCTGCTATTGTCCAGGCATGGTAGTTTTGTTTGTTGAGTTTCCTGTGTTTCTGGCAGCCATTTTCTGCTGCTAGTGTGTTGTCTTCATTATTATTGAGAGTAACAGGGTTTCCTCATCTTCCCTAGAATGAGTAATTTGTGTAACAGCAGGAGTAAGTAGGACTGAGTAGTAATTTGAGTTTCCAGATTCTTCCATCCTTTCTGGTATATAAGCTCTGTGTCTGTAAGGGACTGTGCTTGTATTTACAAGGCTGTGGAATTGGTGACTCATCACTGGGTCTAAGCAGAAATTCCTTTGATTGCAAGAGCAGAATACGTTATTTTTTACACTTATATCATTGAATTGTGCTTTTCTACCTTTTATAATACTGCTATACAGCTAATCTACTACATTGTACGCTGTTATAAAGCTTTTTTTACTGTTTCAGTGCATTTATGTACTATTTTATACTTTTTAACTGTATTTGTCATTGCTGGATACTGTTTCACTACTCTAATTCCATTTTTACTGAATTACTTAGTTGTAAACTGCTTTTTTATACTGAGAGTTGTATTTTCTGTTTGTGAGTCCTCTATCTGTGCTTTTGTGCTTTTTTACAAGGTTTCTGTGTTCTAGTCAGATATCATATAACTGATTTGCTTGCAGTTAATATCATTCTTTAGAGTCTCCTTGCTTTTTTATATGTTTAAAACTTGCATTTAGTGGCTACAGCTAGCAGCTATAATAATGTGCATTACTGTAACTGCATTTTTGCTGAATTTCTAAACGGTAAACTACTTTTTCATACTGAGACTTGTATTTTCTGTTTGCAAGTGCTCTTTCTGTGAATTTATTGAGGTTTCTGTGTGCTACTCAGGTAGTCTTGATAGAGGACTTCTGTTGCCCAGGCCTGGTAGTTTTGTTTGTTGAGTTTCCTGTGTTTCTGGCAGACATTTTCTGCTGATAGTGTGTTGACTTCATTATTATTGAGAGTAATAGGGGTCCTGACCTTCCCTAGCATGAGTGATTGGTGTAACAGCAGGGATAGTAGGACTGAGTAGTTATTTGAACTTCCAGATTCTTCCATCCTTTCTGGTATATAAACTCTGTGTCTGTAAGGGGCTGTGCTTGTTTTTACCAGGCTGTGGAATTAGTGACTCATCACTGGGACTGAGCAGAAATTTCTTAAGATTCCAAGAGCAGAATAAGTTATTTTTTACACTTATTTCATTGATTTGCACTTCTTTAACTCATAATTATGCTATACAGCTAATCTACTATATTTTGCACTGTCATAATGCTTTTTTACTGTTTCACTGCATTTATGTACTGCTTTATGCTGTTTTAACTGTACTTTTCATTGCTAGATACCGTTTCACTACTCTAAATTCATTTTACTGAATTACTTAACTGCAAACTACTTTTTCATACTGAGAGTTGTATTTTCTGTTTGTGACAGCTCTATCTGTGCTCTTTTGCTTTTTACAAGGTTTCTGTGTTCTAGTCAGGTATCATAAAACTGATTGTTTACAGTTAACAGCATTATCTGAGTATCCTTGCTCCTTTAACTGTTTCAGACTTTCATTTAGTGGCTACAGCTGGCAGGTGTAATAGTGTGCATTACTGTAACTGCATTTTTACTGAATTACTAAACTGTAAACTATTCATACTGAGACTTGTATTTTCTGTTTGTGAGTGCTCTTTCTGTGCATTTATTGAGGTTTATGTTTTCTACTCAGGTAATCTTGATAGACCCCTGCTGTTGTCCAGGCATGGTAGTTTTGTTTGTTGATTTTCCTGTTTTTCTGGCAGCCATTTTCTGTTGAAAGTGTGCTGTCTTCATTATTATTGAGTGTAACAGGGTTTCCTTACCTTCCCTAGCCTGACTGATTGGTGTAACAGCAGGGGCTTGTAGGACTGAATAGTAATTTGAGCTTCCAGATTCTTCCATCCTTTTTGCTGTATAAACCATGTGTCTGTAAGGGACTGTGCTTGTATTTACCAGGCTGTGGAATTTGTGACTCATCACTGGGACTAAGCAGAAATTTCTTAAGATTCCAAGAGCAGAAAAAGTTATTTTTTACACTTATTTCATTGAATTGCACTTTCTACCTCACACTAAAGTGCTATACAGCTAATGTACTACATTTTGTGCTGTTATAAAGCTTTTTTTACTGTTCTACTGTATTTCTGTACTGTTTTATTGTTTTTTAACTGTATTTTTCATTGGTAGATACTGCTTCACTACTCTAATTGCATTTTTACTGATTTACTTAAATGTAAACTGCTTTTTCATACTGAGAGTTGTATTTTCTGTTTGTGAGAGCTCTATCTGTGCTCTTTGGCATTTTTACGAGGTTTCTGTGTTCTAGTCAGGTATCATATAACTGACTCTTTGCAGTTAACAGCATTATTTGAGTCGCCTTGCTCCTTTATCTGTTTCAAACTTTCATTTAGTGGCTACAGCTGGCAGCTGTAATAGTGTACATTACTGTAACTGCATTTTTACTGAATTGCTAAACTGTAAACTACTTTTTCATACTGAGACTTGTATTTTCTGTTTGTGAGCGCTCTTTCTGTGCATTTATTGAGGTTTCTGTGTTCTACTCAGGTAATCTTGATAGAAGCCTGCTGTTGTCCAGGCATGATAGTTTTTTTTGTTGATTTTCCTGTTTTTCTGGCAGCCATTTTCAGTTGAAAGTGTGTTGTCTTCATTATTATTGAGTGTAACAGGGTTTCCTTACCTTCCTAGCCTGACTTATTGGTGTAACAGCAGGGGCTTGTAGGACTGAATAGTAATTTGAGCTTCCAGATTCTTCCATCCTTTTTGGTGTATAAACCATGTGTCTGTAAGGGACTGTGCTTGTATTTACCAGGCTGTGGAATTTGTGACTCATCACTGGGACTAAGCAGAAATTTCTTAAGATTCCAAGAGCAGAAAAAGTTATTTTTTACACTTATTTCATTGAATTGCACTTTCTACTACACACTAAAGTGCTATACAGCTAATGTACTGCATTTTGTGCTGTTATAAAGCTTGTTTTACTGTTCTACTGTATTTCTGTACTGCTTTATTGTTTTTTAACTGTATTTTTCATTGGTAGATACTGCTTCACTACTCTAATTGCATTTTTACTGATTTACTTAAATGTAAACTGCTTTTTCATACCGAGAGTTGTATTTTCTGCTTGTGAGAGCTCTATCTGTGCTCTTTTGCATTTTTACGAGGTTTCCATGTTCTAGTCAGGTATCATATAACTGACTCTTTGCAGTTAACAGCATTATTTGAGTCTCCTTGCTCCTTTATCTGTTTCAAACTTTCATTTAGTGGCTACAGCTGGCAGCTGTAATAGTGTACATTACTGTAACTGCATTTTTACTGAATTACTAAACTGTAAACTACTTTTTCATACTGAGGCTTGTATTTTCTGTTTGTGAGTGCTCTTTCTGTGCATTTATTGAAGTTTCTGTGTTCTACTCAGGTAATCTTGATAGAAGCCTGCTGTTGTCCAGGCATGATAGTTTTTTTTGTTGATTTTCCTGTTTTTCTGGCAGCCATTTTCAGTTGAAAGTGTGTTGTCTTCATTATTATTGAGAGTAACAGGGTTTCCTCACCTTCCCTAGCCTGACTGATTGGTGTAACAGCAGGGGCTTGTAGGACTGAATAGTAATTTGAGCTTCCAGATCCTTCCATTGTTTTTGCTATATAAACCCTGTGTCTGTAAGGGACTGTGCTTCTATTTACCAGGCAGTGGAATTTGTGACTCATCACTGGGACTAAGCAGAAATTCCTTAAGAATCCAAGAGCAGAATAAGTTATTTTTTACACTTATTTCATTGAATTGCACTTTCTACCTCTTATAATAGTGCTATACAGCTATTGCACTACATTTGTGCTGTTATAAAGTTTTTTTTACTGTTCTACTATATTTATGTACTGTTTTATTGTATTATAACTGTATTTTTCATTGGTAGATACTGCTTCACTACTCTAATTGCATGTTTACTAAATTACTTAAATGTAAACTGCTTTTTCATACTGAGAGTTGTATTTTCTGTTTGTGAGTGCTCTATCTTTGCTTTTGTCCTTTTTTATGAGGTTTCTGTGTTCTAGTCAGGTACCATATAACTGATTTGTTTGCAGTTAAAAGCATTCTCTAGAGTCTCCTTGCTCCTTTATCTGTTTAAAGCTTTCATTTAGTGGCTACAGCTAGCAACTGTAATAAGTTGCCCACCCACCATCCTTATTGGTGTATTATTCTTAGATTAGGTTCTTAACATTCAATTATCTTCTGTTCCTGCTTTCTCCTTTTCCACTTTACTAAAAAAAAAAAAAAAAAAAAAAAAGAAATTCTAAGCTTGTTTCCTGTAACTAGTCTAATCCAAATAGAAAATTTGTGGTATCCAGGACTGTTTGTAATCTCCTGAGCCCCCAAGCCTTTCTGTGTTGGAGGGAAGCCTTCTAGCTTATCAGTCGGAGTGATAAGCAGTAGGTAGCCTATCTACCACATAAGTAGTTGTTTCTGGCCCAGAAATTGTAGTTGTTGACCATTTGGTAGTTTTTCCATCTCTCTCAACTTTCTGATTTAAAAGCCTACATCTGCAATTATCCCCCCTTTCCTGTAAATAGTCTAGTCCAGTTACAGATTTGCTGTATCCAGGACTGTCTGTAAGCTTCTGAGCCCCCCAAGCCTTGTGCCATCTCAGAGTTAATTTATATATATATTGATATAGATGCATATATACATATAAATTAGAAGGAGATGTGAGGAATCTACCTCTTGATGGTTGCAAAGGGCTTTCCACCTGCAATAACACCATGTAGTAGAAGGGTATACTATACTTCTCATTTGCTAAAGGAGTTCTATAGCACTCATGAAAAGTTAATAGATTCATACGAGTCTGATTGCTCTTTTAAGCCATTTTAAGTCTAACCAATTACCCCATATGAGAATCAAACCCTACACCTTGTGTCTGTAAGGTAAATAATTTAACCATTATACCAACCTCTCACCCAAAAATAAAAACAGCTCACTGATGTTACACCTGCTGCCACAGAGCAAGCTGGTTAGGCAAGCAGTTATCAGTATTATTTTAGATTATAATTCAATTAAATGTGTTTCTTTATGATGTCTCCACTATCATGTGTCCTCTGCAATAGTATGTTTGCAGTAGTGGAGGTGTAGAGTGATGCCTTGCAATCACAATGTTTTAGTACTTTTATGACAATGTTTTTATGTCCTTTTTAGTAGAGTTTGAGATGTATTGAATCTCAATGATGTATACATTGATGATTCAAGAGAAATAATATTTTTTAGATATGTAATGCCAATTTTGAAAATCTTTAAGAAGTATCATGGACAGTTTATATCAGTAGGTCTTCACTGTGCAGGTGATCCTGCATCTGTATGAATATACTGATGCTGTAGTCATTACAGGACAGAAAGCTCAGTAACATACAGTGTGAATTCCAACATGCAGATTTTGCTGTGCTGCAGGCTTATAGTAAGCTGGGGACTGGGCGTGGCTGAAGACCACATGTATGGGCAGTCACTGTTTTTCATGAGTCATTCCTTCTGGACACAGAGGGCAACTCAAAAGAGTGTTCTTGTTAAGATTTGGGCTGAGCTCCATCAGAGCAACCCAACAGTGTGTTGTCTTTGTATCTTCAAACATGCAAATGCATGGGTGACAGACCACCTTCATTTTAAGCATACATTATCATATTTCAATATACTGGTGGTAAACACAGTGATGCAGTGGATAGAATTGTTGTCTCAAGGCAAGAGGTTCCCCATTTTGATTCTTGGCTAAATGCCTTCTGTGCGGATCCTGCATGTCATCCTTGTGGTTGTGTGGATTTCCTCCAGATGCTCTGGTTTCACTCCATATTTCAAAGACACACAATAGATAGATTGGACACTCTAAATTGACAATAGGTGTGAGTGTGCATTTGAGTGTGTGGTGTGGAAGAACTACTGGGGCAGGCCTAGCCATCCACTGGTATAAACCTTGGCTGCAGATGATTGTTACTTTTGAAGTGACACTCTGAACCCACATGTAAAAAATGGGAAAAAGGGGTCATAGATGGATGGATGAATGGGTTTGGAGGCAGTTGACTTGGGAGTACTTTGCCAGTTACAGAATGCTCATCGGGGTTCAGCCTATATCAGAAAAAGTTAATGAGATTTACTTGCATAGAATCTTTCTGAATCATATTACCAAACACTCATGTAGCAGTTCTTCCAGTCAGTTGCACATTTGCATATCTATAGGGAGTACTAGGTGTACAGTACCCACGTTATGACATCTTAAAAGTGGCAGAAATGGGTTTCACTATCGAAGTGGTATTACGGGAAGGTGGAAGTTTTCTGCAATGCTAAAACATTTTTTTTAAATCCATCCACCAATATTTAGAAACTTCACTTCAGAGAAATCCTGTCCCCTCTATCCATACTGAAAACTAATAGACTAAAAACAAAACTTGACCTGATATATCCTAGTATCACTATTGTCCTCCCATTTAGAAAAACAAGGAGCATTACTGTAATTGTACACCTACATAAAAACAGCCCAAAAAGCAATGCAGAAATAAATAAAATGCATAAATAAACAGATAGATAAATAATAGATAGATTGAATACATGGGTGCCTGAGGTGTAATAAATGAAACATCAGGTACTGTGGATTATGCCAAAAGAAAAAAAAACACATTTCAAATGGCTCATGGAACCATAATATCAAGCAGCTTTAATGATGAAACATTAATAAAACAGAATGGCTTTCACTATTAAGATTTTTCAAGTGCATAACAGAAACCATACGTTCTGACCCTCTTAATATATAGACAATTAAAATAAAATAGCCACATGCTCCATATTAAATACAAACACAATCACACGATAACACTTCAGTTCATAAAACCAAAACTGGTATAATTTTTTTATTCACCTTAACCTCAACAGAGGTTTTACACTGACCACTTTGTTTAAACCTGGGATCACTGACTACTTTGTTTAAACCTGGGACCACTGATGTCTCACTCACTAGATTGAATAAAGAGAAAGTAGCAGTCAACTGCATGTCAGGTGACAGGTCCGCCACATAATGCATGTACTCAGGTCCCTCAACAAAAGTTACAAATATGACTCTGTCATTATACATGTGGGTGTAAATGACATAAGACGTGCCTACCTGGACGACATGAAAGGAGACATGGAGGAGCTCTCAGATTATATAACCCAGTCGGTTATGACCCTAGCCCTGAGCAGCATCCTACCATCACCCAGAATGATACCACAGTACAAGCAGAAAATGATTGCTCTCAACAACTGGCTAAGTTTCTGGTGTCATTATAAGAGGATCCAGTATCTGTCTGCCCTAGATGACATGACTGACAGAACTTGAAGCTTTGCCAGAGATGGCCTGCATCTGTCACCCCTGGGCTTCTGAATACTGGCCAAGGCTCTTGCCACCCCTATAGTGCCTTTTTTAGGCAGTGTTCCAAAGACCAAGTTACCACTGTAACAACTACAAACAAATGCAATCTGAGGGTCATGCTGCTCAATGCTAGAAGTCTAAATCTCAAAATGCACTCACTCAAAGTACTTCTTAAAATGGAGAACATCAACATTTGTGCTGTAACAGTGACCTGATTCAAGGCAGCAGAAAGCACCTCTCACTACCAGGCTATATCTCATTCCACACCTTTTGGCCCCAGAACTTGGACCGAAGCTCCAAAGGTGGTGGTGTTTCCATATTCATAAAGGATGCACACACCTCCAGACTGGTGGCCCAACATAATGCATCAGAGTTACTTCAGGTGCAGCTAACATTGGGTAAGACAGCAATTCAGGTCATAGCCTGCTATAAGTCCCCAACCATGTCCCAAGACTCACACTCCACATTTCTAAGCACCCTGGAGAATATTATGGTCCAACCTAACACTCTCATACTGGGTGACTTCAACTATCCCTCCATTAACTGGGAAAACTACTCATGTATCAATACACTTGCCCAACGTTTCCTGGAATTTATTAATTCCAATGCCCTGGACCAACTTGTTTTTTCCCCCAGTAGAGGTAGCAACATCGTTGACCTGGTCATTACTAACATGGGTGACTGTTGCTCTACACCAATAGTCAACTACTCCCTGGTTAGATTTGACCACAAACTAATCACCTTGGAAATCCACACCCCCCCCCCCCGCCGCAAAGGTAGCCACCATGAAAACTTCTCCATAGCTAACTTTGGGCTCCTAAAATCAGAGATGGCTAACTTCACGGCACCCATGCAAATGGAGAATAGTTGCATGACTACTGAATCATACACCAATGCACTGTACAAACACATACACAAATGCATGGATCTCGCTATACTCAATAGAACCAAGATGTTCTCCTCCAAAAAAAAGAAACCAATCTGGTGGTCCCCTGCCATAAACAAACTCTACAACAGAAGGAGGAAACTGATATGAAATAAGGTAAAGTCCCAAGACTGGAAAAACTCCCTTATCAGCCTCAACAAAAAGTTGAGATCCTTCATCAAATTCTCTAAAGCTAGCTATAAAAACAGAATTGCAACAGATAGTAAAGACAACCACAAGGTCTTCTATAGTTATATAAAGAATCTCCATGGCAGTATCCAGATTTGCTCTGACCTCCTATACCAAGCCAACAGATATTGCCAATATACTGACTGACAGATCCAGTGCCAACTTTACCCCTCTCCCACCCAAAGGACCAAACACAATACCAGTAGATTGCCAGGCACCCAGTATTACTACTGTACAGGTTAAAACAGCACTGTCTAAGGCCAAGAATACAGCTTCTATGGGACCAGAAAATATCCCTGGCTGTGTTCTACATAAACTACAGAGTGAACCGGCACCTCACCTGTGTGCCCTGTTTAATCACAGCCTCATAGCAACCTTTTCCCCTACTGAATGGAGCACTTCTACAGTCATCTCTCTCCACAAAGGAGGAGTGACTACAGACCCTGGGCGCTATTGCCCCATTTGCCTGACGAGTCTCATATGCAAAGCTATGGAGCGCATCATCATGGACATAATTAACAAGGATATAGGGACTCCCCAAACTCTGGATCCCACACAGTTTGGTTTTGTGAAGGGTAGATCATGCCTGCTCAACTTGGTCGACTTCATTGTCAGAGCTGTGGATGAAGGCAAGGTGGTTTATACAGCCTACCTTGATCTTGCCAAGGCATGTTATGCCATTCCCACTCAGGAAACATAGAAAAACTCACTAAGTTAGACATCAACCCCTATATCACCAGGTGGGTTGCAAACTAGGTCACAGATGGAACCCAGAGTGCTAAAGTAGTTGACTCCCAGTCAGACTGCTGACCAGTCACAAGTGGAGTCCCACAGGATTCGGTCCTCTCCTGTTTGATATCCACTTCTCTGAAGTCCAGGCCAACACAAAATGACACTAGCTGACAAAGTTCACAGATGATTGCAAGTTGGGAGCTATTATTAACTCCCCAAGTGATGTTGACATCCTACAGAAAGGTCTCACTGAGAACGACTGGTGTCAGAACCATGGCCTTAAGCTCAGTGCCAAAAAATGTGTTGTCAACCCCTTTGGGAAAAACCCAGTTCCCATGAATTATCACATCAATGGTATTTCATTGAACACAGAAAGCATTATGAGGGAGCTGGGAATGCAGTTTAACAGCAACCTCTCTTTTGACCACCACATTGCCACTTTGGTCAGAAAGTCCTTCTATGTGGCACATTTCATTACTAAGGGTTTTACATCCAGGACAAAAGAGGACATTGTCTCCCTCTAGTCTTCCCTCATTAGGCCAATCATTGAGTACAATGCCCCATTTGGCATGTACCTCACTAGACACCTGCACCAACTGGAGAGGCCGCAAAAGTACCTCACAAAGAGGATCCTAGGCCTTAAACACTTGTCCTACATGGACAGACTCAAAAAACTCCAGCTATTCTCTGCCTCATATTGCCTACTTAGAGGTGATCTCTGCTTGACTTACAAAGCCATGTCTGACCCAGCTCTGTTAGAAGTGATACATCTAAAGAAATACCAATCCCTCTGCACTACACACTCCGGACACTTCAATCTCATTACCACAATCAACAGAATGTGCTGGAAGGAAAGGTTCATAACACAGAGACTGCCCATGCTACGGAATAGACTTCCCATACATGTCAAACAGATCACCTCACTGGCCTTCTTCAAGATAAATATTGATGAGTGGATAGGAAATTGAAAATTCACTCTGGGGATCACTCCAGTAGCGCTACTCGACAGAGGCACTGGGGACTAAAGTCAAGTGGCACAATGCCAGGGTAATCCTATGGGCTAGGCTTGTAAACGCTCCAGGGCCTGTAGCCTAGAACTCACCTATGAACCTGTGAACCTATCTGCCCTAAATTTAGTAATCCATTTGTACTTAATTTCCTTTGTTTTTAATTTAATATCACCCTTCTAACCGGAACACTCATTACTTGCAAAAGAATGTTTAGTACCTTCTCTCTGTATATGCTTATACAACTCATTCATTTCTACTTTGTGATTTAAATTGGACATATGATTGCATATCCTGTCATTTAACTTTCTGTTTTATTTCCCTATGTTCCATAAGCTTTATATAGTGCAATGTATATAATATTTTTAGTATTACAGTTAGCATATGATCTTAGAAAGAACTTTTGTTTCATTAGGGGTTGTATAAAAAATTCCTTTTATAAATAAATCCATACTGATGACAGCATAAACTAGGAAATGTTCCTTTCTTTCTTATTACTCATAATGGTTGTTTTCAATGAGTTCTTCTCTGTATACCATAAAATCTGTTTTAAGTTACTTTCTTTTTTATAAGTAAAACTTGGTTGGTTCTCTTACTAAATTTCTACCATCATTCAAAGAATGTAGCACGTGCCATTTTTTCTTATAATATCTATGCAGTCTTTACTGTGTCTATTTATGTTACTGTCACTCTCATCTTTCATATTTAATCTAGACACGGTCTGCATCTGACCTTTGACCACATTACAAAATACATGGGTGGGATGCATGCTCATTCTATGAACATAATGATTCCTTCTCATTGGTTTCCTATAAATAGTGGTGTCCAAATTTCCCCTGTTTTCTCTGTGGTGACATCCAAGATATTTATGCTGCCATATGAAGATTTATTTTTATACTTTAAAAACTCTAAAAACTAATAGAATCTCTCAAGTGAACTTCCCAAAAATAAGAACATCATCTACAAAATGGCCCAGAAGAATAATTCCGGATTAAAATAACTTTCTGTAAACACAAATGCTCTCAATAGGACATAACTAAACTAGCAGATCTATTAGCAACAGAAGTACCCAATGCAATACACTGTTTCTGCAAATAAAACCTATTATCAAAAGCATTTTTTTTCTGAGAATTATTGGCAGTGGTTTCTCTTCAAAAACATTTTTATTTTGTTTTTGTTATAAACATACACAAATGTACATATAACAAATACAATAAAACAATGACAAAACTATTTACAATATTTACATTCATCAATGATAAACAATCATTTTATCCATGAGAAATTATCAGTATTGTTCAAAAGGTTTTTCAATTTTTGTCATTCTATAACAAATGGTTTGCAGTTCATTTTCACAAACAACTTTTGCTAAATTAATAAAATCTTTAAACATCAAATCTTATTTCCTTTTCCAATTCAAAGTAATAACTTTTCTGGCAATTGCAAGAAATGACCAGAGTAACTGAATCTGAGATTTAGGTATTACATTAGATATAGGAACACTGAATAGGATTAGTGAGTTAGAAATATGAGTTATCAGACCATAAAGCATTTACAAAATATCTGAAGTCTTTCCAGTATTGCTCAACATTTCTATATTCAATGAACATATGAATCCAGATGACCTCTAGTAATTCATCACATTTCCAACATTTTTCACTGTTTTTGAGTATAAGATTTATATTATGTGAAGTGTATAAACTCCTATTCATAAATTTCCATGTATACAATCTTCAATATAATGAAGAAGCAGTACCATACGTAGAATTCAATAGCAATTTTTTGGATTCATCAGATATTTCTTCTTCATTAATCTTTACATAGTCATTCCAAAAATCTGAGTCAAACATTAGAGTGTCTTCTCTTAGTATCTTACAGATAGTTGAGATACTTAATTTTTGATTATCTTTCTTTTCAAGACACCTAATAAAAATCTGAATTAAACTAGGTATAGATTCAGTCTCTAGGTTGATTGATACTCTCATTTTGTTTTCTATAAACTGCCGTAATGAGTGTATAAACAACCAACTGTCTTGAATATTATTAAAACTATATAAAAGAGAGTTTAGTGGTTTAATACTCTTATTTTCAATAAACTGATGCCAGAATATCAAGTTATTTTCCTTTAATTTTTGCATCGCATTGATGTTGAAAGAATCTAGGCAATCAGGAGAGAATGCTATAGGGAATATAAGAAATAGAAATTGTTTAATGTTGTAATTGCAATCAATTATATTTTTAAAGTTATTACATATTTGATTAATGCCATAAGAAAAATCATCAAACTTCTTATTAAATAAACAAAATTCACATAAAAGCCAATGAACTGTACTTATTCCATATTGCTCCTTAAATTGATTTTCTATATTTCTGGCATCAGTTATATTAATCTCATGTATTGTTTTCCAGCCGGATATATAGGTAGGTGTGATCCAATGTAATATTATTTTGCAGTGGTTTCGATACTTTAATTATCTCAACACTTTTACCATCAGTGTACATGCTAACTTCATAGAACCTGTCACATATGTTATGCAGGTAAATAATGAATTGACATCCATTGTTACAAAAATAAAATCCACATACAGATTCTGCTTTCTCTGTAAAAGTAATTTAAGTATCCTCCATATAGCTCAATGTTAACATTACAAGCTTTGATAAATTTCTTTCCAAATATAAAGAAATGGGTTGAGATAGCCATCCCCTTCCTGATGCTCTGGGTTGCATAAACAGGGGAATAACAGGTTGAGAATTATAGAAAAAATAATGTATCTAAATCAATAATACCATTAAAATGCATGGTATATACTTCATTTATTTTAGAAATTTGCACTGAAATTCTAACATTATTAATTTCTTCATATGTGCTTTCTTTTCTCAACATTTCCCCAACCACTTCCCTGTACTTATGTTTGTCCATCGCCACAATGCCACCACCATAATCATAATCCTTTAATCACTATATCATGATTTGAAACAAGTTTATATAATGTTATCTTTTCTTCTGATATTAAATATAAAAATTACTTTTACATTTCTTACTAAATAATTCATAAATATCATCTTTACTTCTTTTTCAAAACTTTTCATCATAGGATTACTGTCACAAATGAAAGCTTTCATCTCTCATAGCACTTTTTCTCACTTACTAAGTACCTTCTGGGAAGTGCAGTTTTAAATTTCTTATAAACAGTTTATCAGTGAAGTGATCAAACATGGATCCATCTTTTGGTGGAATTAATGTGAACTCATTCTGCAAAACCAATAATTCAAAATGGGTAAGCTCATAAAATGATAAAGTAAAAGCAGTCAGTTGTTCATTTAGCTGACCAGCTGTCAAAAGTTATGTTTTATCACGGCACTGCTGTGCATGTCTGCCTCTTCCTTCTTTTTTTTTTCAATCCTCAGCCTTCTTATGGGAGGGGCAATGGGTTAGTTTGCAGATTGTCAGAAAATCTAAAAGGTTTAATGTATTAACATCAAGAGCATCAGCCCACAGCACATCCAACTGTTGAGTGCGTTCATGCTGTTCATTATTAACATTTTGCTGTACCACTTCCTCTCCATGTTCCCGTTGCTCCATCCTACCAGCCCAGCTCATCACATGCTCATCTATCTTCCAATAATTTTATTGTATAATAGCTGTAATCCACTCATGGGTATGGGTATAATATGATTTTTTTTCTACTGTCTTGGCATTTCCAAATGCTAATGTGGAAGATTGGAACTCGTGCCTAACAAGGAAAAGCACATATAAGGGGTATAGGTTCTTAGTAAGCAAAACAACACAGAGATGCTTAGTTTTAATTGGTCAGTGGCTATAGTCTGATAGATAACAAAATATTTGCACAAAAGCTTTTTCCAGTATAAAATGGCTGTAAATTCTATGTTTTTGAGGAGTCAGGCCCTTGATTGTGTAGTCTCTCACATATGGGTATTCTTTTACAATAAAGGAGATCATTCTGTTCTGCTAAACTGTGATGCATGTGGTTATTTCGTACTTTAGCAGTTTCTTTTGTTTAATCACTTGGGCATCACACTTATACTCAATCCATGCCAACCATGGCTAAATCATGCCATACTTACAACCAGTCATGGACTATTGTTAAAATAAAGGATCCCTCAACTGTGCCACTTGTCAAAAAACTCATTCCCAAAACTCACAGTAACAATTGTTTAAAATGTTACATCCCAGCCCCTCACGTACTACATTTATCATTTATCTGTTTTTATTAAAAACCACCCCCCACCCACACACATATATATGTGTGTGTGTGTATATATATATATATATATATATATATATATATATATATATATATATATATATATTATTGTTTGTCTTTTCAGCTTTTCCTGGTTAGGGGTCACCATAGCAGAACTCTGGTCCAATAATGATTAGCAGTAGATTTTTATGGTGCCAAGTTGCCAGCCCAACACCCAACCTTCAGCGAAGGCATGCCCATTCACGTATATCTTTCAGAGGCCACTCAACCGCAGGGAGGACATACAGACTCCACACAGAAGGCACTCCAGCCGAGAATCGAACAGGAGAACCCCTTGCTGTGAGGCAACAATGCTACCGCTGTACCACCTTAGCTTCATAATATATATATTTATATATATATATATATATATATATATATATATATATATATATATATATATATATATATATATATATATATATAGTATTTTGCTATCTAAAAGAACACAGCTTTTAAACACTTCTTTAAGTGTAATCAGGTTTATTTAGAAGAAAAACAAAAAAGCTTTGTTTTTTTACTAAAACTGATTAACTGAAACAAGAGAAATTCAAGATTGCAGTTTTCAGTGAGTACAAGGTGCACCACCTTACAATGGCTCAGAACAAACTTCAGCCTCTTTATTTGACAAGCAGATATTTCAAGTAACTCCTTGAGACTTTATCCTGAATGCAGACTAACTGTTTTTTTTTTTTTCCGTTTTCTTCCTGGCTTCAGAGACCATCCCAACTTCTCCTTTTAGGGTTACTTTATGACTAGCCTTGTCAATCTCCTGGAGTCCGCTTGGCTTCCTCTCTCATATGAAGAACAAAGGTAATCTAACTGTTGTCAGGGTAATGAGTTAGAAATGGCTGAACCTGCAGCTAATTCTCATTTATGTATTATAATTCTTACTAACTTCCTGCTTTACTCCTAATTGCTTGCCTGATAGTTAAAGGCATTGTGTTTCCTATGTACAGCAGACACTACTATGCTACTGTATCCATATATTCATACATATACATCCATGTGTGTGTGTGTATGTTGTGTGTGTGTCTGTGTATGTCTATGTATCTATCTATACATATGTTTGGTAGAATGTATGCATTACCAACATTACATTTATAAATGTGAGCGTGTAGCCTATTATACTGACATTCTGCTCAGCTGACAGGTCTCTATGTTAACTATATGTCAGTTGACATGATATATAGTTATTTGCTGTTTAAAGTAGTGTAATAAGTGATTATGTTCTACTGATATAAATATTTAGTGTTTTGTTAGGGTGTAATTAGATACTTTGTTGATGTATTTGCATTTGTGATTTGTGAATATAATGGAAGTTATTTGTAATGTTATGGTATGATTATGTTATTTTTTGTATGTTGTTACTATTGTGTTATTCATTGTATATTCTAGTATTATGTGTGTATTTTGCATGTTTATGATGGTATTGTGAATATCATTATGTATGTGGTAGAAATGTCATTAAATGTTCATAATATTTTTTCTGAGTTTAGTGAAATTTGTGACCTACTGTATCATCTTCACATATATGAAATGAAAGATTTGTGAGTATATTAGCCAATGTGTGTTTATGCAAGCAATTTTTTGTGCTACAGTGTGATGTTTAGTATAGGAAAATGTTATTGATAGTATATTGTAGTGTAGTATCTGAGTTATATTTATGTATTGATTTGCTGTTCCAATGTTTTGTTCTTTAGTGTGTGTCCTACCTGGGCAATATTCTTACACACACACACACACACACACACACACACACACACACACACACACACACACACACACACACACACACACACACACACACATGTGGTATGATCCACACTGTCATAAATGTTACCTATGCCATCAATGTTGTCAAAGAGCTATGTATGTGTTGTGTGATCACTGGAACATGTATCACACATGCATCTGGTGTAACAAGTTGATGGGGTTCTGCACCATTGGACAATAATGGTTATGTAACAAAAAGAATAACTAGCTATGGCAAATAAGATGTGTGTCAGCTCACTGTGACAAAGGTGATACACTTCAGTTGCAGATCACTGGAAGATGTGTAGGGAGGTCCATGAAGAAGGGTACATTGTACTCAGTTATTGCTGTAATGAAAACTGTTAACTATGGAAGTATTATCGTCTGTGATGTGGATGTCCTTCACATAGTCAGTAGTTATGCTACATACAAGGGAGTAGTCAGCACTGTGGCCACATGCTCATGGATGGTCCACATACCATCTTCCCCAGGTCAGAGGTCAAATACTTACCTGTCTGATTATACGGTGTGATATCTACATTACCCTTGGGTTGTGTGTTTGTTTTCATGATATAACAAATCTCCCCATGTTTTTGTTTCATTGCAGTTGTTGTGATGGTTGTGGTAGCAGTATTTGGTGTGTATTGATACTGTTTGAATTATACTAATATCACAGTTGGATTCAATCTGTAGTCCTTCAGACAGCTGTCTGGACACAGGATGTGTATGTCATTTGTGACGTCTTTGACTTGCATAATGGACAGGAAAGGGCCTAGCAGACAGCCCTGATGTAACGACCTGATCATTGGACCTGAGATATAGGTCACTTCACACATTTCAGCATATTTAGATGACACATATGTGATCCAGTGGGCTACCCACTTGGCGATATAACTGTTTATGGCCACATCTGAAAGTGTTGAGTGAATATCTCAGTATGGATTTGTGTCAAATGCCTTGGGCTTATCACATTTAAAAGTATGATAGTGTTGTCATCATGTATGCCCAGGATGACCTCTTTGAGGACATCTAACAGAGGTAACAGACATGATGTAGCATTAATAACCCACACAGCTCTGTTGCACACAGCAGGGATAATACTAATGCCCAATTACAAAAGGTCCATTTTGACATGTTGGGCTACCTCACAGATGAGAGTCAGGATGTGTCTATACATGCATGCATCAGGTGATGCCCCCCCCAAACTCAGATGGATGCATGTTGATATACATCCTTCTACAGGAACATAGTCTGTGTGAAGGGTGTGTTGAAGTGTGTATTCAACCATGCTAGGAAGGTGTGTCTACTGAATCATGCTATAGGTGATTTGTGATGTTGTTACAGCCTATTAATTTTGTGTGATATGCCTAGATGAAGGTAAGACAGTGCTTACTACTTATCTGATCTGGCCTAGGATTTGGACACAATCCCACATGCAGGTATCATTGAGGAACTCTCCTAGTTGTGGATTAACCCATATGCCACTAGATGGGTAAAAAATTGGTTCACTGGCAGAGCACATACTGTGGAAGTTGGTGAATCAACCTGCAGCAGTAGAGCTGTTACCATTCTGCATGGTCTCAAGGCCAGTCTCTGACCCTGCCTGGTGGGAATAATGCACGTCCACAAATCAAATATAGATGATGACATCAGCTGCATCTTTTGAGGAGAATATGGTAATAGCAGCATCCCAAATGCCATGTAAAAGCTCTCTCTAATGTCAAGCAATTGCACAAAGAAAACACACACACACACACACACACACACACACACACACACACACACACACACACACACACACACACACACACACACCCCTACCTAAGTATACAGACTACCGGACTTTGTATTTAAGGCAAATTCCATAGCTCAAGTCTGACTTGGAGTGTCCCAGACGACACTTTACAGGTGATGACATCAGCAGTGTCTGGTGAGGAGGATATGGCAATAGAAGTCTCCTACATGCTGGTGTAAAAGGCTCTCTCCAATGTCATGCAAGTGCAAAATACACACACACACACACACACACACACACACACACACACACACACACATACACCAGTTGACTGTCATGAGAACAGAACCCCCTTCCTATCTAAGTACACAGACTACAGAGCTCAGTACTCTACGCAAGCACCATGGCACAAGTCTGATTTTTAAAAGGCTGCAGGACAACTCTTACTGGATGACATTAGCAGTGGATGTTGCAGAATTGATGTTGGGAAGCCTGCATGAAATGGATGTGTAAGCATGTTCACCTGTGAATACAGTTCTAGTTCTGCATGTTACCAGATTGATATGTATTGCATATCACACATTTGTTATTAATTTATGTGTAGTTGATATATTGGTGAACAAGTACTGACAGTGTAGGGTTACAGTGCATGGGGGAGGTAACATATGGTTGCATTGTAAATATGACATATTGTTAGATAGAGCCGACAGTTTGTTAGTACACATGTAGTTTCATGGCATAAAGAGTAAACGTCTATTAAGCAGCACTAATACATGCTAATATTGACTTTGCATAGTGCAGTGGTGAGCAGCAGGTTTGAGAGATGGTTGGCAAAGTGTGAATGTGAGGTACACATTTCCATTACTTTCCCTGTTTGCTTGTAGTTAGGCAGTGTACAAATGTGGGACTCACTGATAAAATTGTTAGAGTTAGTATTGAATATATGAAACACACCTGTTGCTTAGCCGACTCTGTGGCATGAGGTGTAAATGAATTAACACATTTCTTTTTGAGCCCAGACGATACTGGGTCTGAATCCAGGTGTATCTAATACTTTGAAATAAACATTAATAATGCTTTGACATTATTCTTTATAGTACATTCAACATGTGTCACTGTGTGTTGACCTAGAACAGTGGTGTTAAGCTGCACTGCATGAAGATAACTACAGCAGTGTAGAGCTGTTCATCATTGCTTGACATTGGTGTGGAGTGCCAAACTCCATGCAAACCTAGAGGCCAAAAAGCGAATGGACCCATTGCTTTTTCTGGTACTTACATGTGATGTGTGTGATTCTATTTTTTGACCACATTGTATGTGTTAAAGTAGAGTTGATAGGTTCATAGGTTCATAGGTTCATAGGTTTATACTAGGCTATCTGCCCTAAGGCATTTATAAGCCTAGCCCAAATTTTTGTGGCTTACGCCACCCCTTATATGAAAAAATACTGTGCCCATTAGTTTGTTGTGCCTCTGTCCAGCAGTGACACAGAGATGATTCCCGGGATAAACCTACGGTCTCCCATCCACAGGTCTAGATTTCTCTTGAACAGAGTTAGCGAGGTGCTCTGCCTCACATGGACCGGGATTTTATTCCACAGCATAGGGAGTCTCTGAGTGATAAATCTATCCCTCCAGCACATCCTATTTATATCCGTGCTAAGGTTTAAGTCGCTTGCTCTAGTGGTTTTGGTGGATTTGGATTTTTTGAGGTGGAGCATGTCCATTAATTCCGGGTTGGACATGGCCTTGTATGTCAGGCACATGTCACTTCTGAGCAGACGGTATGCGACTGAATAGAGCTGGAGTTTTTTCAATCTGGCAGCATATGACAGATTTTGGAGTCCCTTTATCCTTTTGGTGAGGAACTTTTGGGGTCTCTCCAATTGCTGCAGATGTCGGGTGAGATACATCCCGAATGGGGCATTGTACTCGATCATTGGTCTGATAAGTGAAGAGTACAGGGGAACAATAACCTCACTAGATCTGGATGTGAATCCCTTCATGATCAGGTGGGCAATGTAGAAGGTCTTTCTAACCACTTTAGCAATGTGAGTGTCAAAAGAAAGGCCACTGTCAACCTGGGTCCCCAGGTCCCTGATAACCTCTTCTGTGCTTAGTGGATTGCCACCTATATGGTAGCTTGGGGTTACCTTGTTTTTCCCGAAGGGTATGACTATACATTTTTTGGCGTTTAACTTCAGGCCATGGCTCTGGCACCAGCTATCTGTTTCCGTGAGTCCCTTCTGAAGGATATCCGTGTCTGATGCACTTTCCACTATGGCCCAGTTTGCAGTCGTCTGCAAACTTTGTCAGCCAAAGTCCTCCTATGTTGGCCTGTACTTCTGAGAAGTAGATGCCAAACAATAGGGGCCAAGGACCGAGCCCTGTGGGACACCACTTGTGACCGGCTTGGAGTCTGACACAGCGCCAGCAACTCTAACCCTGTGGGTTCTGTCCTTAAGCCAGTTTGCAACCCATCTTGTGACATATGGGTTTACATTTAAGCTGGTATGTTTTTCTACAATACCCGAGTGGGGTATTGTGTCGAAAGCCTTTGCAAGGTCAAGGTAGGCTGTATGGACTGCCTTTCCCTCATCGATGGCCTTGGTGACTGTTTCGAAGAAGTCGACCAAGTTCAAAAGGCATGATCTTCCCTTGACAAAGCCAAACTGGGTCGGGTCCAATGTCTGCAAGTCCCCTATATCTTTGTTTATGAGCTCCATTATGATCCTCTCCATAGCTTTGCAGACTAGACTTGTTAAGCTTATGGGGCGGTAATTACCAGGGTCCGTAGAGGCGCCGCCTTTGTGGAGTGGGACAACAGTTGCCGTACGCCACTCCTTGGGCACGTATCCTGTGGTAAGGCTGAGATTAAACAGCTGCCTTATGTGCGGGTTTAATTCCTCATTTAGCTCGTGTAGCACACAGCCGGGGACACCATCCGGTCCCATTGATGCTGTGTTTTTAGCTTTAGAGAGCAGCTTTCACCTGCGCATTTGAGATGTCCGGGAGGCTACACTCAGCTGGGATAGTTATCTCTCCTTTAGGGGAGAGGGGTGAAGTTTGCACTGAACCTGTCTGCCAGTATGTTGGCAATGTCTGTGGATTCAGTGATTTTTGTATCATTTTGGACTAATTCTGAGCATATCTGGGAGTTTCCACCCAGGTTCCTAACATAGCTGAAAAAGGTCTTATGATTGTCCTTTGAATCCATGGCAATTTTTCTCTCAAAATTGGCCTTAGTTGATTTTATGAGTGCTCATATTTTTTTACTAATAATGATCAGGGGTGACTTCCCTTTTATGGATTTTGTTCTATCATGTAATAGCTTTCTCCTCTTATTGTAAAGTTTGTTAATGGCTGGGGTCCACCAGACTGGACGTTTGCCCTTTGTGGAAAGAGTCTTGGTTTTATTTGGGATTGCCTGATCCATGCAGTCCTGGAGGTGTTCATAGAAGGCATTTGTAAGGGCTTCAGCAGCTTGGGTTGTGGTTTCCACTGGCTCAGGATACCACACCAGTCTTGAGTAGTGTGAAGTTTGCTTTAGAGAAGTTCTTCACTATGGTCTTTTTTGTTTGGGGTGGGGGCGGGATGTGGATTTCCAGTGAGATTAGGGGGGCAAGCAGAGGGAAGTAAAAAAGGAAAGCAATATAGGAATGTGCAGGAGGGATGTAGTAAAGAACCATAGATACCCATTTCTTTCAACAGTGTAAACTGAAAATATGTGCAGAAAATTAGCTGAATTTGGACTGTCACCTCCAGAATGAGAGGTGTCAACACTGTAATAATGTTGTATAGTTAACTGGACCAAATCAAGTGTGTCAAAAAGACACCTGCAAAATGGAGAGCTATGCATGACACAATATCTTTTTTGTGGGACAGGTATCCATTTTTTTTTTAATTCATTAAGAGAGGAATGCTGGGTAAGGGACATTGATATTTCTGGGTCAGATATGTTGGGTAGATGAGCAAGCAAATAAAAATAGCCAGGGCAAACAGTACAAGACACAGGGACAGTGAGGGGCACAAAAGCTTGAGAGACACCATGACTGGGGTGAGGGAGGGGAAAACCTAGGCTCATGCCTGTCAAACATGGAGACACTGAGAATCTAGTCTTCACCCACTGGACTGTCATCACTGTCCCCTTACTCTGCTGGTGGTTGTAGTGCTGACATCTTCTCCTCCTATGTACCATGAGGGAAAGCAGTCTTGCCATCCAGTGTAGACATACACCAATGGTGCTATGCACAACCCTATGCATGTATTCTGGCATCTCCTGCTGGGTGACATAATTCTCACCTCTGCCATTACTCCTAAAGGGCACCACAGCACCAGCTGCTGAACCAGTATTACCTGAGGTTATAGGTAGTGCAGGCGCAGCAGAGGTAGTGGTGCCAGGTTGAGCCTCAGACATGATGAACACTGGTGCTGGAGCCAGTGTAGCAGGGGTAGGCTGACCCACTGGGACTGACCTACGTCACTGTGTTGTGAGGCATTTAGTGATTTGTTACAGATGGATGTCATAGAGACATTTTGGTGACACATAATCAAAAATAATAAAAATAGCTGAGGGTTGGGGTGAGAGTAAAAAAGAGATATAATTAGTACCATCATATTTGGCGTACAATGCATTCACACAATTATACAACTATTTTATCTGAAGTAAAACATTTAAGTAACATCCTAACAACTGCACACTATAACTACAGATTGCTGAAAGTAATCCTTGCAATCTGCATATACTACACATATGCTTGGTCCAATTATACATATTACTGTTAAAAGCAAGACATTTATGCCACTTGTATAGAGTTTAATTTATGTAATATTATTAAAGAATTGCAGTATTGTATAGTTGTTTCTCGTGGTATTTGAACCCACAACCTCTGACTCCTGAAGTTGGTTTGTACTACAGACTAATGCATAAATACTTGTTTTTACAGTTAGGAAATTCATGCTTAATTTGCTGCAACTGTATAGAAAACCCAACATGTATCTTTAACTTTTAAAGCTTCAATAATACTTCTCTTGTGTCACATACATACCATTTGCTTTCCTCAGTCTCTCCATTTGATCAGCATGTGCCTGGAGAAAGTGCAGAAAAGAACAGAAGCACATTATGCATGCCAGTCTTGCCTATATTTAGCTATCTGTGTATTACACATACTCTCTTATTATCATAGGTACGCAGCTGTGGGATGTCAGCAGTTTGAAATTCAGTCAACCACTGGTTGAGGGGATCCCTCTTATGCCTCTGCAGGTCATTAAAATGATGCCTCGACTGTTCTTCAGTGTGCGGCATGCCAGTAGCACTGGATACAGCCTTAGCCAAACTACTCCAAGCTTCAGATTTGTACTGTGAGCCAAAATGGTCCACCCTGCAGAAGCCCCTGGCTTTGCTGCTTTACCAGGAGTCTAGTAAATATCTTGGACTCCTCAACACCCCACCTCTGTGCCTAAACTGGGCACCTTCACTTCTAATTCCAAACATATATAACACCCGCACTAGAGCAATGGCAACTAATGATTTACTGCCAATTCCTGTTATCGCGTTTACTGGTAGTGTGCAAACCTGAGCAACAATGCCAACCATATTTGAGTGATGTTAACTGCCAAGCAGGGAGGAAAGCAATGATATATATATATATATATATATATATATATATATATATTGAACAGTGGAAGGTAATTGTTAGGTGAGTTAAGTTTGCAGGCATGCACTGTGGGCATAAATGTCTTGACCTGACACACATTTTTGGCTTTATACATGCATTCAAAGCTAGGTATAATGGACAAAACATTTTCTTCCACAGCTGTCATTTTCCTTCTTTGCCACAGAAGAAGTGCTGCTCAAACATAGTCAGGAAGTATTCATAAATACAGCTGACAGTTTGAGGTGTTAAACACGTATTTTTGTGACCTGACAAGGTTCTTCTATGTAGATCCAATTGTGTATGTGTCTTATTTAATTTTGAAGGCCATCCAAGTCCAGATAGCAAAATTATAACTACAGAAATATAGTAGACAATATACCCTTAGTCATATATGTGAAAAGAAAATAAGAGTATCTTATCCTCATACATATAATTCGTATCATCGCCATTATCTAAAGTGCCATAAGTTATCTAAAGTGCCATAAGTTACAGTGAATATAGTGACAAATGGAACAACAGCAAATATGTCTGGAATATCCTGTATTAGAACACAGGACCACATGTATGGCAGCCTTACACTTACACCTGTTGCCACAAGAATGCTGAAATACCACTTGCACATTTTTCAGTTCATTGCTATAAACTGGAATGTCACAACAGTAAAAATAGGTTGCACACCCTGTACTTGTACCCAGGACCACCTGTACTCCAGCCCTACACTTACACCTGCTGCCACAGGACTAGTTGCATAACAGATCCATAATTTCCTACTCATTCTTAAGTTGTCTGTGTTAACCGCTACACAATGTCACTTAGTGTGTTTGTGCAGTGCCCAACAAAATTAACTGAATGTATCCATTTTCTGTTAGTGACTGTCTGCATCCTGTCTGCAGGTGTTCATTGGCTGCAGGTTTTTGGGGAACCTTGCTAACTGCCTTGCAACATTGTTTAGTGGTGTTGTATGATGGAAAGAAAAAATTGCAACATTGTATCCTTTTTCAGCTTTACATGTGCCCTATCTGCAGTGTTCTGTCTGCTTCTTGTGTGGGCCACTAGTCCTGGCTTGCACACTGCTAACTGTTGTGCAAATGAGGCAAGCACAGCCAGACCTGACATTCATTTTCTCCATTTCCCTTGTTTGTGCTAAGCCATGTACCACACAAACTCTGGCAAAAAAATAAAAAATAAATAAATAAAAGAGAAAAATTGTTGAAATGAAAAGCAATCTATAAAATAAAGACTACAAAATGTTTGTTGGTACACATTAAATATTTTTACATAGGTCTGGATTTGATCTCTTACGCCAATGAACCTTCAGAACACAGTAAAGGTGCCATGTCCCTCTTTGTCACACAAAGAGCTTTGCAGCAGAGAACTGAAATCATTCTGCATACAGCCAACTGCAACATCATCCACAGTACTAACAAACCTTATGACAGTTGTTTGTGCCTGTATTAATTTCAGAAGTAGTGCACTGAGTGATCACACGACCATTTATGACTATTGCTTGGAAAAATGCAGCTTTGTCTTACCTCTCTGTATTTGTTGCTCATTCTTGTCTTAATCTGACCAATATTCTGAGACATACCATCTGTAAGGCATTCTAAATCATTGTCCTTACAATGTTTAGGATATTAAATGGCAATAATGTACAGTTGTCAAGAAAATGAAGGAGAGATTGGATGTTAATGAGCAGAACCTGTGAATTGACAAAATAAAAGGCGTAGAAATGAGCAACCCAAACCACTTTAATCAAGAAACTAGTTTCTTGATTAAACTGGTTTGGTTTCCTCATGTGTACGCATTTTATTTTATTTACAGTTTATTAGTGTGGTTTTTTGCCTTTGGATTACAAAACCTGTGAATTGTGTGCTGCTTACTTATTCCAACCTTACTAAAATTACTTCTACACTTTGTAAGTCTAGCCTGACACACACACTGGAGGTAGAGCAGACTGCATTGCTGTTGTGTTTTACTTCTCCTTAACAGTAATAATTCACAGCTGCAATCCATTAGCAACAAATACTGAGGAATTTGCATGCACTATGTTTACATCTGATACACAGAGGCCTGTATTTGGGATTCAGCAATTGTAATGAGTTCACACCTCAATTGCACCATCACTGTCCTCACAGCCTTGAATTTTCACCATAAAAAGACAACTGTGTAGGTAGGGAAGCTGAAGGCAAGGAGACTTGTTTATGTGGAGAACACAGAAGAGGCTATTACTTTGAACTATATCTACACAGGAGACTACTGACTTTGAGAAGGTATGCATGCATTTTCAGCTATATACTACACATGCCAAAATGTCATTAAGAAAAATATGTTTAATATCATATATGTATATATTCATTATCAAATGCTACTTTTATCTCTCTGTATTACTTAGAGGTGTACTGATGGCATGGGCATGTTTGTCAGGACACTTCACATGTATACATGATTAGCAATAGCTTAAAATGTAATGTTCTGTGCTAAATCTGTAGACATCTTTCAGGGCTATTTTATTTGATAGCACATTTAGCATTTCACTGATGGTTTTGTTAGCAAAATGTGTCATTTGCTTGTTCTTTTGGGGTTGGAGGAGCAAAGCTGTATTTCTGTTTTGTCACAAACAATGATATGTTACTATTGTTACTCTCCTTGTTTTGCATCCAGCCTTGCTTTGTGTGTGAGTGTAATACGTAAGTGCCCAACTCCTGTTTTATATATTTCAAATGTCTTGACCGTTTTATGTTTCTCCAATGGGCAATAGTGAAATGCTACCTTGTCTGTTTTATCTGGAAACAGGATTTTTTTAGTTATGTGATACTTATGTATATTATCCTTCTGTTATGTTTAAAGTTACCTAGAACTATGGCACCCAGGTGTCTCAATCTGTGAACCTTCCCTTCAGTGACTCTGAGAATCAGTCATTATGGAAGCTTTTAGGATACATGGTACCTTTCTGCTTGAGAGGGGACATGGAGATATGTCAGCCAGAATGCAAATTTGGCAAAAGAAAGTTGATGTGAATGTAGTAGGCAGCCATAGCAGGGAATACGATCAGGTGCACCACCGGGCTACAGACATGATCTCATCTGCACAGAGAGGAGTAGCTGCAGTGACCAATGATTGGATGGGTATTCGGTGGGCTGTTACAGAGCCACCACTAACAGCAAATGAAGAGTTCCTGTCCACTGTCAGAGATCCAGACAGCTCCAAAGAAAATGCAGAACAGCATGCCCTTGACATTGGTGCTACTATTTCAGGGACAGCAAGTATGCCCCAGGAGGAGCTTCTGGGTAGGCTTATGTATCTCAGTTGTTAAATACACTTGCATAGTAAAATATTTACAGCAATACATTAGTTCTGTTTAATTGAGAAATCTCAGAGAGGAGAATTGAGTGAGAGACCATGTCAAAGGCTTTGGAGAGATGTAAGAAGAGGCAGGACACATTCTGATTGATTACACATGGGCTTAGGTTAGACTTGTCATCCAAGTTTTATTTATTTCAGTTTGATTACCGGGGAAGTCCACTGGGCCAAGAAGTGCCCATTTTCAGTGGAGGCCCGGGGAGAAAAGCTCCACAAGCAATACAATGAAACATGGTTACATAAAGTTAATGGTATAATACAAGAGTAAGATTCATATAGTCAGGAAATACATTTACATAAAATGTGCATAATGAGCAAGCATAATAAAGCAATACAGTGCAGAGAAAAAATAACGATAATACATAGATGTGCAAAAGTTTTGTTTTTTTTTTTTTTTTTTTTTTACAGACTGAAAAATGTTGGAGTCAGGAGAAAGTTAGAAAAGTCAGGAAAAGCTTGGGGGTAGAGAGGGGCAGGAAATGGAGAGCTCAGGGAAAGAGAATCCCTGGAAATTATATGTGGTGATAGCAGGAACATTTCCATTTGGATGACAGGTATTTGAGAAGTAGGGTCTTGAAGGATTCGGAGTTAGGTATAGTCCTAAGAGAAGGAGGGAGGGAGTTCCATTTTTTACCTAGAGAGAAGGAGAGTAGAAGTTGGCCGGCAGGACGTTTAGGTTTGTGGATGGAGATAAGGTTTTGGTGTTCAGATCTCAGAGATCTGTTTGGGGTGTATGGTGGAAGGATGTTTATTAAGGCAGGGCATGAGTCTGGATAGAATATTAGTTTGTGAGCGGTGGTTAGTTGGAGATAGTCCAAGTGGTTAGGAAGTTCAAGCCAATTTAGAGATTGAAGGGTAAGGCAGTGGTGAGTTGAGGTTTTGGATTTGGTTGCAAATTTAGAGATCTTATTATAGCAAGTTTCAAGTTTTGAGATGTTGGAAATAGACATATTGGTTAAAAGAGGGGCTCCATAAAGAAGAGAGGGTAGAAGGTATGTAATTGCCAGGGTGTGCCTATAGGAGTTGGAAAGAAATTGGTTGTTTCTGTAGAGCATACATAACTTTTGGTGGGTTTTCTTTATGTTTTGTTGAATGTGGAGATCGAATTTTAGGTGTTCGTCTATGGTAATGCCGAGTAGTTTAGCGGAAGGCAGTACTTCTATATCAGTGTTGGTTTGGCTGAGGACTTTGAAGGAATCTTTGTCAAAGGATGAGGAAACTCTGGAAGGGGTAAAAATTAGAATTTGGGATTTATTAGAGCTGAGGGAGAGGTGGTTTTGGTGCATCCAGTTCTCTGTAGTGAAAAAGGCTATTTGTGTTTTAGTCTGGAGTTCAGAAATGTTAGAGGCAGCACAAACTAAGGTGGAGTCATCAGCGTAGTGGATGACTGTGGTGTCAGGTATGACAGAGTGTAGATTATTTATAACGATGTTGACGAGCATGGGTCTGAGGATGGACCCCTGGGGAACACCAGTAGGTGTGGGCAAGAAAGAAAAGGTAGAGTTCATCCATCTGACAGCTTGAGATCTTTCAGATATGTAACTGGAGAACCAGGAAAGAGTATTTGGGGAGAGATTAAGGTTGGTGAGATGAAAGAGTAGGTGTGTATGGGAGATGGTGTCAAAGGCTTTAAAAAGATCTAGTAGTACTGTGGATACAAGGAATCCAGAGTCTCGGGCTCGGTTGACTGTTTCAAGGAAGGATAGTAAGGCAGTAATGGGACTCTGATGATGCCTATGTATGGCGAAAGCGCTTAGTCGGTTTTTGTATGTCAATTAAATAATATTCTCTATAGTTTTGGCTGGTCCCGGATGGTTTTTGGCAGTGGTTGCTGTTTTCATCGTTTTTTCTTGGAGTTGTGCCCTGTATTGGGTTTTGAGCTTAGAGTAATGGTGCTGTGGCCGGGGCAGAAGCCATGTTGGGTGGAAGTAAGTAGGTGATTCTGTGTTAGGAAAGGTAAAAGCTGGTGGAGGACACATTTTTCTAGGACTTTAGATATTGGAGAGAGTAGGGCGATGGGGCAGAAATTAGAGATAGTGGTGCTTTTACCTCCTTTGTAGAGAGGTAGGATGTAGGCTGAACACCAGAGTTTGGGTACATATGACTCATTTAAGGATCTGTTTATCAGGATGCTAATAGGGAGAGCAATACCTTCAGCTGCGCATTTGAGGAAGGAGGAGGGTATGTTGTCAGGGGCACTGGAGCATGGTTTAAGATTAGATAAGAGCCTTTTTATGAAGCTGGTTGAAACTGGTTTGAACTGGAAATTCAAGACACATTTATTAAGGTTATTGGGTGTTGAGGAGAGGATGTTAGGTGGATTATTGTTTGGGAATGTTTTGGTTAGATTAGCTATGGATTTGGTGAAGAAGGTGTTGAAGTGAGAACTCAATTCCTTGTCAGTTAAACTAGGGTCTGGGCAGGGATTATTCTTGGACCCTGGGTGGAGAAGGGAGTTAAATGATTTCCAAAATTGTTTTGGGTTCTTATTATTGTTAGACTGAAGTTTACTATAGTAGTTTTTTTGTCTAAAGTGATTAGTTTTTTTACATGGTTGCGAAGTTGGGTGTATTAAAGCAAGGAAGAAAGCAGTTTATTTTTCTGATAATGCTTCCAGGCTTTGTCTCTGTGATGCATGATTTGTTTAGTATCGTTTGTCAGCCAAGGAGCAGAGTTAGTTTTGATTTGTTTGTTTCTTAGAGGGGCTAGGGAATTCAGAGTGTCTAGGAAAATAGAGTTGAAATGTTCTACAGCATTGTCTAGGGGAAGAGTGCTAAGGATTTGCCAGTTGATTAGTTGGAAGGTGTTTGTGAAAATTGTAGGGTTAAAGTTGCTAAGATTTCGAGTTTGAATGTACTGGTGATGAAATTGGGTGGAATTAGCTGACCGATGAGTGAAGGCAGGGAGATGGTCACTGAAAGTATCGGGGATGGTGCCTGAGAGAATTATTTTGTTGGGATGAGAAACTAGAATCCAGTCCAAGATGGATCCAGGAGGGTGGATTTTGTTAGGACGAGTTGTTGAATGGATTACTTGGGTGAAGTTGTATAGGTTAATGGATAGAGAAGGAGAAGGTGAGTTGATTTTATTCCAGTCTATATTAACGTCGCCAAGAATGTAAGTTTCATATTTTATTTCAGTTGAGGCCCAGTGAAGAATATTTTCAAGGGTAGAGATGTTGTCACCTGGGGAGATATATAAGGAGATAAAGCAGATATTCTTATGTTTATTCAATCTGAGGAGACCTGCAGTTAGTTCAGTATTTTTGAAATGTGGGGTTGGGATTTGCAGAGGGATTAGAGAGAGAGATGGCTAGAGTAGATTAGCACAGAGCCTCCACCTTTTTTATTTAAACGATCATTTCTGATGATGTGGAAGTCTGGAGGTAAGATTTGAGGGTCAGTAATATAAGGTTTTACCCAAGTTTCAGAGATGGCTAAGATGTCTGGCTGATTGTGGTTTATCCAAAGCTTGTAATTGGTGTATTTTATTGTTGAGGCTCTGAGCATTGATGGTGAAGAACTTAATTGTATTAAGAGAGAAAGTAGAGGAGGTAGAGGAAGGGGGGAAAGGGGTGTTAGTAGTAGGGGAGGAAGGGGGTGGAGGGAAGGGGTTGTTTGTATAGAGGCCGGGGCCTGGGTTAGGGTGGATATCTCCAGATAAGGCTATGGCATTACTGGCACCAGCTTTTGGCCTTTTGGGTTGGTACAATAGGGCATTGTTTGGGATTGGCTGTAGTTTAGGTTTAAAAATGTCTGTGGAGGTGGAAAAGACTTTGGGCTGGAAAAGGTGTAGAAGTTTAGGTGGAATAAGGAAGTAGGATATGAAGTAGAAGTGATTGAGTAGTGGAGGTTGAAGGTGAGTGTATGGGATGGAGTAAGCAGAAGGGGGGATGGGGGAGATTTGGAAGAAAAGAAACTAGCATGATAAAGAGGAATTAGT
This sequence comes from Protopterus annectens, assembly GCF_019279795.1. Taxonomy (NCBI): domain Eukaryota; kingdom Metazoa; phylum Chordata; order Ceratodontiformes; family Protopteridae; genus Protopterus; species Protopterus annectens. The sequence goes on from NC_056732.1 coordinate 1,052,304,754, forward strand.
AAGATGAGAAGGGAGCAGGGTTGTCGGGTAATGGTGAGAATTTGGGAGGGCGTGTTTACAAAGGATGGGTTAAAGAAGGGTAAGAGTGGAAAGGAAGTGAAGGGTAGATCAGGAGAGGAGGTGAATAGGAAGAAGGGGTGTTATAATTTAGCAAATGGGAGAGGAGGAGTTTAGACAAGACAGGGTGTAGCTGAGAGGAGAGGGGGGAGTAAGAGTAGTGAGGGAGAGGTAAGAGAAGAAAGATTGAGGGAGGAGTAAGGGTAGTGTGGGAGGAGTAAGAGAAGGAGGGGAAAATAAAAAGGTGGACTGAGAATGGTTAATTGATAAAGGAGAGAGGGGTAAATGAAGAGGATAGTAATTGGTTGATTGAGATATGAAGGTGGAGTCTGAAAGGTATATATGTAGAGGTGCTGGGGCGGGTGGGAAATGGGGGCAGGGTAGGGGAGAGAGTGAGCCCGCAGGGTGAATGGAGCGGGTAGAGACAAAGGAGAAGAATGTGAAGAAGACAATCAGTAGAGAGTGGTAGTCAAAGGTAAGCTTGCAGTGAATTGTGAGAGGAAGGAAGACAGAGGGAGAAAGGAGTGGAGGGTGGATATATGGATGAAGGCCAGTAGGAGAAGGTAAGAGGTTTTATAAAGGGTAGAGAAGGGGTGTTTAAGGAGGAGAGAGGACAGATAGATGAACCTGGGATAGGAGAACCACCTAGTGGCAAGTCAGTCTCAGGTGGTAAGGACCCAGAAAGAGAGATATCAAGTAGAAGGAAGGAGGGAGATATCATGGACCAGGATAGAGGGAGTAATTATAAAAAGGTAGAAAAGGATTAGTTAATCAGTGTGAGAGAGAGGGGTTGTGGCTGCTGGCTAGCCTGGCAGGTAAGCGTACTGCGACCTGGTGTAAAATTTATATTATTACTACAAGGTGTTAAGCAGTACACATACTTTACTTAAAGTCGTTGTTAGGAGTTGTACTCAGGGAGCAGTATGGGCTCTCAGTTTGTTTTGCAAGTGTCCTTTTTGTGGGTTCTTGGCAAGAGCCTCCAGGAGGGCACTGTTGGTGGGTTAGAGCAGGATAGTTAGGATCCTAAGCTAGAAGAAGCAATGGAGAGAGATAAAATATGAAGAAACAGGCTGAGTATGAGCCAAGTGTTTGCAGGCAGATTGTTATTAAGCTTACACATTTACATTTCAGAAATTAAAGTATATAGTAGCAGAGCTAGAGAGAACTAACTTTCTTACAGATAGCTAAGGTACAGACAGGTAAACTAAGAATAAAACAGTTTCTTGGGTATAAGGTTACTTTAAGTAAGCAAAAATAATATGTTAGACAGACTGACTGTAAGCAACTAGTAATTGAGTGCAGATAGGTAACAAATATGAGTTAGACTGTCCCTGTTAGGCAGAGTAATTTAGTTTAGTCTAACAGAAATTAATTACAGACAAAATAAAATGCACAGTAGGAACAAGGTAAAATGGCTAAAACTTTGGTTAGTGACTAAGGCAACCCTAAAGAGCAGTTAATTTGGAATCCTCAAGCAAGCGAGGACACCATATACAAAAACAACTGTCGATTGATGGCAATAGCGAAACTTACATACATGCCGATTAATGACAAAGTAGAGCCCCAAACAGCTATTGCAAACCACGTGCTAAATGCTAGAAAAGTTGTGCGTTTACAGAAACAGAAGGAAGTGATAACAAAGTGCCACTTACTAAGCAACTAGCACAGTTTAATATAATTTAGTGTACATTCTCAAAAATGCATCAGTTGAAGCTACTTGTACATATTCATTAAACGACTAAAAAACAAACCTTATCGGGAAACACAGGTTCAGAATGCACAGCGCTTTAATGATTAAGCGTTTGCAGCAGAAATATAAACACAAGTTCCGAATGCACAGCACTTTAATGATTAAGCGTTTGCAGCAGAAATATACTAGTTATGATTTAAAACAGAGGAACTATCCCAGTAATGCTACTATGTAACAAATTAAGGTAACTAATGCAGATTCAAAGAATCTATTAGGAGCAGACCCTGTCAAGTAGACACTTTCCGCGTATAAAGCATCTTATTAATTAGGCGTTTGCAGCGGGGAAAAATACATATAGTTTATACTCAGAAAAGCCTGCAAAGTGAAAAAAAAGCACATAAAAACAAGTCCAGCGGTACAGTTAGCAGTGGAGTCCTTTAAACAAACTTACATTCAGGTGCGGACACAGGAGCCAGGGATGCACAGCAGCCGGGGGCCAGGATAGAGAAATTAAGATGGCGTCTGCATGGAAGTGGGGGCTATATAGAGTAGGAGCGGAAAAAGGTGGAAAGGGAGGAGTAAGTGGGCAGGGGAGGAAAGGGAAAGTACAGTGGGAGCAGAATACAGACCGGAAATCATAAGGGAGAAACTGGCAGGTCAGGAAGTAAGACAGAGAGGAATAACAGAGGGTAGAGAGAAAGGGGAGATTACAGTACTAGTGACAGGGTCACACCAGGAATAGTCAATAACAAAAGGAAGTAGTTTAAGGAAGACAAGGTATAAAGAAAAATAAGATTAGAGGGACAGGAGCCAAAGGAGACGAATGTGAAGAAGACAATCAGTAGAGAGTGGTAGTCAAAGGTAAGCTTGCAATGAATTGTGAGAGGAAGGAAGACTGAGGGAGAAAGGAGTGGAGGGTGGATATATGGATGAAGGCTAGTAAGAGAAGATAAGAGGTTTTATAAAGGGTAGAGAAGGGGTGTTTAAGGAGGAGAGAGGACAGATAGGTGAACCTGGGATAGGAGCACCACCTAGTGGCAAGTCAGTCTCAGGTGGTAAGGACCCAGAAAGAGAGATATCAAGTAGAAGGAAGGAGGGAGATATCATGGACCAGGATAGAGGGAGTAATTATAAAAAGGTAGAAAAGGATTAGTTAATCAGTGTGAGAGAGAGGGGTTGTGGCTGCTGGCTAGCCTGGCAGATAAGCATACTGCGACCTGGTGTAAAATTTATATTATTACTACAAGGTGTTAAGGAGTACACATACTTTACTTAAAGTCCTTGTTAGGAGTTGTACTCAGGGAGCAGTATGGGCTCTCAGTTTGTTTTGCAAGTGTCCTTTTTGTGGGTTCTTGGCAAGAGCCTCCGGGAGGGCACTGTTGGTGGGTTAGAGCAGGATAGGCAGGAGCCTAAGTTTACTTAAAGTCCTTGTTAGGAGTTGTACTCAGGGAGCAGTATGGGCTCTCAGTTTGTTTTGCAAGTGTCCTTTTTGTGGGTTCTTGGCAAGAGCCTCCGGGAGGGCACTGTTGGTGGGTTAGAGCAGGATAGGCAGGAGCCTAAGTTTACTTAAAGTCCTTGTTAGGAGTTGTACTCAGGGAGCAGTATGGGCTCTCAGTTTGTTTTGCAAGTGTCCTTTTTGTGGGTTCTTGGCAAGAGTCTCCAGAAGGGCACTGTTGGTGGGTTAAAGCAGGATAGGCAGGAGCCTAAGATTCAGACATGGACACAGGAGCCAGGGATGCATGCACAGCAGCCAGGGGCCAGGATAGAGAAATTAAGATTTCTAATGGAAAGTATAGTTAATGGACATATAAAGGGCAAAAAGTTTTATTTTATTTATTTATTTGGCATTTATTGACCGGGATAGTCCCACTGAACTAGTGCCTCTTTTCAGTGGGGACCCAGGGAGAAAAGCTCCACTTTACATCTAATCAACAAAAATTACAGTGTTGAAATAACATGGGGTAAGATACATATGATAGAATAACGTGAAAGAATACATACAATAAAATAATTAAGCAAATGTCCATTCTATTTCAGTTAGGAGAAATAAATGAAATAAGACATTTAGACTAAGTAGTAAGAAATGAGCAGGTTGTAACAATAATGCTGCAAAGACCCATTTGAATTGTCCTCAGTGGACAGCCATGAAGTTCAAAGCAGATTCATTTATCAGCTACAGTATCTGTATATAGTTAAAATGAAAGCTAATTGCAAGTAGGATACAGGTAGCATGTGTCCTGTGATGGGAAATGTAGCAGCAAGGAGAGTAGTTAGTGAGTGACATTGTCCTACTAGGGAGATTTGTTAAGAAAGAATAATTAGCAGAGAGGGAGGAACAGGAAGGAAAGTGAGAAGAGGAGAAGGTTATGCAGGAGAAGGGCTGGAATAGGAAGGGGACTGAGGAGGGAAAGGGTAATGATAGAGAAAGGAAATGATTCAAGTGGGATGATTGCTGTGACAGGCCAAGGTGCTGTATAGGTGTTTTTTTGAGAGTTTCCTTGAATGAACATTGGTAATGTTTTGGAGGATCATGGGCAGCTGGTTCCATGAGAGGGCAGGAGAGTAGCTGTAGAAATTCTGTCCAATAGATTTTTTAGGTTTGTAAATTTGTAGAAGACATTGGTCAGAGCTTCTAAGGCAACATGGGGGGATATAAAGGGGGATGAGTGAGGATATGTTGGTTCAGGAGTAAGACTTGTTCAGGATAGAATGGATAAGGAGAAGTTGAGTACATAAGAGCTGGTTAGGAAACTCCAGGCAGCTGAGTGTTCAGAGAGAAAGACAGTGGTGTGATTTTGAAGGCAGGTTAGCTGCAAATCTAGTATTTTGTTGTAGGTGGCTTCGAGCTTAGAAAGTAGTGAGGACTGTAAGTTAACTCAACAGAATTATTGACTCCAATAAAGGCTGTCCCTCCAGTTTTTTCCTCTATTCAGGGTAACACATAAATCACCAGTACTTCACCAGTAAGCACACAGGAAGAATTCCAAAGTTGAATTTATTCACACAAAAAAAACTACTAAAAAAACTAAATAAAATAAAATAAAATAAAATAATGGATTGGGTGCTTTCCTCTCCACTCGGGAGACTTCATCAGAATCAACATTCAAAAGAGCTGTACATATTTTTATATCAAGCCACATTCATTTCATTGGCCAATCAATTAAATTCACCACTAGTAACTATTAACTCTTAAAATGCTAGGAACTTATAAAGTGCTTAATAACTTGAAATATAGCAGCATTCCTTATTGCTATGTGGATTTACACAACATACAGGTTCTTATTACTTGTTAAAAAGTTATTATATAGTTGGTATTCAGATTGTTATCATCCATGAAAGAAACTATTGCAAAGACCCCAAACATACTTATCAAAAACAGATAAAAAATGTTTAAATATGTTAATAAATATGTATATAAGTAAAAATATAAATATAAATAGCAGTATAAAAGTGAATAATAAAGTATATATACAAATATATGATATTATACAATATTATATAAATATTTATTTTATATATATAGATATAAACATGACATAAATATAATGGTTGATAAATTATATTTTTAAAAAAATGTTTAACTGATGTGTGTATTGTGTTATAGGTCTGATCTTTTGGGGTTGAATGCTAGTAATTAAGAGCTGGGGTGATAGATATGTGATTGTTCAAACCTGAGCTATTACATGCATCCAACCTTAACTGCCAAACCATCTACCGAAATTCTAATCGGGTCTCTCAATCACCCCCCCCCCCCACACTCTGTTTTACTTCTTCCAATACCCAGAATATATAATCAGCCATTTTACATGCTGACAAATGTCTATATAGGGTGTTATTTTCATTCTTCCTATTAATGTCATATATGTGCTCGTATATACGTAACCTCAAATTATGCTCCGTCTTTCCAATATAATATGACCAACTATATATATATATATATATATATATATATATATATATATATATATATATATATATATGTATCTATGGGTCTACTTTAGATGTTCGACAGTTCAGAACATCGACAGCTATGTGAACGTGTCCACAAGATCGACAAATCAGTTAAACTAAAGTACATATGAATGACATCCCATATAGATGAAACAGAAATGCAGAAAAATATAGACATACACTGAAATATAAATAATATGTCCATCAAAATACAACAATTAAGTGCACTGAGACACGTATTCATGCTGCTATACTCCTCAAATCAATCCGCTAATTATGACGTATTCACGTTGCTATACACTACAAATCAAACTGCAAATTATGGCAACAATGTGCTATGCACCACATTGCTGTTAGGGTACTCAACATGGAAGCTCCTGGTATTGTAGGTACTGCCTATAAAACTATTACTTCCCAGAAAGGGAAGGAATTACTTGTGGTAGACAATTATATTTACTATCTTGAAAGATGTAGGGATAACAGAAGATACTGGTGTTGTAAATATAAAATAAGTGACAGTTGCAGAGGCAGAGCTACAACAACATTGATGCCTACAGGTGATATTATGCATAAGTCCGTACCGCATAACCATACAGCTGAACCGGGTGAAGTAGAAAGATACAAAGTTTGTACTGAGGTGAAAACACGGGCAATGTATAGCCGTGATACTCCGTGTTTAATTCTGCAAGATGCTGTGGCCTCCACTTCTCTAGAGTCAATCTCTCATGTACCTCATAGGAAAGCTTTGTTGCAACAAGTTGGGCGTGTTCACTGTAAACAAACTTCCTATTATGGAGGTACAGAAGTGACTTTAGACAATACTGATTTCTCAATGTTCCCATTGAAAGATGGTGAATTTGTTAGTAGGAGAAAGTCTGATAGTAGTTCTGAAACTAAAGTGGTAGTGTTCAGCACAGTAAGCAATTTGCAGGACTTGAGCCGTGCCACTATTTGGATGACGGATGGCACGTTCTTTGGAAAAGGTCTGAATATTAGGCAACTTTATTCTATTCACGGATTTGTGAAGTATGGCACTCATAGTCAGGCTATTCCATTACTGTATGCATTCTTGTCTAAGAAATCCCTAAAATGTTACAATTACTTTTATCATTGTGTTTTTCATTTGTTGTCAGATCATAACTTTGATGTAAGTGCGGGATTTGTGTTGTGCGACTTTGAAATTGCAGCCCTTAAAAGCGTTAGACTAAACATTCCTAACGCAAAATCTAAGGGCTGCCTCTTCCATTTTTCTCAAAATGTTTGGCGCAAGGTTCAAAGTTTAGTTTTAACTAGGCACTATAACACGTGTCAAACATTCCAACTCGCAGTCAAGAGTCTTGTCGCTCTTTCATTCTTACAGGAGAATGAAGTGGAGTCAAAATTCAAATCACTAAGGCAGGGCTTTCTGCAGGAGGGGCAAGAATTATTAAAGTACTCCTCTGATTGGTATATTCACGGAAGAGCATGGAAGTTTAGTACATGGAGCACTTCTAAACATCGCTTCCCCCCATTATTTCCAATCACATTTTGGAATGTTAGTGAGCTGAATGAACTGTGTTTGCCACGTACACAGAACACAGCTGAAGCTTGGCACAGGAGACTTAAGTGTCTTGTGGGGAACAGAAATACAAACCTACATGTCATCATTACTTCTCTTGCTAGCGAACAAAATAGGGCTGATGAACTACGTGTTAGATTTTCTACTGGTTATGTCCCGTCTCCCAAAAAGAGAAAGCTGATAGAAAGGCATGAAAAGTTTCAGAATGTCATTTCTAAGAGAAGCGAATATATGGCCGTTGACTTTGTCAAAGCCATTGCTAAACTAAAGTGTAAATTACAGTAGTGGTGACACGTGAATACATATGGACAAATGTTTGTGTTGCACATTTCTAGGTATATTAAGGGCAAATGGTAGTTTTACATGTGTATTCTGCTTTAGGTTTACATTGTTATGAGTTGTCGTTCTTTTGAACTTTCGTTTAAGTGGTCTGTCGATCTTATGGACTCGTTCAAATAGCTGTCGATTCTGAACTGTCGAACATCTAAAGTAGACCCATATATTTATATATTTATATATATATATATATATATATATATATATATATATATATATATATATATATATATATATATCATACATATATATATATATATATATATATATATATATATATACTTTATTATTCACTTTTATACTGCTATTTATATTTATATTTTTACTTATATACATATTTATTCACATAAGTATGTTCGGGGTCTTTGCAATAGTTTCTTTTATGAATGATAACAATCTGAATACCAACTGTATAATAACTGTTTTTAACAAGAAATAAGAACCTGTACGTTATGTAAATCCACACAGCAATAAGGAATGCTGCTATATTTCAAGTTATTAAGCAATTTTAAGAGTTAATAGTTACTAGTAGTGAATTTAATTGATTGGCCAATGACATGAATGTGGCTTAATATAAAAATATGTACAGCCCTTTTGAATGTTGATTCTGATGAAGCCTCCCGAGTGGAGATGAAAGCGCTCAATCCATTATTTTATTTTATTTTATTTAGTTTTTTTTTTTAGAAGTTTTTTTTGTGTGAATAAATTCAACTTTGGAATTCTTCCTGTGTGCTTACTGGTAAAGTACTGGTGATTTATGTGTTTCCCTGAATAGAGAAGCAACCTGGAGGGGCAGCTTTTATTGGAGTCAACAGTTCTGTTGTGTTTTCTTTGGTTTTGTGACGTGCTTTTTTCACTTTTGATTACTAGGACTGTAAGTTAGTTAAGATTTTTGAGTTGTAGATGATGTTAAGGAGAAGGTAAGCTTGGGCAAGAGAGATTTTGTAGTTTTGTGCGAGTAGGCCAAGCTTTTAATTGGTTTTCTTGAAACAGTGACGTACATGGAGATCAAATTTTATCTCGTCATCTATGATTGTTCAAAGGAGCTTTGTGTGGGTTTCCGCTGTGATACTAGTGTCGTTGAGGGAAGAGATGGTGAATGTGTATTTGAGTTGGTAAAGAGATTTAGGAAGGAACAGAAGTTTTGTCTTTTTACGGTTAAGTATGAGTTGGCTGTTAGTAAGCCATGTTTCAGTGAGGCTGACAAATGTTTGTGTCAGAATGAGCAGGTCAGAGGGGTTATTAGCAATAGAGATGACTATAGAGTCATCTGTGTACTGAGAGATGGCTGAGGACAGGATGTGTGAAGTTGGTTAGTAAAGATGTTAAACAGCAGGGGGCCTGGAATCGAGCCTTATGGGATGTCCATTTTGATGTGGAGAACAGGAGATAGGGCAGAGAGCTATATGACAGATTATCTTTCTGTGAGATAGCTGTTAAACCAAGAGATGGTTTATTGAGAGAGGTTGAGTTGAGAAAGTTTGAGAGGATAATAGAGTGAGAGACAGTGTCAAAGGCTTTGGAGAGATCTAAAAAGAGGCAGGACACAAGTTTATCATTGTCTCTAGTTATTGATATAGAGTTAGTGAAAGAAATGAGTGCAGTAGTGGTGCTATGGTGGGGGCAGAATCCATGTTGTGTAAGGGGTGATCAGGTATTCCTGAATGAGATAAGACAAGAATTATTTATGACCACAGTGCTGAAGAATTTTAGAGAGGGGAGAAAATATGGCTAGTGGTCAATACTTAGAGAGCTCTATGGAATTACAGCCTTTGTGGATAGGTATGTTATGGAATTTTTTCCAAAGGGTAGGGACAATGGATTCAAGAATTGTGTGATTTATGAGGATGGTGATGGGGTACGCTATGGAGTTGGCAGCAGCCTTTAGGAAGAGACATGGGAAGTTATCTGCCGATGGAGAACATGGCTTAAGTTTGAGAAGAAGATTTTTAATCTAAGAAGCGGGGATGGGATTTAGTGAGAATGACCTGTTTTTTAGTAGAGGGGTGTTGGGGGGTGAGGGGTTATCTGGGTTGGAAAGCTGCATGGGTTTGCTGATGGTATCAGTGAAGTATGAATTGAAAATGGATGCAGTTTCTTGGGGTGTGTTATTAGGGCAAGGGTTGGAAGTAGATGGATTTCCAGTGTGGAGAATTTGGTTAACAGTTTTCCAGAATTTATTGGCGTTTCTAGGTTCTGTAGATTGTGATGATTGGTAGAAGTTTCCTTTATCAATGTTTATGTGTCTTTTGGTCAGGTTTCAGAGTTCCTTATATTTTTGGTAGTGTTAGAGATTTTGTCTTAATCCAGAGTTTCCAGGCAGAATCTCTGTTTTGGATTAGAGAACATGTAGAATTGGTGAGCCAAGGGGAACACAGTGATTTGACTCTCACAGTTCTGGGAGGGGTGAGAGAGTTCAGTGTATTTAGAAAAATGGAGTTGAATTGAAGAACAGCTTCATCAAGAGGGAGGGAGGAAAGGAAGGACCAATTGATAGCAGAGAGATTATTTTTGAATATTTCCAAGTTGAAGCTGCTTAGCTTTTGGCATTCTTTTAATTTATGACATCTTAAGAGGTGGGGGAGAATATTTGGACACGTATAGGAGACTAGTCACTAATTGAGTCTGGTAGGGTTTCTGGGTGGTGATAGAGGTTAAGATGGGAAACAAGAATCCAGGATAGAACTAGTATTAGTAGGCTTATGAATAAAACTGGGAGAAGAGATAAGTTGGGTGTAGCCATAGAGGTGTATGCTGGTGGTTGAGGAGTTAGAGATAAGGGGAAGCCAATTGATGTTAACCAAGTACTATAGTTTCATTAGGTATATTTTCAGATAGCCAGTGAAGAATCTGTTCTAGTCTAATAAGGGTATGTTATCACCAAGGGTATGTAGATGTTGACTATAGTTACATGTTTATAGTTGCTGAGTTTACAGTTAGTAGTTATAAATTCAGCTGGGTGAAAAAGAGGGGGGGATTAGTTGGGGTGAGAGTGTTAGAAGATCTGAGTACATAATGGCAATGCCTCCACATTTTTTGTGTGTTCTGTCAAGGTGTAAGATGTTGTAACCTGGGGGGAGAGTCATTGTCACAGTTATGTGGTTTGAGCCATGTTTCATAGAGAGTAATTATGTTGGGGGAGTATTGGGTTATCCAGGAATGGAATACAGTTATCTTGTTGAGAATGCTGTGGATGTTGATAGAGTAAAAAGAGAGGTGTTGAAGTTGAGGTTAGGTGCCTGTAGGAGTGTTTGTGTAGTATTGGTGGGAGTTATAAGTTAGTGTGTGGGCCGGGGTTGGGGTGTATGTCACCAGAGATTTGAAGGAGGTTGCAAGGGTGGAGGAGAAAAGATAAGATGGAGTAGGGTGAGAAGAATTTCTGTTTGATTGTGTAGTGTGGATATATTTTGGGGGGCAATTTGATTTTGGGGAGAGTAAATTAAGTGCCAAAGAGTGTGAGTGATATACGAGAGGATTAGTGGCTTTCAGTGTTTGTTGTGAAGCGTAAGGAGGTTGGAGTCTTGGGTGGTAAGTTTAGCTGAGTTTGATAGCAGGTGAGCTTAGAAGTAGAAGAAGGAAGGATGAGAAGAGAGGGAGGAGCATATTAGAGGGCAAGGCGTAAACTGGGAGGGTGGTAGGAGTGTGAGTGAGGGAAGGTGTGTGGGATTACAGTGATAGAGGAGGGTAGGAATAGTAGGTGTGGGTAGATGGTATGGAGAAAAGAGTGAGGAATAGTAGTAGGGGTGTAGATAAAAGGGATTGGAATCTGATTGGGTGAAGTATACAGGAATTTAGACTTTATAGGGGGTGGGGTATAGATGTTTAACTATGAAGGAAATTGATGTGGGGTTGGGTGGAAATGGGGGTAGGGTAGAGGAGCAGAGTGAGCCTGAGTTTAGCGAGGACAAACAGAGCAGGTTGCATGATGACACGCTCCCAGCAGAGTAAAAAAAAACAATCAGTACCTCTAGGAGCTTTTGGACGTTGGGCAGAAGACAGATTCCAGAGTTTAATTAGGAAAAACAATGTTACTGTTAATCATGATGATGTCCTTAACTTTTGCTTAACTTCTTCCAGGACCATCATCCATGGGAAGCATAACATCAACTGCACATGGTGAGCCAAATAGTTTCTTTGTCAGTGTTGAGCAATTCAAAGAAATATATAACATTTATCCATATGTGTGATGTGGGTGTCAGGACTGTCATGTGTATTGCTGTACTGTCTGTAGTAGTGGCACCACTGTTACTTTGTTAGCATACATTTGAATATAGTGGTGTAGCTATTACATTTTTTCCTGTGTTTGTTGCTTATTATCACAGGTGATCCTGACAGTGGAAGTGGAAGACTCTTACCATCTAATGTCAGAGTACTGGCAGACTCTGATGATGATGGTGGCCAAACAGAGGCACAGTTGGGAGCTGCAGAGGTCGAATCTGACACTGAGGTTGACATTCAGACATTTCCAGTAATTCCACTGGACGCAGCCAGTAGGCATATGCCAACCCATTCCAGTGAGCCCTCACATATTGGACAGGTGGAGGGTGAGACACTTGATCAGCAAAGTGTGGTTACTGTGGCTTCAGTGCCTGTTGATCCTGGCCATAGCCAAAGTGTGGGCAAGATACCACACAGGAGGGTTATTAGGGGTGTTTGGAGTAGGCCTGCTGCCCATCCTCCACCTGATACAGGTGTGTCTTTCCATGCCACTTGAAGTATGTTTAGGGCCATCATGGAGGCACAGGCATGCCCCCATATGTCCTCCAGAGAAATACTTAGGGTTGTAGATGTGGCACAGGTTGACATGCGTGACTGCCTCCACCATGTTACTGATTCAATGGATCAGATGAATGGCGTGTTGGAATGGACAGTGTCTGTGACAGAATATCTGCTAGGAGGGGGACAGCATCCACGTGGGAGTAGGTCAGCCACGTCATCTGCTGTTAGCTGATGTGGTCTTCCTGATCATGCTCTCATAGTGGTACTACTTTCACTGCTCTATCAGTAGTTGAGATGTCAACACCCAGACATGGCAGGCCATGGAGTCATGGTCCTGGGCATCCTCATTAGGGACATCTAGCAGACATCAGTCACATTCACGTAGCAGCAGCGTATCTGATGGTGGGCATGGACGTGCCAGTGCAACTCCAGGCAAAGCCAATTCTCATGGTCAGTTATGGCAAAAATAAACTGCGACCTCTAACATGCATTGGTCACACCTGCCCAACATACCAAGATGTAGAACTGGCACATAACGTGAGTGTGTTCATGCAGATACTCACATACCAATTTCATCTGAAGGACCCATACAGACACACAGACAGCAGTTACATGGTTCAGCTGTGAAGCTTAAAGCTCATTTTGTTTCACTGTCCATTTGTTATTTTATCTATATGTCTGACTGCTTCTCTTTATTATCACACACACTCACTAACCGTTTTTGTCAGCCAAGGCTTCAACCTAGGCTTCCTGTCCCCCCACACAACAACCTGTGCAAGTGATTATTATTGTGCCCTATCCCTGTTTTCTATCTTCTGAATTCAGGGATACATAACATTTGTGCGTGATAATCAGGGTACATAACTGACTTAGTTCTTAGTCTATCTGCATTTGTGATGCTGATTTAGTAATTGTGCATTTGACATATTGGTCTTAGAAAGTTAGTCACTTAATAGAATCAAATATTTTTTGCAACAGTATTGTTAATGACGTTATGAGGGTTGTGAAGTCTGAAACTGAAATGTGTCTCATCTTTCTAACTTCTTTCTTTAATGATTTTGTGGTACAAAATTATGGTGCTAAGCTGAGGGCATTCAGTGTCTATCAGTACTTTTGAGAGATATTACTGTGTGAATCTTTGATGCCTTGATAATGGACACCTATAAATCACATAAGTCACTGCTGCCATGTGTTAAGGTCATTTCTGTACAAATCACACAATTCTTACTTGCTTAGATTACCAAGTAACAACCTGCAAGAATATGCCATTCATTCATATTGTTAAACATTACACTCCAGGTTTAACACTTGTAAATCCAGCAGTTGCAACAGATTTAGTTCAGGGCTGACTCTATCTGATGGTAGGATTACACAGCCATTACATCAGTAAGTAAAGGTTGGGAGAGTTGCCTGGCATCAATGTTACTATATGCATGTGCACAGGAGGAAGGTTTTAGCCCCTTAGGGGGTGAGTGAGTGTGCTATGCATTGCCTCTTAGCCAATACAAGGGCATATTGAGCACACCTACATCTGCCCACACCCACAGCAGCTGCTGGTTCCTTCTCTGACTCCTCACCTGCATGTGGCAGTGGTGACCTTGCCATTGGTGGTGTGCCCTTTCCCCCTTGTTAATCCTTCTGAAGCTGTTTTCTCAGTATGATCTTGTGTAGCATGGCACGTACAGTGAATATTTAAATACATGTACATGGATTGTATGGCAGGGCTCCCACAGATGTATCTAGGCACCAGAACTGTGACTTCAACAGCCCAGATACACACTCTATGATATTTCTGGTTTGAGTGCGTGGCTCATTATGGCATTCTTCAGCAGGTGTGTGTGCATTTCTGAAGGGTGTCATCAGCCACAGTTGCAGTGCATAACTTGCATCCCCCAGTAAATGACCCTGTGGGATATCCCCCCTATTGAACGTGTCTATATTACTTCAGCAAAAGCTTAGGTTGTCGAATGTCTAAACATCAACACCTAAACATTGAAACGTAAACATCACGATCAGCCATTCTTTCCTCGGGAAAGAATTTGCTAGGCCATCGCGAAATAAAATAAACTTCTAAACCCAAACATAAATGGGGTGCTTCGCCCCCCACACCAACTGAGGAAAGAATTCCCATATGTGGCCATTTGTGGTTTTACAGTTTCGATGCTTAGGTGTCAATAATTAAGCATTCGACAACCTAAGCTGTCGAACATCTAATAGGAACCCTACTGAACATCTGATACAGTTGAGAGATATACCAGATATGTGAGTCGTGGTAACTGCCTCGGTTGCCAGCACACACATTAAAGATGATTCCCTTGGCATTGTTCACTACTTGACAGTTAATAGAGTGAAAACCATTTCTATTTATGTAGTGCCTTCTCTGTTTCCCAGGTGGTGTCTTAATGTCTATATGTCTGCAAAATATGGCACCCAGTACTTCAGGGTAGTGTACTAGAGGGTAGAACTCTTGCATATTTGTGGTCCTGTCTTCAGGATTACAGGGAAAATATATGTGGTCGCTGGCATGTTGTAGCGTAGCATTCAGGAATTGATGCAGGATCCTGGATGCTGATGCCTGTGACACCCACAGCATGTCCCCTGTTGGTGTCTGAAAAGTTCCTGTAGCTAAAATTCTCAGTGCTGTGTATACCTTTGTCTCCCCTGGTATGGGTTCTCCTCAGTTTGCCCTGGATCTCAGTTGAGGATGGCAGAGGTTGCAGAGTTCCAGTAGTGTGTCTCTATCCAACCAGTAGCATTCTACAATTTCCATGTCATGTAGATTGTGATAAGTCAAACATGGTCTGAAAACTTTTCTCCTTCTTGGCCTTGGTCTTCAGCCTATTGCATATACACAAATTAAAGCAACAGCAGCCCCTAACACTGTTTCTGTGTAGACTCCTTTCCTTGGTTGTATTCCAATAGGTTTTGGAATTTGCAGGGAAAACCAGCACTGAGTCTACATAGTTGATTTACAGGATGTTGAATAGCTCCTCCATCTTGAATTGGTTAATTAGCATACAATTCAGTTGCATATGTTGTAATTAGCATCCCATGGTGTTTACCTTGTTTGAGCAGCTCTAGATGCCATCTGGAGCTGCTTACTGAATCTAAAACAGTATGCTATCATGTCTGTGCCATGGTGCAATGCTCACACTGTGTAAACAGATCATGTAGGCTTTATTGTTTCAGAGTATGATAAAGAATCTGATGAGGATAATTGTGATTTCTTAGCTGACACTGAGTTCATTCACTCTGATTCTTCAGAAGGTGAATCTGTGCTTAAGTCCAAGAAAGTGTTCAGTTTGTTTACTGATGTTTTTGCTTGGGAGCACTTGTGAAGTACCCCAGAGAGAATGATATATGATCTTATACGAGATGGGATGCCCAGTTCTGTGGTTATCCCCTCTCTCTTACTGCCCTTGGAAGATGCTTATAATGCTTTTGAAGGACACTGGTATCTATTCCCACAGTCTCTAAAAAGGCTCAGAGAAAATATAGGGTCTCATTGGAAATGACATATCTCTTTTCTGATTTACTACTGAACTGGTTGAGGTCTTCCCAGCTGCCTGCTCAAACAGAAAATCATTGGCTTTATCTAATTAAGTGATGATAAACCTTTTGGGCTTGGCATGTCAAAAATTCGGAAAATGCCTGTCTTGACTCTGCTGGTGTGCCTCCCCCCCAACAAAAGAGAAACAATTCTTTACATATTCATTTATTTGAAAAAATACAGTCAAGTCATGTGTGCTGCTATGCATTAAAAAGTCAATGACTTGCAATAGAGAAAACAATATGTGCACTAATTGGGCTTAAAATAGTACTTTAAAGAACCAAAAAAGGGAGCTTATCTCACCAAAGAAGTAAATCCAGAAAATAGAAATAAGTCTGCTCAAGCAGACAGCTTCAAACACTTTAATGTAATGTAATTTAAAATAGCGCACCAAAAAATTACCTTACTTTTAATAGTAATTTTGAATTGAACTGAAAAAAATATGGAACACATTGCATTTGATTTGATTAACATTAATTAATAACTTTTTTGTTGCTGAGTTTTAATAAATAAGTGTAGGGTCACATATTTCTTGTATTTTTGTTCATTCAGTTTCTTTGGTAACTTGGGTGTTGGTGAATGCTGGTGTGTCACCCAAAACGTCGTGGTGTGTTACCTTCAACACGTGTTTCATAGGTTCACCATCACTGCTCTAATTCAATACCCCCCTGATTAAACGAAAATCTTCAGGGCAAAATTATGTTTCTTTCTTGTAATCTTGCCTTTAGAATTTTAAATTATGAAGGCTATATGTGAAAATTATTTTTACAGTGTGTGTACAGTTTGGATGATTTTGCTGCATCCTTGAGCAAAAGCCTTATATGAATGAAATTGTTTCTAATTTGATGCAAGTTTCTAAGCATGCTTTGAAAGGTGTGCTTGAATGTGCAGATACAGTCTCAAGGAATGCTACTGTTTTGTTATTTTTAAGACAGTATACCAGGTTACATAATCAGAATTCCTATAATGATTTAAAAGCCAAAAATGTGAATGCACCTTTAGGTTCTAAATTGTTGTTTGGACCCTCTGTTACACATATTCTCAAACAGTTGGATGAGAGACAAATTAATGCATAGGGTATCGAGGATGTTTCATGGACCATTGTTCTCACCAATCAAGGCATCTTCCTTTAAGGGGAAGAACAATCAAAATTCCCAGCCAAAGAAAAGTCAGGAATCCAAAAGGAACAGGCAGTAGAATAATTCTTTGAAACAAAACAAGATGGGGCTCCTTTCTGAAAAATGATCAACCCCCTGCTAAAGAATGTCTGCGTTGAGTCACAGAGCACATCCTACCCACATCCCCCACCTTTTCTTCTCTTTCTCCTTCTCCCAGGCTATCTCTCAACCCTGCAGCCTGGCCACAAATAGTCTCTGCCAAAGGGGGTCTGAGAATACACTGGGGAGGATGCACTTGGCAGGAAATAGAAAATCCTCACCCTTTCTGAGGAATTCCCTCACAACCACTAGACCAGGCAGAGCTGTTTCCTCCAGTGTTCTATCACATGGTAGAAGCAGGGGTCATAGAATCAGTGTCTGCAATACATAAAGGCAAAGTGAAATAATTTTACTCCAAAATCTTTTTAGTACCAAAAATGCTCACCTTACAATCAGTCCTAGCATTGCTTCCAGACTACTGACTGATGGTGACTTTAGATCTCAAGGATATTTTATCATCATATTCCTGTTGCTCCCAATTTCAGGAAATGTTTGAGATTTGTTGTATCTGGCTTATATTATCAGTTTTCTGATTTAACTTTTGGGATATCTACTGCACCACGAGTGTTTATAAAGTTCATGGCCCCAGTGGTTACCAATTGCAGAACTCTAGGCATCCACATTTTTCCTTACTTAGACAACTTACTGATTTATGCAGATTCAATATCCCGATACTTGGAGTCCTTAGACAAGGTTGCATTCCTTCTTTCCCACCTGGGCTTTGAACTGAACCTTTAAAAGTCCTTCCTCATAGCCACTCAATGAATTATTTTCCTGTGGTGTTGGATAGTTCTTACTTATTAGGGCATTTTCTAGGCATGACCTCAGCAAGTGAGTTCCTCAAAGTTCTAGGCCTCATGGTATCAATGATCCTCATTATACCACTAGCTAGTCTACACATGAGAAAAATTCAGTAGCACTTTCAGACTTGTTGAACCCAGCACCTTTATCCCTTGAATTTCCAGGAATCAATACCTGTATTTGTGAAAATGGATCTGCAGTGATAGAGGGATCAACTTTCTCTGAATCCAGGACTCCTTTTCTGTCTTCATGCCAGAGTTCAGCCTGTCCAGATAGACTCTTCAGATTTTGTGGGGGAAGCAGTGCCCATGGGAGTTTAAGTGGAAGGGTTGTGGGGGTCACATTAAAAGTTCTTCACCAGTTATAGACTTACAGTCCTCTTGTAGTGGTCACAGACAACTCTATCATCATGTGGTACCTGAACAAGCAAGGGTCTACAAGGTCATATCATCTTTGCCAGCTGGAGATGATATGGCCTGGGAGCTGGCTTTACAGCATTATCTGACTCTTCAGGCCTTGTGTATTCCATCAGAGTAAAACACAGTGGCAGACAGCCTTAGCAGATCCTGGACAGACCCTCCATGCAAATGTCTTTCAGGACTTAATCAGGATGTGGAGGACACCTCAAGTAGATCTGTTTGCCTCCTTTCAAAACAAACAACTGAAAGAATTGCTGTTCAACACATCCATGCAGCCATACTTGTAAGACAGATGCTGTACAATTCCCATGGTCTGGAATGTTCCTTTATGCCTTTCTACAGTTTCAAATGATTCCAAAAGTACTTTGAAAGATTCTGAAATAATCACCAAAGATCATTATGGTAGCCGCCTTTTGGCCTAAGCAAAACTGATTGCCCCTCTCAATGGAACTGGCCAAGGGCAAGCTTCCTCACAGACTGGATCTGTGCATACAGCATCAGGAGCAAATGGTACACAACATCTGAGAGCAATTGCAGCTGACAGCCTGAATGATTCTGTATTGATACCTTTTAGGCACTTGTTCCTTGAGGATGTGCAGTAGTTATTTAAGGAGGCAAGAACATTGCAACCAGAAAACCTTATGTGTATAAGAAAAAGAAGATTTTAGGTGTTGCCTAGCCATTAACAGAGGTCTTGAAAGGGTTTTGACCCCTCTGGTTTTGAAATATTTGTATGAGCTACTTAGAGATGGTTTACCATATATAAAACTGTATCTTGCAGCCATCTTAGCCTGGGGTGCTGAAAAGTTCTAAGCCTGACCAAATTTCTAAATTCTGATTTTATCTCTGTGAACTGAGAAGAGGGTTATTTCATCTTGTAAAGTGACAATTTTCAGAATCATAATGCTATGTTTTGACATTGTTTCAGATCATTGATTGAACCATGTCACCGAAAAGTGTGGAATTTTCAAGTGTGGAACTCTGAGCCATCATGAATTTCCTGTTCCTGCAGAAGAAAACTTCAAAGGAAATCCATGAATGTATGATGCAAACATTGAATGACAACTGCCCTTCTTACTCACCTGTGAAGAAGTGGTGTGTAAACTTTCAGAGTGGAGATCAAGCCCGATGATGCAGCAAGGTCTTGGAGGCCACAAACAGTGTCGACCTCAACCCCTGAAATTGTTGACCATGTCCATGACTTGATTTTGGCATATCAGCAAATATCAGCTAAAACAATTGCTGAGACACTGCAGCTATCCAGGGAACATGTTGGGTTTATAATCCATGAGCAGCTGGGTATGCAGAAGCTGTCAACCAAGTGGGTGGCCAAATGTTTGAATGCCGATGAGAAAACACATCAAGTGGACACTTCCAAGTTGATTATGTGGCATTTTCATTGAAATGGCACCACATTTTTGAAATGACTAGTTACTGCTGATGAAACATGGTTACACCACTATGATCCTGAGACAAAATAAGTCCATGCAATGGTGGCTCTCAGGTTCACCACGGCCAAAGAAGTTCAAGACCCAAAAGTCAGCAGGAAAGGTCATTGTCACAGTGTTTTAGGATCAGAAAGGTGTTGTAATGACTGACTGTCTTCCAAAGGGCCAAACAATTAATGCAGAATACTACTGTAATTTGTTGTGCTGATTAAAGGAGGCATTGAAAGAAAAATGGAGAGAGAAGCTGCATAAAACTTAGTAATACACTTCGAAGATAGATCCAATTGAACACAATGAAGTATGGAACACCAATTTATTGTCAATAAAGGTACTTTCCCAGTTGGCCATTACCAAATTTGCATAAGACGGAGCCACTCTTGCACCCATTGCAACACCAGAAATTTGCTTGTAAAAATTACCATCGAATGTAAAAAAATTATTGTCAAGTACTAATTCCATTAACATACACACAGTATTAACTTTGTGTTTAAATTGCTATATTTGGATAGATACTCTCTCAAATGTGCAATACCCATCTCTCGATCAATACTGGTGTATAATTCTGAACATCTAGTGATGCCATACAAAAATCTGTACTAGATGGTTTTAGATCTCTTAATAATTCAAGCAAATGCCAGGAGTCTTTTAAATAATGGCTAGAATCCTGAACTATTGGATTTAATATGTAATCCAACCAAATGGAAAGTGTTTCAGTCTTAGATTTAGAAGCTGATATGATAGGCCTAAAGGGGGGGTTTTGCATGTTTTTTTGTAGTTTCGGAATACCAAACAATACACCCATTTTTGGATGTTCTACTTGTAGAAAACTGTAACTTTGGTAGTCTAACTCTCCTTGACAAAACATGTCAAATAAACATGTGTCCAGTCTTAAAAAACATTGCTGAATAGAGGTAGAATCTACCATTTGATAGGTGTTTTCATCTGATAACAAGTTTTCCATGGACTCATAATATTGTCTTTGTCCATAATAACTATCTTACCCCCTTTATCTGCCTTCATCAATCTTATTTGATCATTCTCTCTTAGTTCTTTCAAGGCCTTAATTTCTAACTCATTTAAATTATTTATATGTTTCATAGGTAGAATATCTCTAATGGCTTCTTCACACATGTTTTGAAATACTTGCAACATGCCTATTAATGGTGGATTATAAGTAGTTACCTTTTTAGGGCCTATGTGTGGCATTGTACAAATAATGTCTTGCAATATGTATTTCAAATTTAACTTTCTCAGCGTTAATCTGAAATCAACAATGGTCCTAGCTAAGTTAAAAGTGTTTGTAGGAATGAAAGAAAATCCCTTTTGAAGGAGATTAATTGTAGGAACTGAAATGGCTGTACTAGATAAATTGTGTATCTGTATGTCATAGTTGTTAAAACTACTTTCTTCT
The DNA here is from genome assembly GCF_019279795.1 of Protopterus annectens. NCBI lineage: Eukaryota > Metazoa > Chordata > Ceratodontiformes > Protopteridae > Protopterus > Protopterus annectens. Next base: position 1,052,325,911 of record NC_056732.1, read on the forward strand.
ACCATCTCTTTTTGTTCCTGAGCCTGCCCTTGGGCTTGTTCTGTGCTACTTTGGACCAAGTGGGTGCCCTCTTGTTAACTTGTTTGTCCACCAAAAAAGGCACCATATTAGCTGCTCCTTCATTAACATTGTTATTATTACCACCATTGTTGTTAGAATTCCCATTTGTTGTCTCAGTATTCGATTTGGAAGAAACTACACATTTCTCACAATTAGTGTTGCTGTTAGTGACACTTGTGTCTTTTACATTGTTGTTATCAAGCCTTACATTTGTACAACTTAAATTGTTATTATCATTGTCATCTACAATAACACAATTACTGTTTGTGTCGTAATCATAACCTGCAAAAGATTTAGTGTTCACAGTATATGCAGTCTTAAAGATGGAAGAAGAAAGTAGTTTTAACAACTATGACATACAGATACACAATTTATCTAGTACAGCCATTTCAGTTCCTACAATTAATCTCCTTCAAAAGGGATTTTCTTTCATTCCTACAAACACTTTTAACTTAACTAGGACCATTGTTGATTTCAGATTAACGCTGAGAAAGTTAAATTTGAAATACATATTGCAAGACATTAATTGTACAACACCACACATAGGCCCTAAAAAGGCAAGTACTTATAATCCACCATTAATAGGCACGTTGCAAGTATTTCAAAACATATGTGAAGAAGCCATTAGAGATATTCTACCTATGAAAAATATAAATAATTTAAATGAGTTAGAAATTAAGGCCTTGAAAGAACTAAGAGAGAATTATCAAATAAGATTGATGAAGGCAGATAAAGGGGGTAAGATAGTTATTATGGACAATAGACAATATTATGAGTCCATGGAAAACTTGTTATCAGATGAAAACACCTATCAAAAGATAGATTCTACCTCTATTCAGCAAAGTTTTTTAAGACTGGACACATGTTTATTTGACATGTTTTGTCAAGGAGAGTTAGACTACCAAAGTTACAGTTTTCTACAAGTAGAACATCCAAAAATGGGTGTATTGTTTGGTATTCCGAAACTACAAAAAAACATGCAAACCCCCCCCTTTAGGCCTATCATATCAGCTTCTAAATCTAAGACTGAAACACTTTCCATTTGGTTGGATTGCATATTAAATCCAATAGTTCAGGATTCTAGCCATTATTTAAAAGACTCCTGGCATTTGCTTGAATTATTAAGAGATCTAAAACCATCTAGTACAGATTTTTGTATGGCATCACTAGATGTTCAGTCATTATACACCAGTATTGATCGAGAGATGGGTATTGAACATTTGAGAGAGTATCTATCCAAATATAGCAATTTAAACACAATTAAAGTTAATACTGTGTGTATGCTAATGGAATTAGTACTTGACAATAATTTTTTTACATTCAATGGTAATTTTTACAAGCAAATTTCTGGTGCTGCAATGGGTGCAAGAGTGGCTCCGTCTTATGCAAATTTGATAATGACCAACTGGGAAAGTACCTTTATTGACAATAGATTGGTGTTACATACTTCATTGAGTTCAATTGGATCTATCTTCGAAGTGTATTACTAAGTTTTGTTTGTGAAGTTCTTCCGTTTTCGTGGAAGCTGCATAAAGTTCTGTTTTTGCAAGACAATGCACCTGTTCACAAGGCTGGCAAAACAATGGATGTTTTGATAAAACTGGGGTTTGAGTGCATAGACCATCCACCCTGCTCACCAGATCTTGGTCCATCTGACTATTTCCTGTTTCCAAACCTTAAAAACAGTTTGAAAGGGCATTTTCAAGTGATTCAGAGGTGACTGCTGCAGCAGAGCAGTATTTCAGTGACCAGACTTCAGACCATTTTTGGCAGGGTTACAGAAATTCAGGCATGATGTGCCAAGTTTGTTGAATGTCAGGGAGAATATGTTGAATAACTTGTAAGTTTCATGCCTCCAAGTCATTCTGTTCTTAATCAGGCTTAGAGCTTTTCAGCACCTACTTGCCTACTGATCATTATCTATCATCTCTATTTGTGGTCAGTTTATAAAAGAATTGCTGCACGTGGAGCCCATCAGTAGCAATTGCTCTTTCCTGGGATGTTAACTTTGCTCTAGAAAAATTGACCTTATCTCCTTTTGAACTTGCAACTTAGGCTGATATACAGTTTATTACTTGAAAGACTTTTTTAGCCATTGCTCTGCATCTGCAATGTGAGCCTCTGAGCTGCAATCTTTCTTAGTGGACCCACCCAATCTGATTTTTCATAAAGACATAGTTGTGTTACACATTTATCCAACCTCCATGCCTAAAATTATTTCTGAATTTACATTGAATCAAGCCATCAATCTCCCACTATTCTGTTCTGATCTACAACAGAAGGGAGAAAAGATTTTACATATCTTGGATGCTCACAGGCTTGGATAGATTGGCTTGATAGAACAAATTCCATTAGGAATACTGAATATCTATTTATCTCCTATAAGGGGACTAAGAAAGGTCAACTTGTCTCTAAGCAAAATATTGCATGATAGTTGTCCTCTGCTATTGTTATCTGTCACTCACATTATGGTAAATCTTTTCCAGGCAAGGTTAAGGCTCACGCTAGGGCATTATCCCCTTCAATGATATGTGGGTAAACTCGAGAAGAATTCTAGAGGCAGAAATCTGGTTCTCTGTTCATACCTTTACAAAGGACTACAAACTGGATTCCTTTTCAAGATCTAGAGCAGGCCTTACCAGGACAATTCTCCACGGCTTCTGGAGCCTTATCCTTCTACATCATAGGTAAGATAAGCTTTGGGAATCTATCCATATGCCACTGAGACAATGGGAATAATGAACTAGTAGAGGTGTGTAAATCCTACTTAACTGCAACAGAAGATATTTGAATTCTTAAATGCCTCAATGGCAGCACCCGCCTGCCATCCCCCTGATTGTGCATAGTTGAGGTGGTTTCAATCTCTGATTTGGTTGTTGTTGGGTTTGTTTTTTATATAAACTGTGACTGTTAACTATGTAAACTATGACTGTATTTTTTGCATACACGATGTCAGTCTGGTTATTTGTTAAACATTTGTGCTATGTTAAAGCATTTTTATATTTTGTATTTTGCTTTCTTTTATATTATTTTTTTGCATTTTGCCTACTTTTAAATTAATTGTTATATTTTGCCTAGTTTTATAATAATTTCTGCTGTATCTACTGTAATTGGAGCTTTTCTCCCCGGGCCTCCACTGAAAAAGGACCTGCGTACAGTCAAACTTTCCTGGTAAACAGATGTAAAATAAATAAAAATAAATGTATGGCATTATAATTGCCTGTGAATTTACTCTTGATAGATGATTCTGTCTTTGTCTACTTTCCTCTCCTTGTTTCTGGAAGTGAAAAAGCCTGAACACTCACTGCCTGTGAAAGCTAAAGTCTTCCCTCTAAGAATATGCACAGTCAATCAGCTGTCACAAGAAAAGGAGGGGAGTCTGATCTTTTGAAAGCAGGTCAGTGCTGGGTTACCTTGGCAGACAAACCAAAATGCCACTGAGAAAGTGAGGAATTTTCACATGTATTGTTTCAAGCAAGTAAGTAGGGCTTACACAACTGTACTTTTCATTGTATATGGATATGTGTTAGCACTCTGTTAAACTTTTTCATAATAATCTTCTATGGACTTTACTAAGTAAATGAACATTTGAAGAACCCCCCCCAAGATTTCCTACATAGGATGACATTTATTCATTGGATTAAAATGATTACTTACAAAGTGTTCATGCCAATGCTTATTGTGCAGTAAAGCACAACTGATTTTCCATGCAACACTACTGACTTTCATATGCAGTGTTCAATATAGCATGAACATAGCAGCTTAACTTGTTCTAGACATTATTTTGCATCCTTAATACTGTGACATGCATGTTATTCATTTACACCAGGTTCTTTGACAAGCATTTAGATTGTCTACTACTGATTGAACACTTGTACTACAGTTTAATATTGGCACAGATAAATCATTTAAATCATTATTATTTTTTAAAACTATACACATACTACATATTTGAAACTACCACTGTATAATTACCAACAAAATATAGTCTTTTGGAAATTATCATTTTGGACACATACAAACACATGTTCTAATGAAAAGTTCATTAAAATGTGAATTAGCAAATTTATTTACTCTTTACTGCTATCCTACACCTTATTGTGTATTATACAATGACAGGTCATCAATATTCAAAAACGTACATGCTGACTGGTCAGCCCAACCAGTGTACCCGTTGTAAATCAGGCATATACCAATAGAAAAAAGTCCTATCACTCGGACTTTCTTCTATTAATATATACCAAAGCTTGTCAGTTTTCTTGAGCTAAGGGGTCGAGAGGTACATATGGAGGGCAAGGAAAATCAAGTACGTTATTCAAAATTAAAGAAAAGTACCTGATTTCCTTGAATTTCTGCCCTCTCTCTCTTATACCTCTAAACTATCTGGATTTCAAACTTAAAAAAAAAGAAAAAGAAAAAGGAAGAAGCAATGGAGAATGGGAATGTAAGTTCCATACACGTGCAGTACATCAAGAAAGTGGCAGAATACAAAAAAAAGTGGAAGAACACCATGACACCATTATACAAAGATATTACTTAAGAAAAGTAAGAAATGTCTTTCTTAAATAATGTCATTGTGTAATAACAATAACCAACTCCTGGGTGTGATATATTATAGATTTACCCACAGTTACCTTTGTTTAATCACTTAGGCTTTGCTGTCTTGATTGAGCCACACCAACTGTTGGTAAAGCTTCATTATATAATGACCCCCCCCCATTAATATTCCAAAATGTGCACGCTGATTGTAAATCCCAAAATATACCAACGGAAAAAGGTCTGCGCCCAGACTTTTTTCCGTTGGTATAAAGTCCTCAAAACATTTTTTTTAAATAAATAAATAAATTAAAAAAAAAAAAAAAAAAAAAAAAAAAAAAGGAGCAACAGAGACTTTCTTTTCTCCGTTGCTTCCATTTCAAAGCATTGATGTACTGGGTATGCATGGGACGTAAGCCCCATACACATGCTCAGTACATCAAAACAAGGAAGCAGTGTACCACAACCGGTGGAAGAACAGTAATGTGCTGTTATACAAAGACATTATTTAAGAAAAGTAAGTTTTTTTTTTCTTAAATAATGTCATTGTATAATAGCAATAACCGACTCCATGGTTCTGGTATATTCGTTCTCGTGATTAAACCACACCAGCCGTTGGTAAATCTTCATTATACAATGACCCCCCATTAATATTCCAAAACATGCACACTGATTGGTCAGCATGCATGTTGTAAATCAGAGTTATACTAATGGAAAATGGTCCGGTCGCCTGGACTTTTTCCATTAGTATAACTCTTTTTTTACAGCAACGGAGAACACAAGATCGCCGTTGCTGTTTAGACACTGTCTCACTATGTTAAAGGAGTTTAACATAGCGAGACAGCTTTAAAAAAAGTAACGGAGATCTTCCTATCTCCGTTGCTTTTTTTAAAGGTGTCTCACTATGTTAAATGGGTTTAACATAGCGAGACAGAGTTAAAAAAGCAATGGAGATTCTCTGTTGCTTTTTATAAAGCTGTCTCGCTATGGTAAACTCTTTTAACATAGTGAGACAGTTTGGAAAAAGCAACGAAGATCTTGCTTTCTCCATTGCTTTTGCCCACAGCTCTGATGTACTGCATAAGCATACGCCTGCAATAATGGCATTGTATAATGCCTTCTTGCTGCCCTTCCGCAACTGCCGCAGAATACCAGACAGCTGCGGAAGGGCAGCAAGGAGGCATTATACAATGCCATTATTTAAGAAAAATAATCATTTTTTTTCTTAAATAATGTCATTGTATAATAGCAATAACCCACTTATGGGTGTGGGTAATGCTGGATTTACCCAAGGTTGTCTTTGTTTGGCCACTCGGGCTTCGCCCTTATGACAGCGTGGGTTATTGCTATAATATACCACACCATGTCATCGGTTATTGCTTTAATATACCGCACTCAGTTGTTGATTATTAATAATTCTTACAGAATTCCATTCTGGAATGCTACTAATGTGTGTGCATTTGACTTCCTATTGCATTTTGTTATACATGATTTATCAGTATTACTGCAATTTGAAAAACAACTGACAAAGAACCTCACATTAAATCATATTGGTGTTTGAGATCAATCACTTTAACCTAATATTAAATGGGGGTGTCGCTTACGTTCTCTTCCGCTGCATCTTTTCTTTAACTGCTACTCTACCATAGTGTCTGACACAACTTATGTACCTTGATTAATCAAGACATATTTGATCAAAATTACACTACTGGAAAATATTAAAGTGTAAAGCCTTTAATTGCCATTGATGGTAACTTTTATTGCCTAGAACCAGAAAGACATGAAAAAAATATTAGTTATATTATATGAAAGCATCAGAAAAATGTAAGGCAAAGAGTTGACCGAATAACCACTCATGGAGAGAGAGAAATCACAGAGCTCATTCATCCATCACTATTCTGGTGATGCTACTGATATGCAGAGGTACTTGAAATAGCTGCTATATAGCTGTGGCTACTTCTCATGATCCACATTCAGTACAGTTGAGGAGATTTTGCCTATGACATTAAAGGAAACTTCTGCAAGTCTGCCTAGTAGTCATAGTATGTTTTGTAGACTAAATGGAGTCAAGAGGAAATATTTTTCATACAGAATTTTAAAGAATGTCACCATGGTTGATACTGATCCTTAAATCCAGATAAACTGAAGAACCAATATTCTTACATGGAAACTCGATCAGTCCAAATTAGTCCAACCAAGGAACTTCTCAAATATGCCATTTATTAGGCACACAATTCACAATTGTAGACAAGTTGACATAGGTTTTGTCTTGAACTTATACAGACTTCATCAGAACTAACACATCATGCTGAAACCACTTCCCTTTATAACACTCCCAGGTTAATTGATTAATTACACTCCCACAAAGTTAAAGACACATACCCATCAGACCATACATATACCTAAAAGCATATGTAAGCTAAAACCATAATAAAAACATACTATAATGTTACATAAAAATAAACATATAAAAATATGTAACAAAATCAGTACAAAATGAATAATAAAATAATTTGATTTGTTAATCCAACAATATAAGTTTATAAAATGTCTAGATAAAAACTAATTTTATGGCAGAAATTTTAGCCCAGTATATATCTTAACTTTAGTAATGGAGCTAAACTAATATGGTCATTAATTCCAGGATAACTAGTGGCATTTAACCTTATTTGCCACTTAGTTTCACTAATATCTAAATGTACGTCCAATATATGCCCTTGATTGTCCTTAATAACTTGTTGAATAATACAAAATTGGAATTCGTGACCTAAATTTATCTTAATATGTCTTGCCAGTGCATTAGTATTTTTCATATGTTTAATGTCCAGCAAATGCTCCCCTATCCTTTCTCTAAGTGTACGACAGTTTTTTCCTATATAAAACGCCGGACACTGATTGCACTTAGCTAAATTTAATTTCCTTTTTCACTTCAAATTCAACCAACAGCTCACCTATGTCTGTACCATTCTGGCACCCTGACCACCAGAAAAGGGCTATAATTAAAGGGCAGATGGTCAGGGCTGCCAGAATGGTTAATAACTACTTAAATTTTGAAAAGGAACTAGATTTTATTACAGGAATGTTTTTGAAAAGAGGTTACCCCGAGACCCTGGTACAAGCTATTAAGGTGGAGATTATAGATAAAAGAAAGAGAGGGATTTATCAGCCCATATTAAAAAAATGGTACAGACATAGGTGAGCTGTTGGTTGAATTTGAAGTGAAAAAGGAAAATAAAATTAAGGAAGGTTTGTTTTTTATAACCACATATAATTGTGACACGGAATCTATGGTAAGGATAATACAGAGGAATTGGGATTTATTGAAATTAGATACTAGTGTATATAGTAAATTAAGGGCCTCTCCTATTAATGTATATAGAAAGGATAGATCTTTTAAAAAACTATTAGAGGGCAGTAAGTTAAAATTGACATCTAGGTCTTGTAGGCCGGTTGGGAATTTTAAGTGTGGCAGATGTAATAAATGCAAGTATATTCTTACATCAGGAAATAGGATTAAATTAGGGAAAGAAATTATATTTATTAATGGACATTATGATTGCTATAGCAGAAATGTGGTGTATTTAGCTACGTGCAATCAGTGTCCGGCGTTTTATATAGGAAAAACCTGTCGTACACTTAGAGAAAGGATAGGGGAGCATTTGCTGGACATTAAACATATGAAAAATACTAATGCACTGGCAAGACATATTAAGATAAATTTAGGTCACGAATTCCAATTTTGTATTATTCAACAAGTTATTAAGGACAATCAAGGGCATATATTGGAAGTACATTTAGATATTAGTGAAACTAAGTGGCAAATAAGGTTAAATGCCACTAGTTATCCTGGAATTAATGACCATATTAGTTTAGCCCCATTAATAAAGTTAAGATATATACTGGGCTAAAATTTCTGCCATAAAATTAGTTTTTATCTAGACATTTTATAAACTTATATTGTTGGATTAACAAATCAAATTATTTTATTATTCATTTTGTACTGATTTTATCTTATATATTTTTATATGTTTATTTTTATGTAACATTATAGTATGTTTTTATTATGGTTTTAGCTTACATATGCTTTTAGGTATATGTATGGTCTGATGGGTATGTGTCTTTAACTTTGTGGGAGTGTAATTAATCAATTAACCTGGGAGTGTTATAAAGGGAAGTGGCTTCAGCATGATGTGTTGGTTCTGATGAAGTCTGTATAAGTTCAAGACGAAACCTAGGTCAACTTGTCTACAACTGTGAATTGTGTGTCTAATAAATGGTATATTTGAGAAGTTCCTTGATACTGATCCTTACCAGATGTGAAACTGTTATTATTGTTTAGCATTTAAGCCCATTGTTAGCACACTAGATGTTTATCATCATAAGTTTTTTTTTGCATGGCTTGGGTGTTAAAGGGTAACTTGACAATAACTTCCAGTTTACAGTGATCCATAAACTTGGTCAGCAAGAGGTCTTGGTTTATGTTCTGACTTCCAGACATAAGTTACCAGGAAACTCAGGAAGCACTGTACTTTTATTCAGTATTTTACAGACTCTTGATGGGAGTCCTATATTTTAACTTCCAAGTCATTAGAGACCCAGTGGTCCTGGATATTGTGTATTTTCGCAAATCAAATTGTCCCAAAAAATACCAGAACCTTGGATCTAAATCATCACTAACAGATAAACAGAACAAGGTGCTGGGATGCATTACACAGTACCTTCTCTACCTCTGGAATAGGGTCCTACTGCAATTTAAAAGCAGTGTGATACATTATATTCCTTCACAAAGATAATGGATGAATGGATGGGGATTCATAAATTCATCCCCTGCTTGACCGGTCTGACCCTCTTCATAAATGGTGCTAGATTCAATAGGCTTGTTTTTCTTATGATCCTGTGATGCTGCAATGCTATGATCCTATGTATTTAGGAGACAGAATGATTCTGATGCTAAATGTCCTATGTTAATAATGACAGCAGTGCAGTACCTAATGGATTTCACCAGTGAAGCATTGTGAATGGTAGATGGCACATTCCCATGTGCCTCAAAAGTATAACACAAGCTTCATTATACTCAATGCTGCACTAATCCATCCTGAGGTTATTAAAGTGTGCCTGTGGTATTTCCTTTATGACTGGTATACCACTTAAAGCTTACAGTATATTTTGGCCAATGGTATTTGAGTTGCTTGAAACATACAATATTACTACTTTGCCTCAGTTTGTTGTTATGGACTTTAAAATGATAGCACTTTGAAGGATGTGAATGTTTGTTGTGCTATTCCTAAAAGTCAACATTTTCATAATCATCTGAAACTCTGGAGAAAATTCCAAATGCTTTTTTGTTAGGTTCACTGTATGATAATGATGTTAGCTTTCAGACTGAAGACAAGTGGCTTATGTCTTTGCCTTTTCTGACACTATCTGATGTAATATGCACTAATCAATATCTGATAATTGATTTTCCTACAGATGGCACATCTTTTCTCAAACACTGTTCAGTAGTTTCAGGTGCTTCAATACATGCTCTAAAAAGCCCACTCACTTTCCTCCTCTAAATCCTTCAGTTTTTGGAATGTTAATGAACTGACAATGTAAGACATGCAGTAAATACAAAATTATATTTAGGGGTAACACACCTGTGGCCTGCTTCTTATTTTGGGATTGGTGCTAATGTCTTGACTCTGGTGAGTGAAGAAGGAAAGGGGCAGTGTATCCCTACAGTGTGAAGCTCTAATGAGACCAGCAGCAATTAGGTGAATCCTGACTATTTGCCATTCTTGACAAAGCTAATCATTTTTTTCTTTTCAGTAAGTGCTGCTTGATTAGTTACTACATAACCTGACTTTAGAAAAATCTCCATAAATACTTCACCCATAAATAATCAGGGTCTGCTTTACCAGTCCCCTCTCAAGTGTCTGGCAGTGCTTTGTATAGATGCAGGCACACTGAGTTCACATTTTTTCTGTGAAAGCACCCTTGAAATTTCACCATTATCTAGTTGTAAACAGAGTAACTAGTTTACAGTGACAACACTGCCCCGAGAATTGCAAACCAGATACCACTTGTAGATGTGTATGTACCTTTAGGAAGCTATCCATGGACTTGCACAAGTGTATAAATACTGAGCATGTGTGAGCCTGACTGACATTTTGTAGTAAGCTGTTGAGATATAAGCATGTATGTATGCAAGGTCTGTCTGTTAATCAGCTTGTTTATATTTTATTATCCTGCTATCCATCCAGATGTCTTTCTGTGTATTAAAACATCTAAACAAACTACCCCACCTGCTTGCCATCTACGTTAGAGAGGGACGAGTGACATAGTGTCAGATGTAGGATGTCTAAAAAGGACATGGTGCCAGGATGGGATCCAGATTCTTCAGTTTGAGACTGAGAGACACTCAGTTGAAAGTGGAAGAACATAGAGGAGTGAATCATCCCTACATCATGCTTACTTTGCAAAACAGGTCAGAAACAAATTTCAAATGTTAAAACTTGCTCAGCACTAGTCCTTAACTTGCAAAATATGAAAAGAGGCATACAGAACATGGTGAATGATATTCGCATAAACTAATATGTCTAATATTGATAAAAATATTCAAATTACTATGGAAAATGTTGAAATAAATTCCAAATTGCATAAAATTAATAAAATAAGAGGAAACTACCGCATTTTCACTAAGCATGTATTTTTCGTATACAAAGATATTCTAGTTATTAGAAGCATATAAAGTGTTTGCATGTTTGTGCAGTTTTACAGTAAAGTTATTTCACAAAATACAGCCATGTCAGAGCATATTTTGCAAAGTACAGTATTTCGAAGAGTTTATTATGCATTTGAATGTTGTTACAAGCTCACACAACAGTTTGTTCATACATAATTACAAGGGCTATATTTTCTGTGTGTTTGTGCATACTTTGTGGGCATGGCAGATGGATTTTGAAAACCCACTGCACTTGTGTTTGACAGTAATATTGCTAAAAACTGGAGAGTGTTTTTGCAAGAGTATGACATTTTCATACAGACAGTATTTTCTGATAAAGAAGACCAAACAAAGCCATTTATTCTGCTTAATTTAACTGGGTCAGAAGCCATAGAAAGGAAACGTTCATTTGTGTATGCACCTGCTATCTATGCAGGAGGGGGGGACCATCATACTGATGTACTGGCTGAGTCAAGGGAGGACCCTGAGTGCTTAAAATGTAAAGTCAGAGTAATGTGTAACCCCCAGACACATTACAATTGAAATGCATTTATTTTATACAAGGGATCAAAAGCCTGTTGAAACTTTTGCAACATATATAACCAACTTGAGAAATAAGGCTAAAACATGCAGATTTGATGATTTAAGGGATGAGTTGCTAAAAGATAGACTTGTGTGTGGCATTAAAGATAATGCTGTAAGAAAGATTTTGCTTTGTGACAATGATTTAACTTTGAATAAGGCAACTGAGATTTGTCAGATATATGAGCTCACAGAAAAGCACACAAATATGCTTACAAATGAGAATAGCTCTAGAAGACAGTGATAAAGCTATTGTTGATAGTATGCAGCACATGGTTAAAAGAAACAGACATAAGCACATGGCAGCAACTGTAGTCCCTGCAGCACTCACTGACAAACTCCAGAGCTTTCCAGCACATTCCAGAGTTTGTCTCAGTGAAGCATAAGAGTGAGTCAGCAAACTCAAGGCATGGGCCCCAACCAGGTTTCATTGCCAACTATCATAATTGTGGTGGAAGTCATGAATCTAGAAGGGAAAAGTGTTTAGCTTTTGGTCATCAATGCCACAAATGCAATAAATGGAGCCATTTCAAGAAGTTTTGTAAATCAAAAAGCCTGCATTCTTTTATTAAGAGGGAACATTTCAAGAAATGAGTTGATTAATTAGAGAGCTGCTACCCTACCCTTTATGTTCATGGTGTGTTATTGCTTCATAAAACAGTTAATGCAGTAGATTTAAGGGCAAAGAATGAAGTATTTTATACTGTTTGGATAAATGGAAAACCTGTAGAGATCAAAGTTGACACAGGTTCTAAGTGCAATGTTATGTCAGCAGAAACATTTGCTAGAGTGTGTCATGGTGAAAGGCTTGATTTGGCAAGGTGTGCAATGCTTACAGTGGTGAAGAAATTCAGAGTGAAGGCTCAGTAGTGCTTTCACATTACTCTGCTGGAAGACATTACAACTTTTATTTTATGTGGTTAGGAGGCATGTCCAGTCATTATTAGAGCTCAGAGACAGTTTGAACATGGGACTGCTTCCATTTAACAAGGAAGTCCACCAAGTTAGCTTAAAAGACCACTACTCTAATTTTGCCCAGTACATTTTTTTCTACCTATGCTGATCTTTTCAAAGACAAACTAGGGAAGCTTCCAGTTGTGTACTCCATGAAGATAGATCCAGATGTCAGTCCAGTAATCAGACCAGCCCGGAAAGTTCCAATAGCCATGCAGGACAGAGATAAAATGTCCAACTGAATGGGTATCTTTTTTTATAAACTTTAGCTCACTCTGCTATATGCATTTACCCAATCCTATTCCTTTCTTTCAACTGATTGTTCTTTTACTCACCTTAACTCTTCAAGGCCAGTATAGCCCCGCTCCGTTTGTCCTCACGGTGCTCGGGCTCACTCCGCTCCCCTACCCTACCCCCATTCCCACCCACCCCCAAATCAATTACATTTATTCTCACCTTAACTCCACCCCTCATTCACCATCAGCCAATCACTACACCTTCATTAATAGGTATGCTACTTATAACTAAATTAACACCACTCACTTTCCTAGTACCACTAATTATCCTACTATAGCTTACCCCATTACAAATTTACAATATCTACCACAAACCCACATTCACTACATCCACTGATACCATACCTCTCACCACCTTCTCTAACATTTCTAGTAAGTTATATACTACTCAGGGTATTCTCAGTTTTAAAGGAAAAATCCTACCCCTAAATGAAAGTCCCAACTTAAAGAACACCACTTACCTCCACTAAAACATGAAAAAAAAAAGAACCCACTACAGTCCTACCTAAATATTCAAAACTATCATTAAGCGGAGATATTCATCCCAACCCAGGTCTTCCCTCCTCATCTCACATGGTACCTAGCCCTTACAAATCTTTAAACCTTACTACAATTAACCTACAACGTATTCAAAATAAAATCCCCAACTTCCATGCCTGAATAACACATAACAAGCCACACCTCATTGCAGCCACAGAAACATGGCTAAAACCATACACAAAAAGCTCAGATTTCCTTACCCTTGGCTTTACATACCTCCAGTCAGATAGGTCACACAAAAAGATGGAAGGGTTGCACTGATCTACCCCAACACCTTTAACATAGTCCCATATAACTCAACCATACCCAGCTTCTCCACCACAAAAATCTTAATAACCTTCCTAAAACTTAATGACAACAAAAACCTCTGCATCATTGTCCTCTGCATTTCCCCCAGGCAACAATATTCCCATACTAAAGGAAATCTTAGCTTGGACATCAAGCAATATAACAACTGAAACAATAATTCTTGGAGATGTTAATATTAATTGGTTAGATGTCGCCCAACAACACTCCCCAACAAATATCAACCTACATAATTACACCCAGCTTATCACAGATATTACCAGACCAAACAGAAACAGCAACAATGGGACAATCCTAGATTGGATCATAGTATCTGACCCCAATAAAATATTCAGCACAGGAACCCTCCCAAACAGTATCAGTGACCACTCACCTGCCTATATAATTCATAAAACCATGTCTCCCTTAAACAGACATTAACTTAGAAACACTAGAAACTTATCTCATTTTTGCCCCACAACCTTTAACAACACTTTAAAAAGCATTAACTGGGATCCCTTAAAACTACTCCCCCTTGAAGAAGCAGCTGAATTTTTCAGTTCTACTTTCCTTAAGATCTTAAACAACCTCATTCCCGCCTGGCTAAAATGCATAAAAGTCAGGCATGCCCTTTGGCTAACAATTGCAACCAAACAAAGCATGGCTTCTAGAGACAAAGCCTGAAAGCTTTGACAAAAGCACAAAAATCCCTCTGATCTTCTAACCTATAGAAACCTTTGCAACCAAGTAAAGTGCTTAGTCTTTAAGGATAAAAAAGACTACTACTGTAATCTATAAAAGCAAAACAAAAACAACCCAAAACAATTCTGGAGCTCAATTAACAACCTACTTTCTTCTGGATCAAGCAATAACCCCTGCTCAAATCCAAAAAAACCCCCCCCAAAAAAAACATTGAAATAGCCACACTCTTCAACACGTATTTCATAGACACCATATCTAATCTTACGACCAGTTTCCCTCTTAACCAGCCTAATCCATCTGAGCCCCCATCTACTATTACCTCCTTTTCCCACTCATATAACTTTGCTCTAGCACCTATCCCTACTGCCACTGTAAAGAAACTTCTCAAACTAAAACCTTGTACTACTGCCTCTGACAACCTGCCCCCAGAATTCCTTCAAATAGCTGCAAACTCCATTGGCTATCCTGTCAGCGTACTTCTTAATAGGTCCATTAAAGAGTCTTATCTTCCCTCCATTTGGAAAAAGGCATTCATCCTCCCACTGCACAGAGGTGGTAACAACACAGACATCACCAACTTTAGACCCATCACCATTCTTTCTCCCATCTCAAAAATTCTGGAAAAATATATCCACAACCAACTCCAAAACTTTTTAGTCAGCAATAACCTACTATCGCCAACCCAGCATGGTTTTAGGCCTGGGCATAGTACCACTACAGCTCTCATATCTTTCTGTGACTGCCAACTGGGCTAGGGACACCGGGAAACTTATCTCCTCACTACTTCTTGATCTTTCCAAAGCCTTTGATACTATTTCCCATTCTTTTCTTTTTTAAAAAAAAAAACTGTCCAACTTAGGAATCTTTCCTTCCACCCTACTCTGGTTCACTAACTACCTCACAAACAGGCAACATGCTACAAAATGGCTACACTCTTTCTTTCCTTTCCTCAACACCACCACTGGAGTATCACAAGGATCCATCTTAGGGCCTCTGCTCTTCAGCATTCTTATCAATCACTTTCACTCTACTCTAACCCACAGTACAGTCATCCAATATGCAGATGACTCCACTATCATCTGCACTGCTAGTTCTTCACCCGAACTCCTGAAACTTACCCAGTCAGCTCTTAGCTCCACCAAAATATGAATGGCTAACAACCACCTTGCCTTAAACTCTAAGAAAACCAAATTAATGCTATTTACCCCTAAGAAGTCCACTACCATTAACAGAGACTCTTTTACTGTTCTCTCCCAAGGTACCACTGCCATTGAAGTAGTCAAACATACTAAACTCCTTGGGGTCACTATAGATGAACACTTAACCTTCAACCTGCTCATACATAGCAATATTAAAAAAAAACACACAGAAACTAGGTATTCTATACCGCCACAAAACTTTCCTAAATTACTCCTCAAAACTATCCACTGTCTCTTCCTTCTTGCTCCCATCACTTTTCTATGGGACTCCTCCATTCACCAACATATAGGTCAGTCTTAAATCCAAAATAGACTCATGCTACAATAAAATTGCCAAGTTTGTCACAAATAGACAGCACTCCTCTCATCACTGCTCCTCTCTGTGACTACTAAACTGGCTGGAACTACTTCACCATTTTACATACATACAACTAACAACTTCCCATAAACTAATATTCAAGCCATCTACCTGTCCTTCCCTTTCTCCCCTATTTACCTTATACCACCCTAACAGACCACTCCGCTCTGAAAATCAAATGCTTTTACAAGTAAATAAAGCAAACCTTTTGGCTGGTCAGATCCATACATTTCAACTGCTAGACTATGGAACTGTCTCCCTCCCCAGCTCAGATATACAAGTAATGCCTCCCTCTTCAAAAAATCTTTGAGACATCATCTCTCCTCCAAATGGCTTTGCTCTTGTGCTAGCTCCTCACAACCCATAACCTGAACTCATCTCTCTTTCTGCCATTCCATTCCTCCAGTAGAAAGGTAGTGTTTAACTGTGCTAAAACAAAATACTGTGATACTTGTTGTTGTGGTATCCTACTCTGTTACTGCTTACTATTCAAATGTGTGCATTGTTTTTTTTTTAATTATTGTTCTTAATGTTTCCTAGTCTATGTATGTATTATTCATTGTGGAACTTTTCACCCCAGGCCACCACTGAAAAAGGGTACCTTTGACCCAGTAGTCCTTCCCAGTAAACAAATCCAAATAAATAAAATAAATAAATCCTCCATGGCAGTAGCTCATAAGAAAAGCTCATATGACATCAGAATATGTATTGATCCACTAGATTTGAACAAAGAACTAAAGAGACCTCATCATCCAATACGCACAGTCAAAGAAGTCACAACCTTGATGCCAAATGCCACTGTTTTTTTCTGTCTTAGATGCAAAGAGTTCATTTTGGCAACTTCAGCTTGATAGGAGATCATCATTGCTCACTACATTCAGTACTCCATTTGGGAGGTACAGATTTTTGAGAACGCCATTTTGAATAAATTCTGCAAGTGAAGTCTTTCAACGTGCAATGGAGCAAATTTGTATCCTTGTGTTATTTTAGTAGACGACATACTAGTAGGAGTTAATGGTGAAGCTGATCATGACAGAAACCTCAGAAAAGTTCTAGAAACAGCATATCAAGTGAATCTTAAGCTCAACCCACAGAAATGCAAATTTGGGCTACAAGAAGTTACTTATGTTGGTCATTTATTTACTAGTTCAGGCCTATGATCAGACCCTTCAAAACAAACAGCCATTCTCGAGATGTCAGCTGCAGACAATGTTCAAGCCCTGCAATGTTTTCTAGGCATGGTTAACTATCTTGGCAAGTCCATTCCAGATGTGAGCTAACTTTCAGCTCCGCTCAGAGAGCTGACATGTAAAGATGCATTCTGGTCTTGGTTAGAGCAGCACCAAAGAGCATTTGATTTTCTGAAACAGAGAATTGCTATTTCACCAATTCTCAGACACTATGATGTTCACAAACCAGTAACTCTTTCATGTGATGCGACAAAATTTGGTCTTGGTGTAATCATTCTATCAGAGGGTTAACCTGCTGCCAAGCAATGAGAACTCTTACCCAAACTGAGATGCAGTATTTTCAGATAGAGAAAGAGATTTTGGCAATTGTGTTTGCATGTTCGAAGTTCCATGATTATGTTTATGGTAGACCTATCCGGAATGAAACAGACCACTAACCCCTAGTTACTATCTTGAGAAAGCCTGTACATTCAGCTCCAGCCAGATTGCAACATATGATGTTGATACTGCAAAAGTATAATTTCAATCTTGTCTACAAAAAAGGCAAACATCTTTAGCTTGCTAATACATTATCCAGATTGCCCAGAAACACCACTGAACAGCACGAGAATGAGAACCTTGATTTTAAAGTCATGGAAGTAAGACATTTTTCTTCCACATGTCTTTATGAGCTGAAAGATCACACAGCCACAGATCCAGTTTTACAGAGGTTCGACTACTTTATCAATCAAGGATGGCTGTCAAAGCAATCCAGTTTACCTCAAGAATTGCAACCTTATTTTCCATACAGAGATGAGATTTTGTCTGACAATGGAATCATTATGAAAGGCCCAAAAGTAATTGTTTCAAAGTCCTTGCAACAAGAGTATATTACTATCTTGCATCATGGTCACCCAGAAACTGACCCCACCAAAAGAAGGACAAGAGGACTATCATTTTGGCCTTCTATGTCACAAGACATTGAGAGAGCACTTTCATCATTCTCTGTGTGTAGTAGTACAAAGCCACATCAACAGAAGGCACCACTTCAGCTAAACCAGATTCCTGAACTGCCTTGGTTGATAGTAGCCACCAACATTTTCGAGTGGACTGGTCAACATTATTTGCAACATTATTTGGTGTTAGTAGACTGTTATTCTAACTGGTTTGCGATTGACCTACTTCTGAACCCAGCATCCAGTACTTTCATTACTAAGATGAAGCTTCATTTTGCAGTCCATGGTAGTCCGCACAAAGTTATTTCTGACAATGGCACACAGTTTACAAGACAACATTTCAAAAGATTTCCTGAAGAATGGGACTTTACTAATTTTATGAGTAGCCTTGAGTACCTGCAGTTGAATGGCAGAATGTGCAGTTTAAAGTGCAAAACAGTTACTAGAGAAGTCAAAATGAGACACAAGTGATGTTTTCCTGAATTTCTTGAATCTCAGAAACATTTCTCATGATAATGTTTTGGTTCACCTGCCCAGATACTTCTTTCATGACAAACCAGATCCACAGTACCAAGCAGTAGTCAACTGCTGGTTTAATGTGTCAAGAACAGCAGGTCAGTGAAAACCAATTTATTAAAGAAACGTTTAACCCAGAAGTCTTACTACAATAAGACCGGCAAACCACTCAATCCATTATGAGAAGGAGAAATGTTAAGGATGCAAACGTCCAAAGGTCATGATCAGATTGGATCGGAATAGTGAAGAATATTTCCCCAGAGCCAAGATCGTGCATTGTGGAATCACAAGGAGCAGATTTTAGGTGGAATCGGAAGCATTTAATACCGGTGTTTGAGCCTATATCACAGCATATAGCCTCTGAGAAAAACTCTTTATCTCAGAGTGAGTTGTCCAGTGTTCCAATTCTCGAGGAAGTTCCTGTGGATATTCCCATTCCTGTGACAAATCCAGAAGTTCCTGATATGAGTTGTTCACTGAAGACTGTCCCTGTTGCTAAATTCAGTCCAGATTGTTATGTTACAAGATCCAGTCATATCTCCAGATCATGTAACAGATACACAGCAACTTGGACATGAACATTGTGTTTTGTTTCTAATGTCTATAGTAGTGCATGTCTAACTCGAATATTGTTTTTACCAAGGGCAGTGTTTTTAAGAGGGAGGCTATAGATCAATATGTGTGTATGTACCTTTAAGAAGCTAACCAAGGGCTTGCACAAGTGTATGAATACTGAGCACACGCAAGCCTGACTGCCATTTTGTAGTAAGCTGTTGATATGTAAACTTGTATGTATGTAAGGTCTGTCTGTTAACCAGTTAGTTTATATTTTATGATGCTGCTATTCATTCTGATGTGTTTCTATATATTAAAGCATCTAAACGAAATATCCTGCCTGTTTGTCATCTATGTTAGAGAGGAACGAGCGACACCACTGACTTTAATTTATATTCTCACCGCAAATGTCTAATCAAATAAGGGCCTGTTGCCATGGATATGAACTTTCCCACTATCTCCATTTCCAGCTTGGTGGATATGGGTATCCTGACACACTGTGGAAATTGCCTCATGTTTACTGGAAACCAGCTAATTCTTAAACAAACTGCTAATGTATGTGAGAGATGCATTTACACAATGTCACTGGAGGCAAATCTCTCCCATAACAGTACTCTTAATGTCAGTCAGATTGTCAATAGTGCACACACTGCACCAGTCACACCCAGCATGAACCAGACACATAGACTCACATATGCTGAGGCACCTAACTCATTACATCCGAGTGATGCATCCAGGTGCATCTGCAGTTACCTCCTACTGATGCCTCCAGGCATCAAATATTGCTTATTCATATTTGCATCAATAATTCCAAAACCATGCTATGTACAAGGTATTAAAATATTTCTTCTTAAGGCTTACACAATGGCAAACTGAACTGCATTAATATCTGACCTCTGTCTAGTGTAGGTAAAGAGGTATTAACTGTTGTTTTTATGATATTAATTTATATAGCTATAATATTCACACTTTTCTAAATATCTCAATAACCAAGTAACACAGGCAGAAGTCCTTAGCCTCATATGAAAGCTCTCAGCTAGATGAATAAAATGCTCTGACAGTATGTGTGTAAATTGAGTGGTTACTGAGATGTTGTAAGTTGTTTACAAAATATTACAAATGTAATAGTTACTGTGTTTACTGGGACTTATACAATTTGGTTTAAGACCTAGAACCTAAAGAATATTACTACTCTAAAAATAATTTGTGCTGAAGAGTTTGCCATTTATACTTCTTTCATAACCCCTATGGTTCCAGAGATATGAACATTTGTTTGAAATGTGAGGATATAATTTGATTCTGTGAAAAGGCTTAGGGTCCACCCAGTGGAAGTTACAGAGCAAACTTCCTGAGCTTCACTGGAATGAATGAGTTAAATGTAACCTTCCTAAACTCAAAAGAATGCCTAGATGAAGTTCACATAACAAATACCCTCAGCGGCCCAGAATGCACTCTTTCAAAACAACATCCACATCAAAACATACAGCCACATCTCATGGAGCTTCTACTTCTAAGCCCATAAGGCAAGCCACCACACAATCCAACATTCTGGTCATTGGATATTCTATTGTGAGACATACTGATGACCATCTTACCAGGCCGGGTAAGGAGAACTTCACTGTCTGTTAGTTATTGGGAGCTAGGAACCACCACATTATGCACGTATTCAGGTCATTGGACCACAAGTGCCAGTTTGACACAGTCATAGTCCATGTGGATACGAATGACTTAAGACATACTATAAGAAGAGAGAGACATCATGGAGCTCTTAGAATATGTGTCATAGGCTGATATGAGTCTTGCAATGAGCAACATTCTACCTTCTCCATGGATGATGCCATAATACAAACAGAAGATGACTGACTTTAATAATTGGCTTAGTTTCTGGTAACATTCTAAGGTGGTGCAATATTTATCAGGATGGAGCAAACCATGCTGTTTTGCCAGGAATTATGTGCACCTCTCTCTAGGCTTTTGTATATTAGCTAAAAAAATGTCCTTCCCCATAGCGTCTTTTTTAGGCACTGCCGAACTGAAAATACTTCTGACATAGTAAATCAAAACCAAGAAAATCTAAAGGTGGTACTGCTCGAAGCTAAGCCACAATAGCCAAAATCCCATACCACTTAATTGCAAGCTTGGAAACCCATAGCATGTATTTAAATTTACTGGAAACATTCACTATCTAACTTAATTACTCCACTATTAAACGAAAGTTGTTTATGACACCAAATGTGCAGACAGAGATTCATAGATTTTGTAAACACAAACGTCTTGTACCAAACTGTCAATACACCAACCAAGGATGCAACCCCAGTGGAAAGTGCCCTGAAGCTCTGGAAGCTGGATGGTTGTTATAACCCTAACAGCATATAACCCATATAGCTAAGGCTACTGCAGCTGTGATCTGTATGAATATGAAAAACATTCTTATTTATCCAAAGCTTCCAAACAGGCTTCATACCTCATGAATGGAGAACAGCAACTGTCATACCCCTGCACAAAGACAGGCCATCTACAGACCCTGAAAACTACACACCCATAAATCTCACCAGTCTTATATGCAAATGCATGAGCATAATTATCATAGAAATGATCAGTAACGACATATGAAATCTCCAGACTCTGGACCAAGCCCAGTTTGGTTTTGTCAAGGGCAGGTCATGTCTACTTAACCTGCTGGACTTCTTTGAGAAAGTAACCAAAGCAATGGATGAGTGTAAAAATATTCACACTGCCTAACTTGACCTGGCCAAGGTATTTGACACAATACCCCACTTAGGTGTTGTTGAAAAACTCAAGAGGTTAGGTATAAGCCCTTATGTTACCTGATGGAAAGACAGCCAGCTCACAAACAGGACACAAGGAGTTAGATTTGGGGTGTCCAATTCTACAAAGAGGCCAGTCACAAGTGGAGTCCCTCAGGGACTGGTCCAGGGTCCACTGCTTTTTGGCATCTACTTCTCTGAAGATAACGCAGATTGCAAGGGATTCTAGCTGTTGCAGAAGATTGGAAGCTAGGAGCAGTTAAGAGCAAGTTAGAATCCAACAGTAGCACTAATGTTCTCCAGGAAGGGTTGACACAGGCAAATAACTTGTATCAGAGCCATGTTCTAAAACTAAAGGCCAGGAAATGCATAATAATATCCTTTGGGAAGTCATTCATTCCTGTTAACAATCATATTTCAAAAAAATCAAGAGGCAACTGCAGCTTAAGGAGACCAGGAAACACAACGTAGAAAATTAGAAGCAAAAACAGTAACCTGATCTCTACCACGATGCAGTAAGGCAATAAATAAAATTGCAATCACTGAACCATGAAGCAAGCAAATAAACCTAGTAAAATTAGAATAAAAAGTTCTTTAATCCATTAAAAAAGTGGGAAATGCATAATAATATCCTTTGGGAAGTCATTCATTCCTGTTAACAATCATATTTATTATAACACATTCCTAGGAGTCAACCCACTAGTTGGGGACTTGGAGACAAACGTAGACAGTAATCTAGCCTTTGACCATTATATGTCTACAGTAGTGAGGAAATCATTCTATGTTATGCAACTTATAAACAACGGTATGGCATCTAGGTCCAATTGGATTGCCCAGTGGTGCAGCATTAGCATAATTGCCTCACAGCAAGAGGTTCTCCAGTTTGATTCTCGGCTGGGGTGGCTTCTGTGCAGTGTCTGCATGTCCTCTCTGCATTAGTGTGGGGTTCCTCTGGGTGCTCCAGTTTCTTCCCACATTACAAAGACATGCACCTAGAGTGTTTCTCTCCAGTCCTCCACTGAAAATTGGCTTTGTTCCAAGTCGGACTTTCCCAGTAAACAAATGTTAAATAAATAAATAAATTGTTCCACTATATTTGGCATTCATCAGACTTATAATTGAGTACAGTGCCCCTTTGGTATATGTATCTAACCAGACACATACAACAACTGGAACTTCCTCAAAGGTTCCTCACTAAAAGAATACAGGGTGTAAGTAACATGTCCTATGCAGCTTGCCTCAAAGCCCTTCATTCTGTTTCTTGCAGGCTGTTGTGGGGAGAGCTATGCCTAGCCTACAAGGAATAGTCAGACCCCACATAGTTGGATCTCCTGCATATCCACAAAACAAACAGCAGGTATGGCACACTTTGGCACACTCTAATGGGCACAAGCAGCCTGTAAATTTTTCATCTCCCAAACCCCTGTTTACACTTATCAAGTGTACCAGAACTTGTCAGATATTTGGGATATATGACTAGACCTAAAAAGGACCCAGTAGTCGTTCGCTTAGTATACACCTATGCATCTATGAGCCTAATAAGCTGGTTATGAATGGAAACCCAATCATAAGTCATGTTATGCATTATTTCTATCTATGTCTATCTAGATCTAACTTTAGAGTTGATACAAGTGCATTTTTTGCACTTGATCTAACTGTTTCAGTGATTCTTAACAGTACTGTACTGTTTTTATTTATTTGCTTGACTGAATTATCTTTGTCTGCATTTATATATTTACTTGGCCTTTGTCTGAAGTTTGTTTATCCCCTACCCTTCCACCCAATTGTTATGTTCTCACACTTAGTGGCATTTGCAGTTGCCAGCCTCTACTATAAATCTGATCTGGGATACTCCTTCCAGTCCCATCTCATTAGCTCATTCTACCTAATACAGAGAGATCATTTGGAAAAGCCAACCTCCTTAGTTTCTTAACCTTGAATTATCTTCTGTTATTCCTCTCTCCCTTTCCAGTTTACTAAAAACAAAAAAAAAAACACTTTATTCAAGCTTCTTATATTGTATTTTTGTTTCCTCCTCCTATACTATTACTTCATCTTGCTTTTTCTGCTGCTTGTTCTTTAAAGTGTTCAATTGCATCTTTTCTGCTGCATATATTTCTGCTTGTTTATAGCCTGTTTAAATTATGTTGTTCTTAAGCCTCTTAGTTTTGGTTTATGCACTTGGGCTTCAGGCCTACCCCTTAGCTCTCCCTGGCCTTCCCCCTCAGATTCTGACAAATATGGATGGACAATTTCTTACAGTTTTTCTTGCCAGTTTGGTTGATCTGGGCATAGGGGTGTAGCAACTGCTTCATGTACATGGACAATCATCTACAACTACCACCTAGGAACACAAAAAGAGATGCAGTTACATTAGGAACCTAGAGTGTATGCCTTTTCCCTCACAAACCAGTATATCTGGCAAAGAGAAGGTTGTCAACACAATCACTACACCTCAAACACCACCCACACCTACACAACACACACCCACATATGCAGAGGTTCTTAATAAAAGCATACCCAAACAAAGGAGACATCCAACGCAAAAACACACGTGAACTCCACAACCCTCCACACCACATACCATGCATACTCCACATACTCCAAGGCTTAACCATAAACCCAACATATTAGTCATAGGAATCTTCATTGTGTGACACACAGGTGTGCCTCTCACCAGGCTGGATAAGGAGAAAGTCACAGTTAGTTGCTTGTCAGGTGTCAGAATCCCCATATCACATACGCACTCAACTCTCTCAAAACAGGTACTGTTATGACTCTGTGTTATGTCCATGTTGGCATGAATGACTTGAGGCGTACCTCCCTGAACTGTATGGAGAGAGACATGATTGAGCTCACTGAATATGTCTCCCAGGCAGGTATGTCCCTAGCCTTAAGCAGCATTCCACCATCACCCAGAATGATGCCTCAATACAAACAGAAAATTATTGACTTTAATAATTGGCTTAGTTTCTGGTGTCATTTCAGGGGGATCCAGCACCTAACAGCCTGGGAGGATATGATCGACAGACCATGATGCTTTGCCTGAGATGGCCTGAATCTGAGTCACTTGGTCTTCAGGCTTCTAGCAAAGGCTCTGGCCTCCCCCAAAGTGCTTTTTTTTAAGAAAAGTGATGAAGTCAAAACTACCAACATACAAATTTCAACAAAATGCAAATTAAAGGCCATGCTGCTAAATGCTAGAAGTCTAAACATAAAACTGCACTCATTGCAAACAATCTTAACCCTGGAAGATGCTGACATTTGCCCAATCACAGAAACCTGGCTCAAAGCTGAGGAGAGCAACCCAGCCTTACCTGGTCACTCATCCTATCATATATTCAGACCCCAAACTGTAGGCAGCAAAGCCAAAGGAGGTAGAGTTTGAATATATATTAAAAAATACACACCTCCAGGCTATTCGAACAGTATGATGCACAGGAAACACTCCAAGTGCAGTTAACCATTGACAAGACACCTATTCAAATCATAGCTAGATCCAAGCCCCCAAATTTGACTCAAGATGCCCACTCCACCTATCTGGACCTCTCAAATCTATCAAAATTCTACCCTTTACCCTGATCCTGGGTGACTTTAACTACCCAAACAAAGATTTGAAGAACTACTTATGTCAGAACACAAATGAACAGAAATTCCTCGATTTGTCAATACAAATACCTTGGAACAGCTATTCGATACCCCCATAAGAGGTGATAATATCTTGGACTTGGTATTAACCAACATGAGTAACCACTGCAGCATCCCTAAACTATCATCCTCTCTGGTAAAATCCGACCATAAAGCAAGCAATTTTGAGGTCACCATTTCCCTCGACTCCCCCCCCCCCCCCAGCTACGGTCAAACAAAAAAACTTCTCCAAAGTTGATTACAACCTCCTGAGGGATGATATAAAAAGCTTCACAGGCCCCAACCCCTCTGTAGGAACTCGCACCAATGTCCAAATCTACACTAAAGTACTATACAAGCATTTATGTAGATGCATGGAATTAGGAACACCCAACAGGACAAAATCATCCTCCGTAACAAAGAGTAAACCTGTCTGGTGGACATCTGCAATAAATAAACTCTATAACAAAAGGAATAAATTGCTGTCCAGGAGCAGATGCCCAATTGGAAGTAATATCTCCTAAGCTTGAACAAGCAAATAAGAGCAGTAGTGAAATCCAAAAAACAAACTTCAAGTCCAAATTGGCCACATCTACTAGAGACAATCATAAGGTCTTCTTCACATATGTCCGCAATCTCAAAGAAAGCACCCAGATCTGCTCAGAACTGATGGTCAAGGACACCACATACACAAATGCCATAGATATAGCCAACCTGCTGGCTGACAGATTCAGTGAAAACTTCACCCTTCTGTCCCCCCTTCAGTAAATATGGGCATCTCCAGTACCTGCCCCTTTCCCTTTATATCTAGGGAACAGGTCATCACCGCCCTCTCAAAGGCAAAAAATACAGCCTCCGTAGGACCCAATAGCATCACAGGTTGCATCCTACATGAACTCAAGCAGGAATTGTACCACCATTAGGTGCCCTATTCAACCAAAGCCTGAGTACCGACTTTGTCCAACTGAGTGGAGGACAGCCACTGTCATCCCTTTCCACAAAGGTAGATTGTCCACTGATCCAAGAAATTATAGACCCATCAGCCTAACTAGCCTGATCGGGAAGGCCATGGAACAGATTATCCTGGACCTCATTAACAAAGACATTGGCAACCTCCAAACACTCGATCCCAAACAGTTTGGCTTCATCAAGGTGAGGTCACATTTGTTAAATTTGGTTGACTTCTTTGAGACAGTCACCAAAGCCATGGACGAGGGGAAGATGGTGCACACCGCCTACCTTGACTTGGCCAAAGCCTTCCAAATATTCCCTACTCAGGCATAATGGATAAACTCCCTCAACTAGGCATCAATCCTTATGTTACCAGATGGGTAGCAAACTGGCTCACTGATAGAGCTCACCTAGTCAAAATAGGGGACGCCACCTCAAGCAGTAGACCCGTAATGAGCAGTGTACCCCAAGGATTGGTCTCGGGGCCTCTGTTATTTGGGATATACTTTTCTGAGGTGCAGGCCAAAACCAGTGGGCTATGGCTGACTAAGTTTGCAGATCACTGTAAGTTGGGTACTGTCATCAGTTCCCCTAGTGATGTGGATATCCTCCAAGAGGGTCTGACACAAGCAAATGACTGATGCCAGAAACATGGCCTCAAGATGAATACCAAAAATGCATCTTCATTCCCTTTGGGGAGAGTGACATCCCCACAAATTGTCACATGAATAACAACATCCTACACACGCAATCAGTCGTGAGGGATTTGGGCACTCAGGTTGATACCAGCCTGACTTTTGATCTCCATGTTGCTTCCATTATATGGAAAGCTTTCTATATGGCTCACCTCATAAGGAAGGGTGTCTCATACAGGGACAAGGAGGTCATAACATCCCACTATTCTTCCCTTTTAAGGCCCAATATTGAGTAAAATACCCCTTTCTGCATGTACCTCGCAAAGCACATGCAGCAGCTGGAGAGACCACAAAAGTTCCTCACCAGGAGAATCCAGGGCCTCAAACATCTACCATACATAGATAGGCTAAAAGCCCTGTCCCTCTACTCAATTTCATACAGACTCCTCAGAGGTTACCTCTGTCTGGCATACAAAGCAATCTCAGACCACGCCTTAACAGGACTGCTGCACATTCACAAGTCAAGCTCCACTTGAGTAACCCACACACGTGACCTCAATCTGGTTTGTGACACCAATAGGACTAGTTGGTGGTACAGATCTGTGTCCCAGAGACTCTCCCATCTGTGGAATAGACTCCCTCTCCATGTTAAGCAGAGTACCTCATTATCCCTTTTTAAGCACAGCCTGGTTAACTGGATGGGAAACAGAAAATACACCCCTGGGATTCCACCTGTGTCCCTGCAAAACAGGGGCATCATTAGTTGACTTTTCTAAACATGGGCTAAACCCTTGGCTAGGCTTATAAGGGCTTCAGGGTTATTGCCTAGTAACTTGCTATGATCCTATGATCTCTCTGTATCCAAGGCCACTTTCTACCTTCTTCAGCAAACTTACATGATCTTTAAAGGTCTTCTATCACACTGTCCTTTCAATCCATTTCTTTGTTTCATGCCCTTGTTTTCTCTTGCCATCTTCTCACTTGTTCCAAACTTCCTCAACAGATTGTCTTCTGCTTTCCTACACATGTGCCCAAACTACCATAATCTGTTCTCTTTAACCTTCTCTGCATTTGGAGCTACTTTGGCTTCTTTTGTTATGTATTCATTTTTTTGTCCCATAGTGTGCATCTTGCCACCCATCTCAAGCACTTCATCTCCAGCACCTTTAGTTTCCTCATCTTCTCTGCCATTGCTATGCAGGTTTCAGTGCCTTACAGTATCACTGGATGCACCACTGTTTAGTACATCTTACTTTTCAGCTTTTTTTGCATTCTTCTGTTTTGCACTATGGCCCTCTGACCCTCTGGGCCAGTTGGATGCATTCCTCCTGATTATAGCTTTGACCTCCTCATTCAGACTTTCATTCTACTCAACTACACCTAACAGATACTGAAAGTTGTTAACCTGTTCCATTAGTTTCCATTCTGTCTCAGTTGTCAGCTTCTTCTGATATTCCACCCTACCATTACAGCTGTCTCACCTGTATTCATTTTCATCCTGTGTGCCTTCAGTTTTGTACTCTATTCCTCTATCATTTGCTGAAGTTCTTGTTTATAGTCTGCCTGTAATGCCACATCATCTGCATACAGCAGCTTTATTGATCTGTCCCCTCCAACCTCTTTGCTAATGCAGTCCATCACCAATAAAAACAGTAGTGGGCTTAGACCTGAACCCTGATACACACCCACTCTCACCAGGAACCTCTATATGAGTCTGAACACTATTAATACTTGTGTCATTGGATCCTGATACATAGCCTGCACTAATCCTTACAATGTTTCTGGGACTTTGAACCAATGAAGGACTGCCCAAATCAGCTTTCTTAGGACCTTGCCATATGCTTTCTCCATGTCTAGGAATATACAATTGGATTCCTTCCACATCTCTAGTTTCTTCTCAATTATCTGTCTCATTGCAAGCATTGGGTTAGTCATGCTGCATCCTGATCTGAAGCTGAACTTCATTTTCCTTAGTGCTGTTCTTACATTTTCCAGAGAGGGCTCCTCTTTTTTCATTGTAGATTATATCTGAGGCAGTACAGCTTTATTAGGGTTTTCTTCATTTAGATGCTGCTGGAAGTACTTCTGCATTTGATGTTTTAAGTGTTGGGGAGCTGGCTGTTGCTGTTATCTCCTATAAAGGATATTGAATGACTGTCTTCCTTCATAATCCAAACCAAATGGCCAAGTACGTATTCAACTAAATTTAATTCAAAATGAAATTTCTAGTTAGTGCTTTCATTTAAATGGATTTCTTCAGACTAACCACACTTTTATAGCAGTTACAATGACATAATGAAATCACAAGTATTTCAAAAAGCATCATATAAGTTGCTTAAAAAATCACGACTTACTTAAAAAATTATATAACTGATTTGAAAAAAACATAACATACCTTATATAAAATATTGCATGTCTTTAAAACACTTACAGTTAGTTTTGCAAGGCTCTCCTTTGACAAAAACACGTTGAAGTTTTGTATCCCCTTCAGCCAACATTCAACACAATCATTGTAACTGACTTGAAAAATTTATTCCTTCCAGTCTAGCAAGTCTTTGAGTATATTTTCCATAAACTGATTCAACTTTTTTCCAAAATGCAAGCTCAAAATATGCATACAAATGTTACTGTGTTTATGTAATGCATTATTTGAATCTTCAGATTTTATAGCATACAACTGCTCATATATATGCTTCTGTAAATTTCTAAAGGTCCTTCCAATGTAAAACACGTTATATTTTGAACAGATTAATAGATATATCACATTTTTAACTTTATATGTAAATTTACCTGGAATATAAAAACACATATTTCTCAAACAAACTAATTTCCATTTAATAAACACTTGCATTGAGTGCATTTGTCACACTTAATCATCCTGTAACCCATTACATTCTATCCTTTCTTGCAGTTCAAAACATCTTTGATTGTATTCCTCCTTTTGTAAACAAAATGAATTATCTCTTTACCCTTTTCTAGTGTTAGTGAAAGCCACCTACAATTTTCCATTTCTTCTGAATGACATTTTTTTAAACAAAATATATCCATCTAATGATCTAATTTCATTGCCACAAACCTAGTGTCACCTACACTGGCACTTCCTAATGCACCATTCATAACTGTTCAATAGCAAGCAAGGTCCATATCTCTTTTCTCTTTTATTAATAAGTTTGGTTATTTGCTTATTAATTAATAACTCGAGATATCTTCTGTTCATAAGCTTATGTTTTAATCTGAAAACTTTCTCTAAATCCTCTGTATCTTGAGTCAATCTACTTACTCTAACCAGTTGTCCCTTAATTATAGCTCTCTGTGTCTAAAGAGGATGTAGTGTAATCTAGATATCTATTACTAGATACTGACTTATTTGCTGACCTAGTGTGGAATTTCTCATACATTTTATTTAAAAAAAGATATTCAACTACATGATTTTCTCAGAATCATATTCCATTTCAAACGTCAAGTTATCTCCACTTGATATAAATATTCCAAAACAATCACTCAGATTATCAACACTACCTTTCCAAACTATAAAAATGTAGTTAATCAAACATTTATAATTTTTTTTATTTTATCCATTAAATCGGATTTATATATATTTTCTTCCTGACATGATCTCATAAAAAGATTGAAATATCTGGGTGGGCATTGCTGCCCTAATCACCACATCTACATTTTGCCTATAAAATTTGTCTTTAAAATATACCAAATTATTGGACAAAATAACATCCAATATTTCACCAATTAATCTTATTTTAGAGGTCTTAAAAACACTTTTCTAAATAATACTTGTACTAACCTTTCCAAATCTTCATCTTTAGATATTAGTGCATTATAGGGACTTGACCTCTTTGTTTACCAACATATGTTTTTCTTTCACATGCTCCTTTAATTTTAAAAATAAAACCAAGAGAGTCTTTTATATGTAACTCACTTTGAGTGACTTAATTAATCTGTTGCTCTACATAAATAGCCACATTTATGAATGTATATATTCCCATATACTCTCAGATAGAAGAAACTAAATTCCATCTTACAGCTGGAAAGAAGAGTCCCTTGCTCAACACCCTAATTTCATCTTCATCTAAAATATACAGAGATAAATTAATCATTTTAAAATAATAGCATT
Organism: Protopterus annectens; assembly: GCF_019279795.1. Lineage (NCBI taxonomy): Eukaryota > Metazoa > Chordata > Ceratodontiformes > Protopteridae > Protopterus > Protopterus annectens. The sequence continues at coordinate 1,052,357,435 of NC_056732.1, forward strand.
ACTATCATTAATAGTCCTACTTATACCTTTTTGTCTTTGCCTCCTAGTTTCTTGGTATACAGACAAGCAAGAGTGACCCATATATTTTCATCTTCATAAACAGGTGATTATTTTACAGTGGAAAAACTAAGGCAGTATTGATTTCATGCATCAATACTCACTTTCTGGTAATACCAGTAAATTAGAAATTTTGTCTGGACCCACTTATGTAGTGACACTAATAAGTTCAATACAAGTAAGGATAATTGCAATTCAGGACACATGAACAAGAGAGTCTAACAGTACTACTCCATTTGTGTCAGCAAAGTGCCATAAATGTACTGTGTATAAGAGCAAGTGTGCCAACATGCCTTCTTGCACCCCAACCCCCCCCCCCCCACACACACACACACAAACATACTCATGCATTCAGACAAGATTACATTTGAGGAAGTTTGTCTAGCACCTCAGAAAAATTTGTAAGCAGTCTGGAGGCCTTCTGCATATGAAGAACCCTATTCTACAGCATGTAAATGAGTGAATTCCAAAGGTAGACATATATAAAGAACATATCATTTAGAAAGATATTAAAATCTGATCCTAGACTTTTTCCTTTATGCTTAGAGTGCCCACATCAAATTATTGTCAGTTCAATGAAACAGGTTTCAACAGAGGAAATCTATATGAATACATTTGATGGAAATTAATTCAGTATATAAGAACCTGAATGTATCCTTGAACAGTTTAAATAAAAGGCAACTTGAAAATCAGTCAGATAATATAAAATCTAATTCTGCTAGGACAGCAACTGCTCTAGAAACATATTTCATGAGTGTGTCTATACCAGGTATTTTAGAAGATGCAACATAACCTACTGTCTACATTTTTACTAAACCTTGTACATTAGATGCACAATCCATGGGCAGGAGATGCTTTAGCACTATGGTGCTAGAAGGGACCCTGCAACTTTTCACCAAAAATGAGTATGACAGCACTGCATGGGAATGTACCCCATATGCAATGATTAACTGATAAAAATGACCATCCACAGAGATATTAGTACTGATGGGTTTAGAAGACTTAACTATATATCTTAATGTAGCAGTCACTGTTTTACACAGTTAATTTCTTATTATAATTTATTTATTGCAAATAAATAAATTGTTATAATTACAATTTATTGTTTAAGGGATATTCTACTACAATCTAAAGTCTAAGTAATGACCTCATGTGATTCAAATAACTGAGGAAAAGTTTCTAGCAATACTGATTTTATGTGGGAGACTTAAGCACCGAGCAAGATTCTAAGGGATGAATGCTGACCAAAGACCACCGCAGGTCTTTATAAGTACTGACATATAGCTGGGTGAAATTACTGGTTGAGAATAAAAGAATACAGGTAAGGTGGATAAACCTCAAATAACAAGTTTTATTTTTACAATGACCACACCTTGAGTATCTCCTTTTTTGATAAATATACTTACACAGCATTATATTTTAAAGGCTCCCAAATGAAATGTTCTGACTCACAATGCCTAGTCCTGAAATAAAAAAAAGACAGAAAATATAGAAGTGCAAATATCAAACATTGCTCTTCTCTTCTGTTTTTAACTTGTCTTTTGTATGGGCAAACTGCCAGAATTACACATACTAACTCCAACATCACCATACCTCTGAGAAAAGGGAATATTATGAGAAAGGGCAATCTCAAGTTCAGATTTTCAGATATTCAGTCTCCATATTCTGGCACACACCATTGTAAGTCCTGATATTTCAAATGGTTACCATTTCACAGTTAGCAAGCATGCCTGGCTTCAGATTCAAGCCTTCCTAGAAACCAAAAATTCTAACTTGTTGGATGACAGTTTACCTACTAACACCTTGTTTGGGTGTCTGACTAATGAGATTCTGACTTATAGGAAAAGGAGAAGACAGTAACAGCACTAAAGTTCATCTATATTTGGAGATAAACTAGAAATATTAACAGCCAGATTAGTAGTACACTCACTGGCAATAACCAGCTTCAGACTCACCATTCCTCATATGTTCTGAAATCTTTCACCTATTGTCTGTGTTGCTTACTACTTTATTACAGTTGGCAGAACTATGAATACTCTGTATTAGTTTGCAGTCAATCAACCAGACCATTCATTACAGGTTATTCTCTTGTCAGATTCAGAGAAATAATCTCTGGAAATAAACCTGGAGCATGGCTTTAATGACTAATTGTCTGTAAAAAAAATAGCTATTTTAAGAAAACGTATATGATTTTTTTTGTCTTGTGGCTTTATATATGGTTTCTTTAGCTGTTATTAGTTGTACTAGTACAATTAGGCCACATGGCTACATCACACAGTTGTTATTTTATTATTTATCAGTTTTAAATATGCAAAACCTAACCTTCCTGCCCAACACTATTATAAAATAAAAACAAACTATCTACTTCTCTAAGTTAAGTAAGGGCAAGACCCCCTGCACCCCCCACACCCCCTGCTAATTAAATGTATCAATTCTAAACCAAACACCAAAGATAACTGTAAAGATACCATTCTGCACTGTACAGATGCAAATCTACACTAACACTTAGAAATAACTCTTAAATCACCAATATATTATTATGTATACCGTCAGGTCCACATAGCATACTTATCTTTCCATTGCAACAACTAGAATGTGTATTCTAAACCTCGTACAACTGTATATAAACCCAACAGAGCACTACCTTTGATATTAATAGCTGCCATACCTTTTTACTAAACAACTCCATAACCTTAAAGAGATACCATACCACTTAACAGTATACTGCACAACTATTACCTTCTTTTCAGCATCTTCAGTGTCGATATTGTCAACATTCAGGAAACAAGACTTTTGACATTGTTTTCTTGAGATTCTGTAGTTCTGGCTAATATATATATATATATATATATATATATATATATATATACATGCTATAAACATAGCTGCCATTTTACCAGATCTGCTTATACCCAAATACCCAATGAAGCTATCCCAGTCAACAACTTATGAGATTTTAATTAATACTCCAGGAGTATCATTTGACTTATTAAATGCTAAAGTCTACATTATTTCTCAAATATTATATACTTAAATTACATTTATTTCATAGGTTTGTTTTATTATTCCATGCAAGCACTTCTGTTTGCATTTTTTTTGTGTACCTTCCAACCTATTCTCAGATATTCATGGATCTTGTCCAGGGAAGTTATTTAAATGATGTATTACATCCTGCTAATGCACATTCCTTAGTATGTGACTTTAAATTTATCACTGGAAAACTCACTTTGCCTCCATTTTAACTAGCAATATTTTAGACTTGAAAGTAATTTTCTTTGAATGGATATTTCCTGATGGCAGTGACCTCAGTCAGAAGGATTTCCTGAACTTTATTTTCTTATGTAGAATTGCCTGAGTTCTATATTTCAATTGAGTAGACTGTCATTGAAAAGTAAGTTGTTATTTATTGAAAAAGGTAGTATCAGATATTTCTATAAATCAATTTATAGTATTGACAGTTTTCAACCCACAAAAGGAAAAAAAATGTGAAAGAACTATTACATCTTATTGATATAGGCATGTAGCTCAGGTACTGTACAGAAGGAAAATAATGGATATCAGGAGAACTGATGAGGCCTTTTTGTAGCAAGTATGGCCCTTCTGTAACTAAACAAGTTTTACTGAGGTGACATATCTCTGCTATTGTCTTTTGTTATGACAGATATATCAAAGCGGTTTGAAGAATGCCAGGGTATATTTTCAAGACAAGCTGCCAAGATGCCACTTCTGGTGTTTATTTAAAAAAAACAAACAAAAAAAAAAAACATATTTCAGTACGAGATTTATATGATGATATGGCCTGGCATCCATCATTACATTTGATATACTGATAGTTGGATATCCAGTGCAGGAGTTTAGTCAGGTAGTACTGCAATGTATGGGATTCTTCCTGGCAGACATAGGTTCATTTAATTTCATGTTATATTTCTGAAACAGCTTATAACTTGCAATTCTAGTGTGTGTGTGTGTGTGTGTGTGTGTGTGTGTGTGTGTGTGTGCACGCGCATGTGTGCACGTCTGTGCATGTGTATATATGTGTGTGTATACACAGACACATATACTTTATGTTCCCATGCTTCCTCGTGAAAAGATTCAGTGCTTGAAGAAAGAAAGAAAAAAAAAACACTATTTATGCCTAGTATATTAAGGGAATGATCTGTCATGCACTGCATTGTCATAATGATACAGAAAAACTTTCTTTGAAGGTACTTAAGCTTAAAAGTATTACTGTAGTTTACCACTTTGAAGGGATTCACAACTTCAGACTTGTCACTTTAACAGCAGGTGGTAAGACTGAAATCTCTGCACAGAATAGCAAACAGTCTTTCTTAGTCTCATGTCACAGAAATGTTCTGTAATGTTTATTCTCTTGACAGTTATTCGATGCACAGTCAAACTAGTAGAATGCAACATGATTAGGATGACTGAAAAAACAGAGAATGCTATTCCACTACATTACATGTAGGATAAGCAAATGAAATTTAGAAAGCAAATAGATGATGGGTTCAGCTTATATCTGCAAATATTGATAGTGTATGTGCCTATTAAATACTAGATTACAGTTCTTAATTACTTGCATGCACACTGAACAAAATTAAGCAACCTTTCTATTAGGACACAAAATAGCCAACAAAAGCAGCACAGGTTTCACATCAGTTTCTTTGCATTAACATCACGTATAATATAATAATATTCAAAATGTGAAATAGATGAGGAAACTTACTCAGTACAATGCAAACATAACTGAAGACATATTGAAGACATATACACAAAACTAAAGTACCTGCTCCTCAGTATTTAGTACCTTAAATGGTAATGAATTAGTGAAATCATGGAGTGCTTACAGCCTTAACTTGCAGCATGAACATACTTTATAATATCAAAAAATAATTAGTGAACTTAGCAATTCCTCATTTAAGTTAAACTGCTGCTAATTATATTTAATTTCTAAACTTCCAAACATAACATTCCCAGACACAGCATTAATCAAAAGTTAGAAAATTGTTTAGTAAAAATAGCAGTGTATCAGATGTATATGAAAAACAGCTAAAAATACCAGTCACTGGCTACTGATAAATGTCAACTTTTATCATTCCATTCATGGAACTGGCCATACTACCTTTATGTAGTAAATAAGACTTTTAGACAGGTCTAAATTTATTTATTTTACATTGATTTACCAGGGAAACCCGGCCAGGCACAAAGGCCACTTTTCTATAGTGCTATATATATATAGCTCCAGTACATGCAGTACAAACATAATCATTTTAAGTTATATAATATCAAAAATTAAGGCTTCTTATACTAAATTTACTCTATACAGATATAGTTACACTAGACAGTAGGATAGATGTCACAATATAGAGTATTGAGGTATTTGCAAAGAGTGGAAAGCAAATAGTTGATTTAATTATGAGATATAAATGAAATGAGTGGCAAAAAAAGTTAAGAGAGGCATAGGTCGAAGGTTTGGTGGATGAAGACATACTGATAATTGGTAACAGAGTCGAGGAAAGCAGATGTATAGTGGAAGAGGAGGAGGAAAGCAGAGATGTTATACATATCCTGGGAACATTTTTTTTATTGTTTTTCTCTCCTTCTGTCACTCTGACAGCTGTCCCAGTGTAATCACAATTCAAAACACCAAAAACAAACTTGGAACAAACGACTCACTGAGAGCTGAAAATGCAGGCACCAGAATTGTACTTAAAGGAAAATTCCTTTAAAAACTTTTTAAAATCACTGCTCGTAGATTTAAAATCTAGTCCTTTTATTTATACATAAAATGATGAGCGCTTTCATCAGTTTTATGTGAAAGACTTCATCAGACAAACAATCAAATTACACTCATACTTAGAAAGTATTTTAGACAAATAAAAATCACTTAATAAAATCATGTGATTTTCAAGCCTCCTAACAAGCTCCACCCAATTTATAAAACACCTTTACTTCTTAGCAGTTTACAAAACTTAAATTACACACTCGTGTGAGGTTAGCTTAGCATGGAAGGTATCCACCCCACAAGCAAAAGGTGCAAGGTCTCTCATCTGGGGCAAGCCCACAGGCCCCAGCCATGCACAGTCCCATAAAAGTTAGTTTTACAAATATAAGTTTTAATTCAGACTTATCATTGAATGTTACTCCTCAATAAAACCAACTTAAATACATTTAGTATCTCTGCTGAGCCCTTAGTTTTAATAAACAAGCTATTGATGCATTTTCATTTAAACCTGTCTTGAGATCAGCATTCAAATAAAGATGCCAAAACAGTTCATGCTTTTTAAGGGTTAAAGTCCAAGGTCCCCCTCTTTCATTCACTACAATTTGTTCAAGTATAATGAACTTAAAACAATGGGTAGGGTTCTGCTGTGTATGTTTAAACAGTGCACTTGTATTTTTCTGTTTTATAAGGTCATAAATATGTTCGTAGACTCTCGCCCTGAGTCTTCTGTCAGTCTTACCAATTTAAAAGCATGTACATGCTGAACAAAGTGCACAGTATACCACCCATTTTGTATTGCAGTCAAAATGCCCTCCAATTGTGATTTCATGGGTGGAGATAAGGCAATCCTTCTTAACAAGAATATGTTGACATTGAGGGCAACTCCTGCACTTGAACATTCCGGGTTTGTTGGTGTTAATTACCTTGGGTATACTCAACCCTTTTTCGAACATTGCCTTTAAATTCTTCCCATTATGGCAGATAGCCTTCTTATTTTTCAAAATTGGATTAAATATCTGCCACAACAGTGGGAACTGGAGTAATGGGGTTAAGCCTACTACAACCCAGACTTCAACCACACCCCAAAATCAGAAGACTTTTAAGTATGCCTTTATTACCACTTTTTCAACAGACAGTATGGTGATAAAGGACATTTTAGTAAAAAATTGGCCCTTCCTAAGGAGTAAGCAGGGGAGAGTTGAAAATGTTGGCTCACATCCACATGTGGTATATAAAAGGGGGAGAATTTAAAGGCAATGTTTGAGAAAGGGTTGAGTAGACCTAAGGTAAGACAGAGAGAATACTCAGGGAAAGACTCTATGAACATATTTATAACATTAAAAAACAGAAAAATACAAGCGCACTGTTTAAACATGTACAGCAAATCCCTACCCATTGTTTTAAATTCATCATACTTGAACAAATTGCAGTGAATGAAAGAGGGGGGGGCTTGGATTTTAGCCCTTGAAAAGCATGAACTGTATTGACAACTTTATTTGAATGCTTATCTCTAGACGGGTTTAAATGAAAATGTATCAATAGCTTGTTTATTAAAAGTAAGGGTTCAACAGAGATAGTTAATATATTTAAGTTGTTTTTTTATTGAGGAACAACATTCAATGGTAAGCTTGAGCTTAAACTTATATTTTATAAAAGCCAGGTTGGAGCACGGTTGCTTGCCCCAGATGAAAGTCAAATGTTGCACCTTTTGCTTAAAGGGTGGATACCTTGACTGCTAAGCTAACCATACAAGAGTGTGTCATTCAACTTTTATAAATTGCTATGAAGTAAAAGTGCTTTATGAATTGGGTGGAGCTTGCTGGGAGGCTTGAAAATCACATAATTTTATTAAGTGATTTTTATTGGGCTAAAATACTTTTTAAGCATCAGTATAATTTCATTGTCTGATAAAGTCTTTCACATAAAAAGACAAAATCACTCATCATTTTATGCATAAATAAAAGGATTGGATTTTAAATCTACAAGCAGTGATTTTAAAAAAAGTTTTTAAGGGAATTTTCCTTTAAGTACAATTCTGGAGCCTGTATTTCCAGCTTTCAGTGAACCATTTTTTCCAAGTTTGTTTTTAGCTGTCCCAGTGCCCCATATTCTCTCCTGGGTCTACCAGCACTCCAATCAAGTCCTAGTCCGATGGCCAAATTTAATTGGAGCCAATGAGTATAAGAATGTCCTGGGGAATTATTGCTGTCCTTTTTCAAACAGTGGGATTTTTGCAGTGTTTGACCTATCCTGTCCCCCCCCCCCTTGTGAATCCCATGATCACATCTGATGGGAAGGCACAATGGAGACACGCAGTCTGTTGCCCCACCTCTGTAGCATCTCAGCCATTTCCCCACCATTTCCCAACTTTGGACCCTGCCTCCCAACTAGATGTTACCAGCCTCCATGTTGGATCATTGCAGGAGGTGCCCACAGGACAGACCTTCCTCCTTCTCAGGGATGGTAAGCCCATTTCTCCCTGCTACGCTGTCATTCACACAAACAGCTAATCAAACCTGGGTTCGGTTGGATCTAGCCTGAGCTTTATCTCTCTACAAATGGAATGGCTTGTAAACAAGCCTAAATATTACAAGAATACTGCCTACCCTTACCTGGCCAGAGCACCCAATATAATACTCCACTCAGGTATTGTATACAAACTCATGAAATGAGGTATAAACCCATATGTCACCTGCTAGATAGCCAGCTGGATCAGAGATGGGACCCAAGACATTAGGACAGGGGAGTCTACCTTCACAAAAAGGCCAGTAACTAGTGGACCCCCTCAAGGCTCATTGCTGGGACCACTCCTTTTCAGTATCTACTTTTCTGAAATCAAGACCAACATCAAGCACCTCTGGCTGACCACATTTTCAAATAATTGCAAACTAGGTGCAGCCATAAATTCCCCTAAGGACACAAATACCCTCAAGGAAGGCCAGGCACAGATTAATAAATGCTGCCAGAGCCACAGTCTAAAACCATATAGTAGTATCCATTGGGAAAATGGCTACCTCTGAAAGCTACCATATTGATAATACACTCCTACGAGTAGACCCAGTAATGAGGGAAATAGGAACACATATAGTCAGTAATTTGGCCTTTGACCATAATGTGCCTATGATAATAGGGAAATCATTCTATGTTGTGCAACTTTCAAGCAAGGGTATGGCATCAAGGTCAAAGGGTGATATTGTTCCTCTCTGTTCAGTACTCTTCAGACCTAAAACAAAAAAAGAACACAAGGTGTAAACAGCATATCCTACACTGACCTCCTTAAAGCCCTATCCCTGTACTTGGTCTCCTACAGAATGCTGAGAAGCAAACTATGCCTGACCTAAAAAGCATCCTCAGAATTACCCAAACTAGGGACCTAACCCTTGTCTGCAAACATAAATAGGACATGTTGGAGGGACAGATATGTATCGGAGATACTACGACTTCTCTGGAACAGACTTTCCTTCAGTTTGAAGCCAAGTTCTTCCCTATCCCAATTCAAGAGTAACTTGGAACAATGGATGTGGAATGTGTCTTCAGAAGGCAGATGCAGCCTGTAAATACTTGATTGCCCATACCGAAGCCTACATATACTCCTTAAAATAACCTTAAGGTATAAAAATTTGCCAGATATACTTGTAAAGTATGGATAAGCTTAAACGACCCTCTAGGGTAATTAGCCTAGTAATCACCTATGAACCTGTGAATCTATGAATTGCACAAGGAAGCTCAAACATTAAGCACTTCATTATGAAATTTTCTTTCTCAATGAGAAAAAAAAGTAGAAAGGCCAGCAGCTTAAGTTTGTGGATTCAAGTACAACTCTTCTTGAGCTTCATAATCAGTTGATGGCAGAAGAATCAGAGAATCATCAACTCCAGGTTATGGCCATGGTTTAGTATTGGAAAAGAATACATTGCTTACTTTATGCAATGTGGATACGCTACTTCAGAGGAAGGAATCTGTTTATTTTGAGGACTTCATAAATAAATACAGGGCTTTCTGATGGGAGCAACAGTGACTTTACTTCTACAGTTACAATGAGCTGTAGTGGGGAACTGAGAATTGAGTCACAGAAGGTAGTTCTCAATTTACATGTCACTTTAAGTCATCAATCTGACCTTTGCCTATGAGCTCTGTGTAGGATCTGAAACACTGAGATTATGCATGAAAACAGCTGAAAATAATTTCCTTCACAGTGCGTCTAATTACAGGGGTAGTTGAGGGTACATGATTTTGATCTTTCCATCTTCATTTGCTTGCTGTGTGATCTGACCAAGTCACTTAACCAGACAGTGTGTCCATGTCAACCCTGAAAAATGAGACTTGTGTACAGTGGGTTTACCTGGTTAATAAAACTATTTTTAATAGAGTGAGAATCTCTTGAGGATGTTGGAGTGCAGCTACTGATCTTCTGTGTTGAGACGACTTAGTTCATATGGCTAAGGTACATTGTGACAATGTCTTCTGTGTGCCATCTATAAGAGGTGTACCAGGTACAGCACAATGGTTGAAGGTTCCTGGCCAAATCAGGGATTTGTTGGAGCAAATATATTTCTCAACTTCCATGGAAACACTTGGAGATCAATGGATGACCTGAAGGCTATTGTTGTAAATGATAAAGCAGATCTGTCATTCACCAGGACAAGTGGTTTAGAAAATAGATGGAATGATGATTTAAGAATTGTCCTCCTCCACCATCAGTGTTTGCACCACATGAATTTCTTGCATCTCATTACACATCTCTGGCGCATCTCATTACCAAAGCGTTTGCATCCAGGAGGAAAGAGGCCATTGTCTCCCTCTACTCTTCCCTCATTAGGCAAATCATTGAGTAAAATGCCTCATTTGGTATGTACCTCACTAAACACCTGCAACAACTGGAGAGGCCAGAAAAGTACCTCACAAAGAGGATCCTAGGCCTTAAACATTTGTCCTATATGGACAGACTCAAAACCTCCAACTATTCTCTGTCTCATATCACCTACTTAAAGGCGATCTCTGCTTGACTTACAAAGACATGTCTGACCCAGCACTGTTAGAAATGCTACATCTAAAGAAATCCCAATCCCTCCGCACCACATGCTCCAGAGATCTCAACCTCATTACCACAATTAACAGAACATGCTGGAGGTTCATAACCCAGAGACTGCCCATGCTATGGAATAGACTTCCCATACATGTCGAGCAGAGCACCTCAATGGCTGTCTTCAAGAGAAATATTGATGAGTGGATGCAAAATAGGAAATTCACCCCAGGGATCACTCCAGTGCTTTACTCGACAGATGCACTGGGAACTAATGTCGGGTGGCATGATGCCAGGGTAATCCTATGGACTAGGCTTGTAAAGGCTCCAGGGCCATTAGCCTAGTACACACCTATGAACCTTTGAACCTATCTGTGATCTTATTAACTAACCAAGACATACATTGTAGATTCACCTTTTTTTCAGTTAAGTGCTTTCTACCAGTGTAATCAAAGCAAATGCTGATATTGCCATGGTTTTAAATAAAAATGAACAGACAGAACAAAAATAAAAGAAAGTAGAAGGATTAATCATTGTGCTATCTTGGAGAGAGACACACTGTGAAATAATTATTTTTGCAAAGACGCACCCAAATTGCTTGAAATTACATTAAAAAATTTTGCTTAATTAAAAATGTATATTTGAATTTTACTTAGACATTTTAACTGTAATCTATGCCAGTTCCTCAAAGAGACAGGTCACATTTTTTAATTATATATTATGCTAATATACTTATAAACAAATCACTATCATCCTCCAACAGGTAAAGATTTTTCACCATAACATATCACAATAAAATCTTTTTGGTGACACCTACATGGGTGTCCCTAAATTGGTAAAGGAACAAATCTTAGTCAATTTTAAAATAGTAATAGGATATGGAATGGTGCGCTACTTGTCCCACTATTAAAGAGCTTGTAGTATGGTGATCATGCTAATGAGATAATTTAGTCTGATGCTCTCTTAGTCACACCGATAACATGAATACTTATAATGCCTGTTATAGGCTATGAAGCCTGGTCTTCCTCATATTTATGCACAGTGACCAGTTAAGGTGTTTGTGGTTAAGTAGTCGGGCTACACTACTAGACATTTGGAACATGGTAAAGATCTTGCACATCACATTACCCACCTGTCCATCATGGCCATTCTGAGACATGTAGGTCACATAGGGTGTGTGTGTGTGTGTGTGTGTGTGTGTGTGTGTGTGTATGTGTGTTTTTCTGTGTATCCATCTTTCCATTTATAAAATCAAACCAATGGCCACTCAGCTGTGCCCATGTAACATATATGCAATGCTTCAAAGTAAATGTGGATGAACATCATATCAGGTATTCAAATTTAATGCCATTGGCCTAAAAGGTTCATGACCTATCCTCACATGCTCTCCTCACTTGAGTGTTGACTGGTGCTTTTCTGAAAGCATAGCTCCATTATGCAGTACCGTCTACAGAAACTACACAATATGCCCACACTTATTCATACCTAATTCCTATTGGGCTGTGTCACACAATTTTGACTACTCTTTTTATCATATATAGGACACATTATCTTTTTTATGACCACCAACCCCCCACACATGTTTTGTTGTTTCAATGTTTATTTCTTTTTCTCTTGCTCAATAATGTCAGCATCAGTCAAGTGCAAAGACTATTTTGCCACAAAATATTGCAGGATATTGTACATACACATAACATTTCTTCTGCCTTTAAAATAAAAATAAATAAATGAAAATGTGGTCCATTTTATACATACAGTAAGATGTGGGGGATGTGCATCAGATATATTTTGCACAGTGTGTTCTTAACATACAAACATCAAGTGCATTTAATACACATTTCCCATGATTGACTGGTTGTTTATAAAATGGCTTTTCTTCATTGTTGTATTATAGCTGAGTTCTGTGAGATTCAGATGTTAATTTATTGGTGTAATGCAAGGCTTTCCTTGCAATTTAATTGGCAAAAAACATGAAGTCTCAAACTCAATCACAGCAAGTTTGTCAAAAGCAGTAGTTGGAAAAGATGTTTCATATTTATCAAATGATTACTAGAGAATACTCAGACAAAAAGCACAATAAAGCAGTTATCATCTATATGTTATCTAAGTGATGTTTTTTTTTCATTTCACACTTGCAGATCCCTATACACATACACACATCAAACAATTAAGAGCTGTCTGTACATATTATCATACCTCTCAACCTCCAAGCATTAAAAATCATAGCACTGCCATTTAAAAATCATAGGAGAGGGTCCAAAAGGGGAAATTTTCCTTATTTCTCACAGTAAAAGGTCATTATAGACTAGATCCTATATAATTAGTAGTAGGTAATCTTCCCATAGACTTTCAGGGGGATGCAATAAAGCCTACATGATTATTTTTGACCATGTGTGTGTGTTTCAGCATGATGCGCACATGTCCATGAAGAGTTTTAGATACAGTAATCTCCACATAGTGGCACTCACTCACACACAAACACAGAAACTTCCAGGGCATGCAGATTACAGCATAAATTCCTGAATTGTATGTTAATGAAGCAAATCAACATAGTGGAGTGATTCAGCAAGCTGTAGAGTAACCATGTAGACTCCGTGCTCATGTTGCCTATGTATTCCAAAGATTTCCAAATACAGCCATGGAAAGGAGTCAACACAGAAACAAGAACAAGTAAATGTCTGTAAATTTGTACAGAACAGACCCTAACATGTAAACCCACACACATTATGACCTTATCAGACATGTTGGATGCTAGAAAATTATATTAACAATAGCAACAAGTGCCATGACACAAATGCACTTTGCACCTCCACCTCCAAATGAGCAATGTACTTGTAACTAATGTAGACAGCTAAAAGTGTAAACCCCATGAAACATAGAATTCAAAACCTGCATTCCTCTGTGCAGATATATACCTCAGTAATACCTTCCCTTGACTGTACAACGTTGGGCTCCCCTTCAGTTTCCCTGCCCACAGAGTTATCAGCTGTGTAGATTTAGGCCTGTCAGCATGGTGAATATGCAAATGAGGTCAGAATTTATTAGAAATACTGAGTCCCAAAAGTTTGTAATCATGTAGGGGTTTTCACTTTGTGTAGGCGTTTCCACATTGTTCATTTTGAATGCATGGTAACAGTGAATGATGACCTTGGGGGGGAGTGTCAGGTTACACTTAAATAGGTGTACACATAGGTCTGTGAAGTGCAAAAGTTCATGAAAGCAGTACACAATTCACAAGTTCTGGTTCATCATCTTTATTGTTTGTTAAAATGTATCACCACTGTCTGCTTTAAGTTAAAATTTAATTTTTCATTTTCATCCTTATTTGTGTGATGCGGCACTTAACCCAACAATGGGAAACGGAGGAATGAATGGCAGGTTTCTTAGTGCTTGTCAAGTAACTATTCCTGTGACAGCATGTGCATGTGTGGGATTAGAATATAGAAGACCCTAGGTTCTAGTACAGGGTCTGCAACCTTCCCTCCACTTTTTGAGCTGCATGTTTGCATGATATCACAGGCATGGACAAAAGTAATAACAAGATCACCTGTGTTCACCTTATTTCAGCGCCAGTGCACACAGCATCACATAGGTGCACATCAGTCACTAATGTCCACTAATGGAGTTGATATATTCAGGAAAGTAGCAGATGTTTTTCATAGTTGCTAATTACAGCAAAAGCAGGTGATTTTTAGTATGGTGGACTGATTCAACAAGCTATAAAGCATCCATGTAGCCTATATTCTGGTTTTCCCTACATATTTCAATATCACAGGAGTAGAGACAAGGAAATTCTAGGACTGAAATAAAATAGTTTACAGCAATGAAGTTCAACATAAACAATTGTTCCTCAACATTCTTGTGGCAACAAGTGTAATTTTAGGACTGCCATGCACATGGTCCTGGGTTTGAATATACTATATTTCATATAGCCTTATTGTTACTAATAGAGTAATCTATGTATTATTACATTTATGATCAGATGTATGATTGTGGGTATACTGTGTACTATAGTCCTGTAAATGTATTCCTGCTATCATCACTGGCATGGCTTTAACTTTTGTGAAAAACACATACACAACTGCCTATACATGAAATTGCTTGCCAGTGTTGCATTCTGCTTAACAACCATTAGCAATGTGGCTCACTTTTGCGCACCATTTATCTATGCACAAACAGGTGTAACTCGCATGCGCATACATGCAAATCCACTGCTCACTGTGCTATAGAACTGTATATATGATGCTTTCATATTGGTGTTTATTGTCCATTTCCTTTGTATAACATAAAATTGTATGTGGAAACACTGAAAAATCAGGGGAAATTCTAAGTATATATCATATATTCACAATACATACATGAGTTGTACCCCCCCTCCAAGCAGTGCAGCCCTGGGGGCTCAGTATTTTTTTACACACATATGTCAACCACACTACAAAGTGTAATATATAATGTTGAGTGTTCCCTCATGGACAGGTGCCAGTCAGTGGTGCTGACAATCTTGCTCTGCTAAACTCAAATATCCAACTATGCTCAATAAGGGTACTTGTATTTTTACACAGCTAGAATTCTACACAACTAGGACACACTCTACATTTAGGTTACTGCCCTCATATGAAACTATAAATACATGTGCCTATGCAGGTCTTCCAATATGTTATCCTCCACGTGGCCTGCTGATGTAATCTACCATAAGTTCACCTGCAGCCATGTATAAAATACTGAGTTCTGTAGTCTATGTACTTCGATAGGTAAGGGTTCTGTTCTCACTGGAATCAACTGTGTAGATGTGTGTGTGTGTGTGTGTTTGTGTGTGTGTGTGTGTGTGTGTGTGTGTGTGTGTGTGTGTGTGTGTGTGTGTGTGTGTGTGTGTGTGTGTGTGTGTGTGTGTGTGTGTGTGTGTGTGTGTGTGTGTGTGTGTGTGTGTGTGTGTCTACTCAGCAGAGGAAATGTGCTATCCTACAGGTACTTCTCTAATGGCATGGCTTGCCAGTATTTTGATACCTGGACTTGCCTACACATCCATTAGAGGCAGGCCTCCCACTTTCTTCTCTCCAACATTCACTGCTGATGTCATCCACTATAAGTTGCCCTGAAACCATGCAAAAGTCAGTCTTATGCTATGGAACTTGCATAAAGTACTGTGTTTTGTAGTCTGTGCACCTAGATAGGTAGGGGGACTGTGCTTAACTGCAGTCAATTCGGTGTGTGTGTGACCAGTTACTTGATATTACAGGGAGCCTTTTACACCAGCATGTGGAACATGTTATCACCATATGTTCTATAGGAGGTTACTAGGCTATTGGCCCTAGGATGTTTATAAGCCTAGCCATGTTATACCATTGTTCCCTTATTGACCAAGTTGTATGGTCTATATTTGAAGTGCAAGTCTATGATCAGCACTGAATGCCCTTATCCAAGAGGGACATGGGTGACTCACCTGGGAAAAAAATATGGTCTCCCATCCATCTAAGTTATGCTTAAATAGGGTAATTTAGGAGCTCTGTTTTAGGTAAATTGGGAGTTCATTACAGAGGAGTGGCAGTCTGTCTCTCCAGCATGTCCTGTTAATGTCACAGGCTAGGGTAAGATCCCTAGAGTGAGTGATTCTTTTCTCATGTGACCTGTGGATGTGCAGCATTATCATTATGGCAGTGTCTGAGACTACTCTGTAGGCCAGGCACAAGTCACCTCTCAACAGCCTATAACATACAGAGTACAGCGACAGGGTCTTCAGTCTGTCCATGGACGTCATGTGTTGATGGCCCTGAATTTTCTTGGTGAGAAAGCTCTGAGGTCTCTCCAGCTGCTGCAGGTGTCTGTTGAGGTACATACAGAAGGGAGCATTGTATTAGTGGTCTGAAGAGGGATGAGTACAAGGGTGTTATAACATCCTTAGCTTTGGATGTGATGCCATTACTTATGAGATGTGCAACATAGAAGGCATTCCTTACCACTCTGGACACATAGTGATCAAAGTTAAGGTTGCTATCATAGGTTCATAGGTATATACTAGGCTAATGGCACTGGAGCCTTTACAAACTTAGCCCATAGGATTATCCTGGCATCATGCCACCCGACCTTAGTTCCCAGTGCCTCTGTCAAGCAAAGCCACTGGAGTGATCCCTGGGGTGAATTTTCTCTTTCCCATCCATGCATCAAGATTTCTCTTGAAAAGGGTCAGTGAGCAGCTCTCCTTGACATGTATGGGAAGTCTATTCCATAGCATGGGCTGTTTCTGGGTTATGAACCTGTCCCTCCAGCATGTTCTGTTGATTGTGGTAATGAGGTTGAGGTCTCTGGAGCATGTGGTGCGGAGGGATTGGGATTTCTTTAGATGTAGCATTTCTAACAGAGCTGGGTCAGACATGGGTTTGTAAGTCAAGCAGAGATTGCCTCTAAGCAGGTGATATGAGACAGAGAATAGTTGGCGTTTTCTGAGTCTGTCCATACAGGACAAATCTTTAAGGCCTAAGATGCTCTTTATGAGGTACTTTTGTGGCCTCTCCAGTTTTTGCAGGTGTTTAGTGAGGTACATGCCAAATGGGGCATTTACTCCATAACTGGCCTAATGAGGGAAGAGACAATGACCTCTTTATTCCTGGATGCAAAACCCTTAATATTAATTAAGTAATGAGATGTGCCATATAGAAGGACTTTCTGACCACAGTGGCAATGTGGTGGTCAAAAGAGAGGTTGCTGTCAACCTGTGTTCCCAGATCTCTTGTAATGCCTGCTGT
This sequence comes from Protopterus annectens, assembly GCF_019279795.1. NCBI lineage: Eukaryota > Metazoa > Chordata > Ceratodontiformes > Protopteridae > Protopterus > Protopterus annectens. The sequence continues at coordinate 1,052,374,977 of NC_056732.1, forward strand.
GTTCAGTGGACTACCATCGATGTGGTAATTCATAGGAACTGGGTTCCCAACCTGTTCAACCTGTGTTCCCAAAGCTCTCTCCACAGGGTTTGAGCTAAGGGGGGTACTGTTAATATTATAATTTGCAGGGACTTCCCCTTTGCTGAAAGGGATAATCACACATTATTTTGCATTTGTTTTTGAGTCTGTGGCTTTGGCACCAATCATTTGTCTTTTTGTAGCATATCAACATCATTGAGGGAGTCAATGAGTGCACCCAGTTTGCAGTCATCAGTAAACATAGTAAGCCACAGGCAATCTATTTTCCCCTGGACATCTGAGAAATACCTTTCAAACAGTAGGGGGCCCAGAACAGATACTTGTGGTACACCACTGATAAGCAATCTGCTGGTAGACGTGGAATCCCTAACTTTGACTGTATGTTTTCTGTTGGTGATTCAATTGGCTACCCATCTCATGACATATGGGTTAATTACCAGTTTTTTTTTAATTTCTATAAATCATTTGGGTTTCTAATACCATGACAGGGTGGATGCCATTCCTAAGTCAAAGTACAATTAAATATAAATGCAGAATGAAAGGTCTGCGCAAGGGAACCACGTTGCAAAGAAGACAAAAAGTAAACAATAAAATCCCAAAAACTGAAACGTGGTGGCTACTGATATCACAGTCACAGTTCAAACAAATGTATGAGGCAACTCATCCATTCAACAGCAGCAAATTGTGATAGTAAAATGTAATCCATCCATATAAAGACCTCCACAAATCTTCTTGGAATCAGGAACGTTCTTTATTAACATGCAGTAAGCGCTTTCACCCAGACGGCTTCATCAGACTGTAATAGCATGCACAACCAGCAGTCTTATATATCAAAATCAATTAATCACAGAATAATTTGCATAATTAAACAATTAAGCTATTAAAAATTAAAACACACATTATAAAAGCATTTAGAACATTAATATATTAAAAAACTATTCAAAATACATGACAGACCAACTATAATTAAAACATCATCTCTTATGTCTTATGTCTTATGGTTAGTTTTCGTCTTTTTAATATTGGTTGTAAACTAACCTTATCATTCAAGCCTGGGCTTGAATCTGCTCTGCATCTGACAATCCATCTAAGCTCTTCTTCTAAGGTATAGGTATCAACATCCCCCCTCTCACATTAGTCTTGATACACTGCAAAACAAGAAAAGTAAAAGTGTGTGTAGTATCAGTATCCAACTGGTGTCGTGCTAGTGCATTAGTAGCATCCCCAATTCTCATTTTATAAATGTGCTCTCTAATTCTTTCCCTCAACTGTCTGTTCGTCTTACCAATGTAAAATGCTGAACAGGCAGTGCAGGTGGCAAGATATATCACATTGGTTGATTTACAATTCGTACCAGTAAGAAATGAAAAGACTTGGCCTGTTATAGGTTGTTCAAATGTAGTACTATTATTAATATATACACACTGATTACAACTACCACACATAGTAGTATTCAAGCTTTGACGTGTAAAACTATTCCCTACTTTATGGCACAATAAATTCTTCAAATTAGATTTGTTCTTATATACATATTTCGGTTTAAAACCTACCACCTTACTAATATTATCATCCACACCTAAAATATCCCAGTGCTTTTCAATAATGTTCCTGACATGGTATACATCACTGGTGTAGAATATGGGCATGCTTAATCTGATGTTATTATTTGTAGAAACTAATGATTTAGTTTCCATTAATGCATGACTAGCTTGACTTGAAAAATAGGGACAAGCTCTGGTACCCCTTAAGTCGTCTGTCTCAACAAATGCTGACCTAATCTCACTATCAGTGTATGATCTGGATAACAGCTTTTTCTCTAAATTTAAAATCTCCTTCTTGTAACCACCATCAGTTGGGTTTAGTCAAGACGCCCTTATGGCTTGTCCTTTCACTACATTGCCAAAGACATGTAAGGGATGCATACTTGTTCTGTGTAACAGTGTATTTTTATAGCAACTTTTCCTGTGTACTGACGTGTTTAACATACCATTGCTTAATCTAAAAATATCTACATCTAAAAATGCTATATAATCCCTGGAATAATTCATAGTGAATTTTAAATAACTAGATGTATTGTTGATAAAATAATCAAACTCATGTAACTGTTCTTCATCACCCTTCCAAATGAAGAAAAGGTCATCTACAAATCTTTGATAAAAAGTGACGTGCTGTATGTACCTTTCTACTTGTTTTTAACTTGCTTTCCTCCCAAATGGCCATCACTAGGTTGGCGTAGCTATTGGCACAAGAAGTGCCCATAGCTACGCCATCCGTCTGCAAATACAAACTGTCATCAAAGACAAAAACATTGTTTTCTAAAACAATTTCGAGAAACAGGGCTAACAAATCAATTTTACTAGTATTCATCGTGGTATGCTCTCTAAGATAGCTTAATATACATTCAACACCACTATTGTTGGGAATGACAGTAAAGAGACTAACCACATCAAATGTGACTAAATAATATGCACTTCCTTCATCCATTGTACTCATATGTTCATACAGCTTGATCAAAAATTGTTTACTGTCCTTCAATATAGTGTCATTCGCATCCACAATAGGTCTGAGTTCTTGCTCTATAAACAATGAGAGGGGTTGTGTCAACCATCCCTGTCCTGAGACAATCGGTCTCAGCGGTGGTTTCAATAAACTCTTATGAATTTTGGGGAGACATTTTAGTACAGGAATCAAAGGTTTATCAACTTTAAGAAACTTATAAAAATGTTTATCAATAATGTGACACCTATATAAATCATCCAAGGTATCATAAACGCGGAATACTCTGATGATAACTTCATCCATGTTAACTTTCATATAATAACTAGTGTCACTCAACATCTCATAAACACTGAGCCTATATTGTTCTGTATCCATTATAACAATAGGGCCACCTTTATCAGCCGGTGTGATAGTAATGGACTCATCACTTCTCAATGTATTCAAGGCTTGTCTTTGTTTAACTGTTAAGTTATGCTTCCTCCTATTGTTATAACTAGGCTCTGAAGAGTGATAGTATTTATAGAGATCTTGTTCTACCATCTTCATGTAGGTCTCCAAAACAGGATGTAATACCGGTACATACACACTAACAGGTTTATATAAGTTCCTAGGTTCATTCATAGCTTCTGTCATACCAAAGTCAAGCTTCAATTGCACATTCCTCACAAACATTTTCACATCAATCATTGTATCAGTTATATCACTCTTTCTGCTAGGGATAAAAGTTAAGCCTTTATTAAGGACTTGTTCTTCATCAGAACTTAAAGTTCTTTTAGACAAATTAACTACTATGGATTCCCTTTCACACTCCACATTTTCTTCAATGTGGGCCCTACCTGTGTTGTTTCCATAACCTTTCATTTCTGTCGGCCCCTGCTCATAGAGTGTGTTCTCCCCTCGAAGTGAGGGGATTGTATAGGGAAAGGGATATCCCTATTATTAATATCATTGTCTATATTCTTTCTATATTCAGCAAATACTTTTTTCCTGACAGCAGGAACAATAACTTGATCAGATGGCTGATTGTTTTTATTAACCACGCTACCAGCATTATTAACCAACCCTATACCCTCTGTTTCTCCTCTCTTATTATTAACAATGTTAACAGAGGGATATAAGTTAACTCTGTCAGTTGATTCTTCTGCAGTAACTATAATGTTGGTGCTGGCTACACCATTTGAGGCGTTATTTACTTCCTCATTACATTCATTATTGTTAACAAGCTCATGTACAGTTGAAACTCTATCCACATTACTAGTATTGTCTCTAATATAGTCCCGTTTCTCAGCCCTTGCAGGCACAGTCTTAGGCCAAACAAAAATCTGGCCGTTATTAAAGTCGTATAAGTCTCTTTCAATTTTCCGTTTCTTTTGTTCAAGGAGTCGTTTCTCAAAAAGAAAAACGTTCTCCATCAGTCTGTCCATACCTGCTATGGCTTTAGAAAAGGTATACTTGGACAAAATAGCCCCATGCAGTTCTACAACTTTCAACCGTAAAGCTTCTTCCTCGGTTGAGTGAAATTTAATCAAGAGCTTCATATAATCGAAGCTTAACTGCATGTTAAGCTTCTGCCAACTTAATAATAGTTCGGGAAAGTTGTTACCTGAACTTGGCATTTTAGGACTCTCAGTCCTCTCGGAATGATCCGCTTCTGGAGGCAAGCTTCAAAATGATGTTGTTGAAGCTGTAGCCTTTTCAGCTTCAGAAATTCTGTCTCTAGAGTGTCCAGCTCTTCAGCTAAATTCACAGTTTTTTTTTTAATTTCTATAAATCATTTGGGTTTCTAATACCATGACAGGGTGGATGCCATTCCTAAGTCAAAGTACAATTAAAGTTCATGAAATTAGTATTGTTTCAGTCCTTGATGTTAGCCAGACATACTTTTTGCAGCACCCACAATGTGCCCAGTAATGAGCCCCTCTGCAATTTGTACAGAGTTACCATGAATATGTAACATATCTAATTATGATTGTAAATTATTTTTTATAAGACCTGTTGCTCTTCCTATTACTGGAACTGTCTGGGTATCTTTCTTCCACTTTGACCTTGTTTCTGCCTGCAAATTCTGGTATTTCATTTGTCTCTGTCTGTATGCAAGACTCTGTAGTCACTGCGTGTAGCAATTTCAATAATCCGTGCTACTTTTGTCTTCTTTTCATGGACTACTATATCTGGTTTTCTTGCATCTATTTTTTGAACAACATGTTGGTAATGGATGATCTCAAGTGATATGAACTTCATACTTTTCTATGATGCTTTGTGGCTCATGTTTCTAGTGCTTTTTAGCTACCTCAGAATTTTGTTTTCACAATCCCCAATGTGACAGTCTTGCCACATTATTATGCCTTTCAGTACACAGTCCTTCTGCCATTAGTGTATCACAACCAGCAACAAGATGTGCAACTATTTCCAATTGTGTTTTACAAAACCTGCATTTGTCTGTTTCTCCCACATGTTCAATAGACATTGTAAACCAATGTGTACCTAGTCCACTATCTTGAGCCGCCAATATTAACCTTTCGTCTTTGGTTTAAATTCACCTCTCCTTAACCATTCCTTGCATTCGATCCTGATCAACATGAGGTTGTTCCAAGAGATTCGATTCCAATACTTGCAACTATATTTATGCATTTTCCCAATTTCTTGCCTTCTCATCTGATCCCTCACCTTATATTCTTTCTTTTTTTTTTTGGCATATTCAGTTTCTTCCTGATTTTTATCTACTTCAGGTTTGATTTCCATTCCTGCTTGATGTCGATATGCTTCTGCTAAACTAAGCCAGGAACTCATCTTAGACTTGTTCTCCTCATGTTTCAAAAAGTTTGGGTCTTGTGAGGTCAGCAGATATGTATGCAATCCCACAATTACAGATCTATACATGTAATCAATTTTGAGGAGGCCCATACTTACTTCAGAATGGGGAATGTATAGTCTTGGTATGCATTGATTTTTATAAATTATTTGATGAACATGAAGCATCTTTCTTGTTTTTCTGTCCAAACTATCCATCACCTTTTGGGACCAATCAATCACTCCAAAACTGTAAATAAGGACAGGAAGAGCAAATTGGTTTATAGCTTGAACTTTGTTCCTAGATGCCAATGCTGTTTTTATTATTAATTTAAACCTTTTAAAATATTCCTTACTGAGTTTTATTCACCTTTATTCATGTTTTATTGTTTATCCTTTATCAGTTCCCAACTATTTATACACTCCTTCTTGCTGAAGTTCTTTTATATCACATCCCTGACCCAAACTGATATGTTATTGGTGCTGCAGCTTTCCTGCTTTAAAGGTTGCGGTTGCACATTTAAGATCAAATGACATTCTTATATCATCTGAAAAAGTTTTGACCACTTGCAGTTGTGCTTTTAGTTCCTCATCTGATGAAGTATACAGTTTTAAATCATCTACAAAAAGAAGATGAGAAGTCTTTACACTTTTTTTCTGGGAGCCAAATTATAGCCATGACCTAATCTGTAGACAGCTTAATGGGTTAAAGTCAAGACAAAAGAGCAGCGGTGAAACTGTCATGATGGTTTCTCCCCATCTTTTCCCTTACTAACCTGTGTTTTTGTGGTAAGACTTTGTATGTTATTAATTTAGCTGTGTAGTAACATATCCTATTTACTACTATTATATTGTATGGATTTCTGCAGACCGTCCTAATTACTGTGTTCATTTCCTTTATCAAACTTCTAACTTTTTGAGTTTTATTGACTTTCTGCAATCTGTTTTTTTTTACTGATATTAATATATCTGTCCATTTCTATTAAATCAAGCAACTCTTCTCTTAGGTCATTTTTTACCTAAGCTGAGGGTATATTTTTTGTTCTTCATTTCCTGTGAGCATTCTATAGGTAGTTCCACAGCATCTTCCTATGCTACATCTCTTTGGTTTCATCCTGTGTCATCCTTCACTGTTTCATATGGGAACTCACTGGTCTATCTCCCCATAACATTGGCTGTGTCAGTTGCCACAGTTTCCTGTTCCTCCCTTTGCAGTGCAAATCCAATAGCATGTTTATACTGGTTTTCTGTGGAAGGCTCCTAAGTATCTTCACCTGGCAACTGATCAGGTGTTTTCTGCTACACTGCTTTCACCTTAATTTGGGGATCCATTGCTCTATTCTGCTGTGATGTTTTCTGAGTTAGATTTTCTACACTAAATCATTCACTTCACAGGTAATTCATAACCTCAGTTTCTATTTCTCTTGATCCTCCTGTTTCTCCTTAGTTTGGGCACTCGTTCCATCATGCTGTGATGTAACCTGTGATAAACTTTCTACACTAAATCCTTCACTTTGCAAGTGTTCTGTAACTTTGACTTCTATTTTTTAACTTCTTCTTTACTAATCTTCTGTTCTATGTTCCCTCTTTGTGATCTTATTTTTTTGTTATTGTGAAAATTTCTATATCTGGATGCCTTTGCCTGTATTTCTCTTTGAATATCTTTGAAGGCTGCCTTTTTTGTGTTAATTAATTTAGCTTTCTACTTTGCATAAATATTGCACCAGATCAGATCGCTCTTTCTTTCCCATGTCTATATTTCTTTTTTATATCTTTCAAAAGTGTCTAGATTTTGTTCTTCATATTTTTACGCTTCCTTATTTGCTTCTTTTTCCAAATAGACCAAGCTTTCTTGGTCTATATGAAGTTTTCCATAAATCTGTTGTACTAATAAACACACATTTTTATTTGAAGCCCATGAGGGTTTTCCTTGTGGAAGAATTTTTCTTTCCTATAATTTCTCTCTTAATCTTTTTGCATATCTTCTGTCTGCAAATCATAAGCTTCTTGCATGATAGTAACAATACATAATTTCTTTCTTAATCCCAATACTCCACTCTGTCATCTTTATGGCTCTTCTTTGGCCTATCAATATCTGTGATTTTTGTAGACTGTTACTTCCTTCTACAACAGGGGAGCCATCCTCCCCCTGGGTCTGGCCTAGTCCCACTGAAGGAATATTTCTGTGTCTTGAGGCTTCTACACTGTCATTTTTTCCAGTTCTGGCACCAGTGTGCCTACCAGGATTGGGCACTTTTTTATCCTGTATTTTGTGAACACAGTTATCTTTTTTATTTTATAAACTACTTCTGTCCAGGATATATTCTCAAATAGGTATATATATGTGTGTGTGTGTGTGTGTGTGTGTGTGTGTGTGTGTGTGTGTGTGTGTGTGTGTGTGTGTGTGTGTGTGTGTGTGTGTGTGTGTGTATATATATATATATATATATATATATATATATATATATATATATATATTTATATATATATTGAGCCATAATTAACTCCCCAAGTGATGCTGACATCCTACAGAATGGCCTCACTGAGACACATATATATGGAGCATGTAGTGTGGAGGGATTGGGATTTCTTTAGATGTAGCATTTCTAACAGAGCTGGGTCAGACATGGCTTTGTAAGTCAAGCAGAGATCGCCTCTAAGTAGGCGATATGAGTTAGAGAATAGTTGGAGTTGTTTGAGCTTGTCCATACAAGACAATGTTTCATAGGTTCATAGGTAGATACTAGGCTATCTGCCCAAGGGCCTACACAAGCCTAGCCAACAAGGTTCCCTGGCTTATGCCACCCAAGAAAGTTATTTTCCTGTGCCACTGACGAGCAGAGACATAGAAGTGATCCCCAGGGTGTATTTCCCATCCACTCATCAAGATTTTTCTTGAAGAGTGCTAATGAAGAACTTTGCTTGACATAGATGGGTAGCCTGTTCCAGAGTATGGGAAGTCTCTGGGATAGGAATCTATCCCTCCAGCATGTCCTGTTTATTGTGGTGACAAGGTTTAGGTCCATAGAGCGTGTAGCTCAGAGGGATTGGGATTTCTTTAAGGCCTAAGATCCTCTTTGTGAGGTATTTTTGCGGCCTCTACAGTTGTTGTAAGTGTCTAGTGAGGTACATGCCAAATGGGACATTGTACTCGATGACTGGCCTAATGAGGGAAGATTAGAGGGAGACAATGACCTCTTTCTTCCTGGGTGAAAAACCATTAGTAATGACATGTGATGGACTTTCTGACCACAGTGGCAATGTGGTGGTCAAAAGAGAGGTTGCTGTCAACCTGTGTTCCCAGATCTCTTATGACGCCTTCTGTGTTCAGTGGACTACCATCGATGTGGTAAATCATGGAAACCGGTTTTCTCCCAAAGGGGATGAAGACACATTTTTTGGCATTGAGCTTAAGGCCATGGTTCTGATACCAGTCACTGGTCTCAGTGAGGCCATTCTGTAGGATGTCAGCATCACTTGGGGAGTTAATTATGGCTCTCAACTTGCAATCGTCTGCAAAAATTGTCAGCCAGGGTCCCTTCATGTTGTCCTGGAATTTAGAGAAGTAGATACCAAACAGGAGAGGACCCAGGACTGAACCCTGTAGGACTCCACTCATGACTGGTCGACAGTCTGACTTGGAGTCAGCTATTTTCACACTGTGGGTTCTATCTGTGAGCCAGTTTGCAACCCACCTAGTGATATAGGGGTTGATCCCTAGCTTAGTGAGTTTTTCTATGATTCCTGAGTGGGGAATGGTATCAAAAGCATTGGCCAGATCAAGGTAGGCTATATGAACCACCTTGCCTTCATCCACAGCTCTGGTGACTGACTCAAGGAAGTCAGCCAGATTGAGCAGGCATGAACTACCCTTCACAAAACCAAACTGTGTGGGATCCAGAGTTGGGAGGTTCCCTATATCTTTGTTTATTAGGTCCATGATGATGCATTCCATAGCTTTGCATATCAGGCTTGTCAGGCTAATGGGGCAATAGTTACCAGGGTCTGTAGTCGCTCCTCCTTTGTGGAGAGGGATTACTGTAGCAGTGTGCCATTCAGTAGGGACAAAGCCTGAGGTGAGGCTGTGATTGAACATGGCACACAGCTGAGGTTCCAGTTCCCTCTGTAGTTCATGTAGAACACAACCAGGGATATTGTCATATCCCATAGAAGTTGTATTCTTGGTCTTGGACAGTGCTGTTTTAACCTGTGCAGAGGTAATACTGGGTGACTGGCAATCTACTGGTATTGTGATTGGTCCTTTGGTGGGGGAGAGAAGGGTAAAGTTGACACTGAATTGTCAGCCAGTATATTGGCAATATCTCTTGACTTGGTACAGAAGGTGCCAATTGTGCAACAGCTCTGTGCAAATCTGGGTATTGCCGTGGTGATTCTTTACATAACTATAGAAGGCCTTGTGGTTGTCTTTAATATCTGCTGCAATTCTGTTTTCATAGCTAGCTTTAGAGGATTTGATGAGGTATCTCAACTTTTTGTTGAGACTGATAAGGGAGTTTTTTCAGTCTTGGGACTTCACCTTATTTCTCATCAGTTTCCTCCTCCTTCTGTTGTAGAGTTTGTTTATGGTAGGGTACCACCAGATTGGCTTCCTTTTTTTGGAGGAGAGTGACTTGGTTATACTGGGTATGGTGAGATCCATGCATTTGTGTACGTGTTCGTACAGGGCATTAGTGTAGGATTCGGTGGTCATGCAGCTATTCTCCAATTGTATGTGTGCCGTGAAGTTAGCCACCTCTGTTTTAGGAGCCCAAAGTTAGCTTTGGAGAAGTTTTTCATGATGGTTACCTTTGCAGGATGGGGGGAGGGGGTCTGTGGATTTCCAAGGTGATTAGTTTGTGGTCAGATCTAACCAGGGAGGATTTGACTATTGGTACAGAGCAACAGTCACCCATGTTAGTAATGACCAGGTCAAGGATGTTGCTACCTCTAGTGGGAGTAATAATGAGCTGGTCCAGGGCAGTGGAATTAATGAATTCTAGGAAACGTTGGGCAAATGTATTGGTACATGAGTAGTTTTCTCAATTAATGGATGGGTAGTTGAAGTCGCCCAGTATGAGTGTTAGGTTGGACCCTAACTCTCTAAGTTAATTAAAGCAAATATTTACAAAGTATCCGTGATTCTGGGCCTCCCCCCCTAATATTTTTAGCTTTGACTGTTACTCTTGTACAAAGGAGTTAAGAGGTATGTGTGGAACAGTTTTAACTAAATATCCAGACTGGTATCACTTACAGTGCTTTAGGTCATTAAGTCTGTAAACAGTGCCACTATTCTGCTTGCATTCTTCTTTAGTATCTGTACATAAATGTTCCACAGTTTTAATCAAAAACATAGAGTTATCATTTCTTCTTGGAGTATTCTACTGGTCCTTATTTTCTTGTATGTCAAATGATTAATTCTCTGTTATAAAAATATTTTTCACCCCACCAAAAGGACAAATATCTATCCCAACAGAGTGCTGCCCCCCTGACATCTCAGATGCTCATGTAAGAGCCACCCTCTCCAAAGCAAAAAACACAGCATCAATGGGACCAGATGGTGTCCCAGGCTGCGTCCTACATGAACTCCAAGAAGAGCTAAACCCAAACATAAAACTACTGTTCAATCTTAGCCTTACTACAGGATATGTACCCAAAGAGTGGCGTACAGCAACAGTGGTCCCTCTCCACAAAGGTGGTGCCTCAACGGATCCTGGAAACTATCGCCGCATAAGCCTGACTAGCTTGGTCTGCAAAGCTATGGAAAGGATCATCATGGACCTCATAAATAAAGATATTGGGGACCTACAGACACTGGATCCTACCCAGTTTGGCTTTGTTAAGGGCAGATCCTGCCTCTTAAACCTGGTCGATTTCTTTGAAACAGTCACCAAGGCCATTGGAGGGAAGGTGGTCCACACCTGGACCTCGCAAAGCCTTCGATACAATACCCCACTCGGGCATTATAGATAAGCTCACCAGCTTAAATATAAACCCCTATGTCACTAGATGGGTTGCAAACTGGCTCAAGGACAGAACCCACATGGTTAGAATAGCTGGAGCCATGTCAGACTCCAAACCAGTTACAAGTGGCGTCCCACAAGGCTCAGTCTTGGGACCTCTCTTGTTCGGTATATATTTCTCGGAGGTACAGGCCAACAAGGAAGGACTGTGGCTGACCAAGTTCCAGATGACTGCAAACTGGGCACCATAATAGACTCTACAGCAGACACAAGCATCCTCCAAAAGGGCCTCATAGAAACAGACAACTGGTGCCATAGCCATGGCCTCAAGCTAAACGCCAAAAAGTGTATAGTCATCCCCTTTGGCAAAAACAAAGCGCTCACAAATTACCACATAGGTGGTAATCCATTAAGTACAGAAGAAGTGATTAGGGACCTGGGGACCCAAGTTGATAGCAATCTCTCATTTGACAACCACATGGCCAAAGTGGTTAGAAAAACATTTTATATAGCCCACCTAATCATGAAGGGATTCACATCTAGATCAGGGTGGTCATCGTGCCTCTTTACTCATCCCTCATCAGGCCCATAATTGAGTACAATGCCCCTTTTGGGATGTACCTTACCAGACAACTGCAGCAACTGGAAAGACCCCAAAAGTACCTCACCAAGAGGATCAAGGGGCTCAAACAGATGCCGTATGCTGCCCGGTTAAAGAAACTCCAGCTCTACTCAGTGGCATACCGCCTGCTCAGAGGCGATCTGTGCCTGACTTATAAAGCCATGTCCAACCCGGAATTAATGGACATGCTGCACCTCAGAAAATCCAAATCCCATTGAGCTACGCGCTGAGGGACTTAAACCTCAGCACTGAAATAAATAGGACATGCTGGAGGGACAGATTCATAACCCAGAGGCTCCCTTCACTCTGGAATAAAATCCCAGTCCAGGTTAGGCAGAGTCCTTCATTGACTCTCTTCAAGAGGAATCTTGATGAGTGGATGGGAGATCGTAGGTTTACCCCGGGTATCACTTCTGTGTCACTGTTAGACAGAAGTGCAGTATACTAACCTCGAAAAAGGGCATAGCAAAATTAATTTAAAATGGGTGGCGAAAGCCATACACACTCTGGCTAGGCTTATAAATGCCCTAGGGCAGATAGCCTAGTATGAACCTATGAACCTATGAACCTATGAACCCTGTATATTATGGTTTATGTCCAAGGAATTTTGTTTTTGAGACATATCTGCTTATCATTCTGGCATCTACACAGGGCCCCCTCAAAATCATTAAGTCAATTGATCATTGATAGTTTCATAGTTTCATAGTATAGTACTAGGCTATCTGCCCTGGGGCATTTGTAAGCCTAGCCATTGTGATGTGGCTTTTGCCACCCCATGAAATGGTACAAAAATGTACAGAATAAATCTAGAATACTGTGCCTCTGTCTAGTAGTGACACAATGAAGGTCCCCTTATATAATAGAATTAGTTTACTGTGCCCCTGTCTAGCAGTGACACAGATGTGACCCCTGGGGTAAACTTACGATCTCCCATCCACTCATCAAAATTTCTCTTGAAGAGAGTCAGTGAGGGGCTCTGCCTAATACGAACTGGGATCCTGTTCCAAAGCATGGGAAGCCTCTTGGTTATGAATCTATCCCTCCAGCATGTCCTATTCATACTTGTGCTGAGGTTTAAGTCTTTAGCTCTCGTGGTCCTGATGGATTTGGATTTTTTCAGGTGGAGCATGTCCATCAGATCCTGATTGGACATGGCCTTGTACGTCAGGCAGAGATCACCTCTGAGCAGGCAGTATGCTACTGAATAGAGCTGAAGTTTCTTTAGTCTGGCAGAATAAGATATATGTTGGAGACCCTTGATCCTTTTGGTGAGGTACTTTTGTGGTCTCTCCAGCTGTTGCAAATGCTGGGTGAGGTACATACCAAATGGGGCATTGTACTCAATCATGGGTCTGATGAGGGAGGAATATAGGGGTACAATGACATCCTTGGATCTGGATGTGAATCCCTTCATGATGAGGTGTGCAAGGTAGAATGTTTTTCTAACCACTTTGGCAACGTGGGTGTCAAATGAGAGGTCGCTGTCTACTTAGGTCCCTAGGTCTCTGATTACTTTTTCTGTACTCAGTGGGTTGCTGTCTATGTGATAATTTGTGGGTACTTTGTTTTTTCCAAAAGGGATGACTATACATTTTTTGGCATTTAGTTTAAGGCCGTGACTACGGCACCAGTTGTCCATTTCAGTGAGGCCTTTTTGTAGGATGTGTGTGTCTGCTGGTGTATCGACTATGGCGCCTAGTTTGCAGTCATCTGCGAACTTTTCAGCCACAGCCCTCCCATGTTTGCTTTAACATCTGAGAAATAAATGCCGAACAAGAGGGGTCCCAGGACAGATCCCTGTGGGACACCACTTGTGACTGGCTTTGAGTCTGACATTGCTCCAGCGATTTTAACTTTATGGGTTCTGTCCTTTACCCAGTTTGCAACCCATCTAGTGACATAAGGGTTTACTTTTAAGCTGTTTAGCTTATCTATGATGCCTGAGTGGGGTATTGTGTCGAAGGCCTTAGCCAAGTCCAGGTATGCTGTATGGACTGCTTTGCCCTCATTAATGGCTCTAGTGACTGTTTCGAAAAAGTCAACCAGGTTTAAAAGGCAGAATCTGCCCTTTACAAAGCAGAATTGGGTGGGGTCAAGTGTCTGTAGGTCCCTTATGTCTCTGTTTATGAGTTCCATAATGATTCTTTCCATAGCTTTGCAGACCAGGCTAGTTAAACTTATGGGGCGGTAGTTTCCAGGGTCTGTAGAGTCACCCCCCTTGTGGAGTGGGACCACTGTTGCTGTACGCCAATGTTCAGGTACATATCCCGAAGTAAGGCTAAGGTTAAATAGCATTTTTATGTGTGGGTTTAGCTCCTCTTGGAGTTCACGTAACACGCACCCCGGGATACCGTCAGGTCCCATTGATGCTGTGTTTTTTGCTTTGTTTAGGGCGGTTCTCACTTGGACATCTGAGATGACAGAGAGATTACATTCGGCTGGGATAAGTATTTCTTCTTTTGGGGGTGAAGGAGGGGAGAAATTTGCACTGAACCTGTCAGCCAGAATGTTAACAATATCTGTGGATTCAGTGTATTTTTTGTTGTTGTGAACCAACTCTGAGCATATCTGAGGGTTTCCGCCCAGGTTTCTAACATAGCTGAAGAAGGCTTTGTGGTTATCTTTAGTGTCCTTAGCGATTTTTCTCTCAAAGTTTGCCTTGGATGTTTTTATGAGAGAACGTAGTTTTCTGCTAATGTTGATCAGAGATGTCTTCCCTTCATGGGATTTCGCTCTGACGTGCAGTAGCTTCCTTCTTTTGTTATACAATTTGTTTATGGCTGAGGTCCACCAGACAGGACGCTTACATTTGATGGAGAGGGACTTGGATTTGTTTGGGATTGCATGGTCCATGCATTCTTGGAGATGTCCATAGAAAGCATTTGTGAAGGATTCGGCATTGTGGGATGTGGTATCCAATGGCACAGTGGGCTTAAAGGATACCATCTCAGTCTTAAGAAGAGTGAAGTCTGCTTTTGAGAAGTTTTTCACTGTGGTCTTTTGTGCTGGGGGTGGAGGTGGGATATGTATATCAAGGATGATTAGTTTGTGGTCAGATCTCACTAGTGAGGGGTATACTTCTGGTGTGGAGCATTTTGTCCCCATGTTTGTGATGATCAGGTCTAGTATATTATCTCCCCTAGTAGGAGAGGTGACTAGTTGTTCCAGTGCATTTGAATTTATGAATTCCAGGAACCTTTGGGCTAGGTTATTAGGGCTAGAATAATGTACCCAATCTATGTTTGGGTAGTCGAAGTCTCCCAGTATGATGGTATTTTGTGATACATTCATATCCTCCAATGTCTTCAGGAAGGCTGAGTGGGGTTCTTGAGATTGGGAGGGTGGTCTGTAACATGCTACCAGTTGTATAGCAGGTTGCCTATGGTTAGGTGCACCTGTATGGTCTCTGATGCTTTATGTGTTGCTACTAACCTGGACGTGTGGGTGTCCTTTATGAATATGGACACTCCCCCTCCCTTTGTGGTTCAGCCCGGGTTTTGGGGCCGAAAAGCATGATACGAGGTACAGCCTGGTAGCGCTGGGGTGCTCTCAGGAGCCTTGAACCAGGTTTCAGTTACTGCACAGATGTCGATGTTCTCCATGCTGAGGAGTGCATCAAGTGCCTGCATCTTGAGATTTAGACTTCTGGCGTTGAGCAGCATTACCCTTAGTTTTTTTCCATTTTTGTTTTCTAAGGAGGTGGGTTTGTCTTTTGAGCCTTGCCTAAAAAAGGCACTATGGGGGTGGCAAGAGCCTTAGCCAATATCCGGAAGCCCAGTGGTGACAGGTGTAAGCCATCCCTTGCGAAGCAGTGTGGCTTGTCCAACATATCATCCCAGGCAGACAGACATTGGATCCCCTTAGAATGACACCAGTACTTGAGCCAATTGTTAAAGCTGATCATCTTGTCTTTGTATTGTGGTATCATTCTTGGTGAGGGCAAGATGCTGCTCAGGGTCAGGGTCATACCAGCCTGGGCTACATAATCGGAGAGCTCCTCTATGTCTCTTTTCATGTAGTCCAGGGAGGTGCGTCTCAGGTCATTCACACCAGCATGGACAATGACGGAGTCATATTTGTACTTGCTTTGGAGTGACCTGAGTGCGTGTGTTATGTGGCGGATCCTAGCTCCCGATAGACAGCTCACAGTCACCTTCTCCTTGTTCAGCCTGGTCAGTGGGACATCAGTGTGTCTGACTATGGAGTCAGCTATTACTAGTGTATCAGGCAAGGTGTTTGGCCTTAAGGGCTGCGATTGGTCGACACACTGATTTATTGAAGTATGTGTTGCATGTGTTTTGTTTTGAGGTGGTGGATTTTTGGATGTCTGCTTTGGGAGCCTCTGTTGTTTTGGTAAGTTTTTTATTAGAGCCTCCGAGTATGTCTTTGTGTTTTTATGTGTTTGATTTGCAGTTGTGGTAGGTCTATGTGGGACTGGGATTGTTGTGTGTGTGGTTGCCATCTCCTCCTGTCTGGTTATGCCAGCCCTGAGTTGAGAGACTTCAGCCTCCAGTTTGGCTATATAGTTGCATCTCTCTCATGTATTTGTGTTTGTTTGGAGAAGGAGAGGGTTGTCTGTGTACATGAGACAATTGTAGCATTGTCTCAAGATACCCAAATTGACCAGCTGAACTGGAGACGACGCCAGTAATCTACCACTCAACATGCTAGAACAATATAAGGGAGTGGTATACCTTTAAGGGAAGTGGATAGTCACAGGGGTGGTAAGTAGATGTAGTGCTTTACTTAGTACGAGAGTGCTTACTTAGTAGAGAAGTATTGAGAACAAGTGCTAAGATTATAATACAGTGAGTAGTCTGCTTATACTAAGAGTAGAGCTTCCTTAAGAGAAAATTTGAAGAGCAGACTTGGCGGAGCCAGAAAAAGTTTAACCTTGTTTAACTGGTGCAGCGCTATGCGCATGACCGCGCAAAGCCGTGCAAACGCGGATTTTAAACAGTGAACTACAAAAGAGCTAGAAATGGTCCAAAACAACCAATTACTACAGCTTCCTGTGCCGAGGTCACTTCCTCCAAGGACAGGTAGGCTGCTCAAGGCTCCCCACTCCCACTGGTGAGCAAAGAAACCTCCCTCCATCCAAGCAAGGCAACGGACAACACAGGAACTACACCACAGCCCAGAATACAGCAATGCCTGTAAACTGGTCTAAACTAGTCGAGGAAGGTGGGAAAACAAGGGTTATTTTTTTGTTTTTTTATTTTTTTTGGTAGAAACACACAGAAAATGCAGAAACAGTGATAAATTAGTTACACAGGCTAGCACACTTTAGTGGGCAGCCTTCACAGTTAAATTAAACAAACAAGCAAACTTTCGATAAAATTCGACTAAAATGTAACTTTAAGTGCAGATTTTAAAATAATGCAGCAATCAGTTAAAAAACAGTTCAGGCTAGTTCAAAGTAAGCTACAGAAGCTATTCCAAGTGAAAAAAAAAGCAAAGATACTTAAATCCAGAAGGTAATCGCTTTTCTGAGTTCCCTGCTGCTAGGACCACTCTGTAAACCGACGTGGAGCTTGTCTGAGCAGTATAGCCAGAAAAAATGCCCAGAGGCGGATTTTAAACAGTGAACTACAAAAGAGCTAGAAATGGTCCAAAACAACCAATTACTACAGCTTCTTGTGCTGAGGTCACTTCCCCCAAGGACAGGTAGGCTGCTCAAGGCTCCCCACTCCCACTGGTGAGCAAAGAAACTTCCTTCTATCCAAGTAAGGTAATGGACAACACAGGAACTACACCACAGCCCAGAATACAGCAATGCCTGTAAACTGGTCTAAACTAGTCGAGGAAGGTGGGAAAACAAGGATTATTTTTTTGTTTTTTTGTTTTTTTGGTAGAAACACACAGAAAATGCAGAAACAGTGATAAATTAGTTACACAGGCTAGCACACTTTAGTGGGCAGCCTCCACAGTTAAATTAAACAAACAAACAAGCAAACTTTCGATCAAATTCGACTAAAATGTAACTTTAAGTGCAGATTTTAAAATAATGCAGCAATCAGTTAAAAAACAGTTCAGGCTAGTTCAAGGTAAGCTACAGAAGCTCTTTCAAGTGAAAAAAAAAGGAAAGATACTTAAATTCAGAAGGTAGTCGCTTGTCTGAGTTCCCTGCTGCTAGGACCACTCTGTAAACCGACGTGGAGCTTGTCTGAGCAGTATAGCCAGAAAAAATGCCCAGAGGCGGATTTTAAACAGTGAACTACAAAGGAGCTAGAAATTGTCCAAAACAACCAATTACTACAGCTTCTTGTGCTGAGGTCACTTCCCCCAAGGACAGGTAGGCTGCTCAAGGCTCCCCACTCCCACTGGTGAGCAAAGAAACTTCCTTCTATCCAAGTAAGGTAATGGACACCACAGGAACTACACCACAGCCCAGAATACAGCAATGCCTGTAAACTGGTCTAAACTAGTCGAGGAAGGTGGGAAAACAAGGATTATGTTTTTGTTTTTTTGTTTTTTTGGTAGAAACACACAGAAAATGCAGAAACAGTGATAATTTAGTTACACAGGCTAGCACACTTTAGTGGGCAGCCTCCACAGTTAAATTAAACAAACAAACAAGCAAACTTTCGATCAAATTCGACTAAAATGTAACTTTAAGTGCAGATTTTAAAATAATGCAGCAATCAGTTAAAAAACAGTTCAGGCTAGTTCAAGGTAAGCTACAGAAGCTCTTCCAAGTGAAAAAAAAAGCAAAGATACTTAAATCCAGAAGGTCGTCACTTTTCTGAGTTCCCAGCTGCTAGGACCATTCTTTAAACCCACATGGAGCTTGTCTGAGCAGTATAGCCAGAAAAAAATGCCCAGAGGCGGATTTTAAACAGTGAGCTACAAAAGAGCTAGAAATGGTCCAAAACAACCAATTACTACAGCTTCTTGTGCTGAGGTCACTTCCCCCAAGGACAGGTAGGCTGCTCAAGGCTCCCCACTCCCACTGGTGAGCAAAGAAACTTCCTTCTATCCAAGTAAGGTAATGGACAACACAGGAACTACACCACAGCCCAGAATACAGCAATGCCTGTAAACTGGTCTAAACTAGTCGAGGAAGGCGGGAAACCAAGGATTATTTTTTTGTTTTTTTGGTAGAAACACACAGAAAATGCAGAAACAGTGATAAATTAGTTACACAGGCTAGCACACTTTAGTGGGCAGCCTCTACAGTTAAATTAAACAAACAAACAAGCAAACTTTCGATCAAATTCGACTAAAATGTAACTTTAAGTGCAGATTTTAAAATAATGCAGCAATCAGTTAAAAAACAGTTCAGGCTAGTTCAAGGTAAGCTACAGAAGCTATTCCAAGTGAAAAAAAAGCAAAGATACGTAAATCCAGAAGGTAGTCGCTTTTCTGAGTTCCCTGCTGCTAGGACCACTCTGTAAACCCATGTGGAGCTTGTCTGAGCAGTATAGCCAGAAAAAAACACTCAGAGGCGGATTTTAAACAGTGAACTACAAAAGAGCTAGAAATGGTCCAAAACAACCAATTACTACAGCTTCTTGTGCTGAGGTCACTTCCCCCAAGGACAGGTAGGCTGCTGAGCAAAGAAACTTCATTCTATCCAAGTAAGGTAATGGACAACACAGGAACTACACCACAGCCCAGAATACAGCAATGCATGTAAACTGGTCTAAACTAGTTGAGGAAGGTGGGAAAACAAGGATTATTTTTTTGTTTTTTGTTTTTTTGGTAGAAACACACAGAAAATGCAGAAACAGTGATAAATTAGTTACACAGGCTAGCACACTTTAGTGGGCAGCCTCCACAGTTAAATTAAACAAACAAACAAGCAAACTTTCGATGAAATTCGACTGAAATGTAACTTTAAGTGCAGATTTTAAAATAATGCAGCAATCAGTTAAAAAACAGTTCAGGCTAGTTCAAGGTAAGCTACAGAAGCTATTCCAAGTGAAAAAAAAGCAAAGATACTTAAATCCAGAAGGTAGTCACTTTTCTGAGTTCCCTGCTGCTAGGACCACTCTGTAAACCCACATGGAGCTTGTCTGAGCAGTATCGCCAGAAAAAAATGCCCAGACGCCCTGATGCAGTACTAGTATTTGTTTGAGTACCCCAATTTATGAATGCCTTTACAGCAATGAATTACTATAGTAGTCTTGTGCAGTACTGAAGTGCTTCAGCATTTTTTATGTGGTAGAAGTTATAACTATCTACTTCCTACAAAAGCAGAAAGCAGCTTGTTACATGTTCAACAGCAGAAGTCCTTTCTTTATATTTCTTTTTTTTTTTTTTTATCAGCTTAGGACTGAAGGGTGGGACACAGAGTTTAAGAACTCCAGCCAGATTATGCAACTACCTTTTTTGTTTTTGAGATACAAATGACTGGGAAATGGCCCAAAGTACTAAATGAGCCAGCTATGGCTATGTATCTCTCCATGTGAAGAACAGTGTCACCCATTATCTGCAGGTTTGGCAGCAACTCATTTTTATTATCCTGTAAATAAAAAATTACAACTTTGGTTTCATGCCAATACCAGTTGCATAAGAGTCCAAAACTTACTTGCTCTTCTTCTAGTCTACTCACAACTTTCCCCAGCTTTATTGTTTCTTCCTTTTGTTTGGAATAAGCACTTTCCAGTTCCATTTTTTCTGAATTAGTCTCTTCTTTATGGTATAGCTAGGATTGCTCCAGTTGCTTTGAAAGCTTTTTGACTTTAATAACTGCAGCTTCTACTTTGTCCTCTGCATCTATTCTTTCTCTTTTTATAAAGCTTATACATGTTGCTGAAACTCTGCTTTTATCTGCTGAAATTTCCATCTCCTTCTTTCTTTTCTCATTCTCTTTCTTTAGAAAACAGAAATGACATAGGTTTTATAGCTACTCGAGCTTTTGGACTAGGAGGAACCCTCCATCAGGAATTATTAAGTTATTGATATTAGATACAGTGTTTAAATATCCATTTGTGCCTAGAAATAGAATTACATCATTTCTTTCTTATTTGCTAAAAAAAAATAACTTGAAAAATTCCAGTATGGAAAGAAATTGTACAGCTCAGATGCTTACTATGACAATTACAGATGCGGACTCGGAGTGTATGTGTGTGACAGTGACTGTACAAGGTTGAAATTTTAGAGGACATGGTTATGACCTGTCATAAATCAAAAGGTTCTCATTGAATGTTACATAACAGTCAGTGTTTATTTAGTAAAAAAGATAGCTAATGAGACTGCACTGACACTTATCACAATATAAGAAATGTGCAGGGAGATTAGGGAAGTAAAACAAGAATTTATAATCCATAATCATATTGTCTGTCTAGTAAGCAATATTTGTGAGATAGTTTGCCTAAAATGGGAAGTATATCACGTCTTTATTACTGGCTAAAAGGGGCACTTAAAAATGGTAGCATGGAAAGGAAGTTTGTAGCTCAGATGCATGTGTGTGTGTGTGTGTGTGTGTGTGTGTGTGTGTGTGTGTGTGTGTGTGTGTGTGTGTGTGTTTGTGTGTGTGTGTGTGCCTGTCTATAGTGAATATGCATATACATGTGTTCTAATGAAGCTAATTGCAGAACAAAATTTCATATCACAGCTACCCATCAGTACATGTAGAATGTGAATTCACCTAAAAAAGGAAAGTCATATCTGTTTCTACTTTCATACTCCACTCTGTGGTAACACCATGCCCGGGATTCAGCAAACTTTCATGCAGGAATAGCTTATTCCTGCATGGAAGAGACCGTTCCCATACAGCACAGCAGTGCACCATGCATATTCATGAAGGCACGTTTACGTGCTGTTAAATGGACACAGATCTGTGTGCGAGTGCAGGGTGTGTGTGTCTGAGAGCAGTGCTCTTGCAATACACACGCCCTCTGCACACCAGAATTGCCATTCGGCAATATAAAATGAGTGAGAATGCTCTTAATATCTCTGACCCATCAGGGTAAGAAATCTTTGTCAAAGCCACAAGGGACAATCGTCCCTACAAGGCAAAAGTTGAAAGAATAAGTGATGTAGCACAAGCACATAGTGCACACCTCCCAACCAGTCTGAGTAAGAAATGTGGACAAAGCCATAAGGGATAATCGTCCCACAAAGCAGAAAGTTGATAGAATAACAGGTTCAGCATTAGCACGGATATTCTGAAGGGTACAAATAATAAAACACAACAAATTACTTTTTTATAAATGTGATAAAGTTTAAGTGAAACTGCATGGGTGTGCCTGTTGCTTAGCTATGCGTAGTCCAGCTTAAACAGCACAAGAAGTCAAATAGCAAGAGACACCCAACATAAGCAGTACTGTGTAGTGGTTAAAACATGTGCTTTACAAAAAGCTGTTCTTGGGTTCAATCCCCACTCTAACCAATTTGCATTTTACATGTGAAAGCAGTACATAGTTTTTTTTTATAATTAGCTACTAAATAACATATATTTGTTAACCAGAGTATTGTAGAAGTTCCAGATGTGGGCTGTCAGTTTAATAAAGTTATGAAACCTCCATATAAACACAAGTGCCACATACAGTATAGTCACACATGAAATGTAATGAAAGCACATTGGGGGATGTTAGGGACAGTAAAAAAAAAATATAATATGTAATGAATGATGAATCAATCCCATACAGCAGATAGTTTATAAAATATAAAAATAAATAATGTTAAGCCTTGCACAGCTTTGCTGACCAGGTGTAAGCATTGTGTACATATGAATACTAAGCAATGAACAGCACAGCTAAGTGGATTTGCCCATTGGTAAGCAATGCTGAACCTGCCCCTTTAAGCTCTGCCAACCTTAGCTAAGCAGGTTTGCCCGTAGCTTAGCTTAAATCAGCATATTCAAAACCATCCAATCATGGCAAAGGGTGGGAAATTGGCCATATTTAAACCCCGCATGTGGGAATACAGCTCATAACTGGTTGCAGCTTCCCACTGAAGGCAGTATGGCAGTTGTTGGTGAGGGCAAGCTCTTCCGGGTGCAGCGCTGGGGCATACAGGAGTACAAGGTCGTAGAAGGAATCCTGGTAAAAAACACATGATGAGAGACTGCTGCAGGGCCAGTACCAGGGCTTCCAATATAAAGTGGAAGCCTGGGACCAATTCACCGTGATCTCACCAGTGCCACTGATATCCCTAGGACTGGTGAGCAGGTCTGGCACCACTATGCTGACTTGAAGCGGAGGAAGAGGGAGCTCTTGGATGAGTGGGTCCAAGAAGCAAGGCAGAGGGGTGATGTCCCAGCAGTGTGTAAGTATTCATATCAATAACTGTTTACCAAAGTCCAGCCTGTGTATGTGATGGATAGGTATGCCTAACTATATTTCTGTTTCCTTTAAAGCTGCAGCTGAACGGGTTGTGAATCAGGAAGCCTATGCCAATGCCAGTAGGTTGCAAAGGCTGAGTTGCAAGGCTGGTGAGTAACAATCCTGCTTGTAGTAGTCATATCAAATAAATATAAAGTAGCAGAACTTCACCTGGCAGTATAAAAACTGTGTATGGGTTGTACTGAATAAACCAGACAATATGGCAGCAATAGTCCCATATAGGAGATATTTAAATAAAACCATAACTGCCTGGCAATAAAGTTCTAAATCCCGGACTGATTGTGTTTACTCTGGTATTGTATGGCATTTAGTGTTGCCTTCTCTGAATAATAATGCTGTGTTAACCACTGTTACCCACGCTGTGCTACATGCTATGTAATAAATATGTCTAGGAATGGCTGTATAAGACTGTTGTAAGTACAAGGTTAGATTGTACAATCAACAGAGACTTAGACATAAAACTCTAAGGAAACAGATAGTTTCTAAATAGCTCACTTTGATAAAACACAAATTGTTGCATTTTAGCATACAGAGCCATGGTTTGAATCCTGGGAGTGGTACTAAGCTGTATGAATAATCATACCTCTCAACTGTACAGATTTTTGCAAAATGTCCAGATAATTGGCTCATATTTTTGGCCTGTTCCTATTTCTCCCTGGAAAATCACTGAGATGATCTCAGAACTGTAGTCACTAAATAATGACATACATTTGAGTTTCAGACTTCTAATCCTTCAGAAAATGTATATTAAAACATAGCCTGTTACTCTAGTAACTGTCTAAAAGTTTATAAGAGCAATATTCAAAATATGTCCCTATTTGTACCCCCATGTTGTCAAGCTTTGTGCAGAGTTTGGGCATTAAGAGATTGAGAGGTATATGCATAATGTTAACAAGGAATCTGGGAATATGTGTAGAAACAGTCGGGTAGTGTTAACAAACATTCCCTCCACAGGTCTACCAAGTAAGAGAAGTAGGATTTAGCTATAAGACAGTTGAAACATACACTTGTGAACAAACATACCTCTGCCCAAACCAAGGTTATAGGGTATTGTAATAATACCTGTAGAGTAATGATTAGAACAATGATCATTAAAGTTGTGAGTACTGCAAGGAAATACAAGTTGTTAATTGACATCTCTCCCCCCACTATATCTGCAACAATAATCTAAACACACAAATCAATGGGTATGTTTACACCAAACCTACTGTTGGGACATATGTCCTATTCTTCAACAAATATTGAAATGTGTTTCTATTAATGTTCCCTGTTGAAATAATATCATTGGTGGCCTGTTGCTATCAATGGAACTTGCATGCCATTGTAATGGCCACTGTGGTTCCATATATACATGTGTTCTGTTTGCTATGAAACTATTCCAAATCTGTTGTTTTGGGTTAATGGAAATATCTATGCATGCTGTTATAACTAATCTTGGAATGTGTTGACAATTACTAACCCACATATGTTGTAAAACTGCAACACCATAGCACGTTTGGGAAAGCCGGTCCCATCAGACTAACCTCACCCACCTCATCTGGCCATGGCACCAGGCCCCATCACGTCTGGGAACCACCCTGGGACCTCCTCATCTGCTGGTCCTGCACCACCTTCAGGTGGAACCACCTCAGGGGATAGGGCTCATCCCCCTCCGGGACTGGGAATGGACAGGATCCTGTCACCAGTAGCCAGGCCAAGGGTTTAATATGTAGCGAGCTCCAAAAGGAGTTTGAAGATCTGCTACGCCACCTTGAGTGCAATTAGAGGATCAGCCTGCCCCTCCTGCTCAGCCCCCAGCACAGCCACTTTTGGGTCCGTGAAGGTGCAGTGGTGACTGCCCATTATTAGGGACCTCAGTCCCACTGTTTGCATTTGGGGGGGCTCTTGGGCTTCCGATTTCCAAACACCCCTCCACGTCCAAGGTATTTACCCCCCACATGTGTCATATACCACCCCTGTATGCTGTATTGTCTGTCTTCCTACCTAACCTCCCTCTACAAATATACCTACTATCCTTCCCTAACATCCCATTCTCACCTTAAAAAAAAGGGCAATCTGTTCCCAAAAAAATGTTGCCCCATACATATCTGTCCATTTCACACACATGTCCACTGGACATATGCAATCTGGTCTAATTGGCTTCACAACACATTATTCTTGTCCTCACCCCTCTCTCAGGGGTTTGAGTGTCCAAATATACCTCCAAATTCAGTATATATGCACATCTGTTGCTGTAGAAGAAATGGACAGCTATGGACCTTCCCTACACCCATCCTGCACATCCCTATCTACTTTCCTTATTGTATTTCCCTCTTTGTGCCCCCTTTTTCACCACTTTCTTATCACCCCTTTTTTCTTTTCTTTTAAAGAAATGAGCACGGGGGTAAGCAGGAGTAAGCACTTTTAAGCAGTAGTAAGCAGGATTAAGCCTGTTTGCATGGCGCTAAGCAATGCTTACACAGATTAAGCACTTTTCAGGCTGTCTGTAAGCATATTTAACCGGAAGTTAGCATTGCTTACCACCGCACAAACCCAAGCAAATCCACTTACAACTGCTTAAAAGTGCCTTAATCACTCTGTATCCAACAGCCCTTGTTCTGCCCAGCAACAAAATAATCAGCCCTATCCAGTACCCTTCACACCATAGCCAGAGCAATGTACCACTACCAGAGCTGTACTACCGAGTGTTTTTTTTTTTTTAGTATATCATTCAATACAGGTATAGAATACTATGGAACAAACACTGTGGAACCAGCATGTTTATAATATATAAATATACATCTATATTTGTATATTTATATATTTGTATATTTATCTATATTTGTATATTTATAATATATAAATATACAAATATAGAGGTATATGGTGATAAATGCATATGAAAAGTGCATACATCAAATATATGTAGCTGCACATACAAAATTACACATATAGAATATGTACATATATATCATAAAATAATATAATGCGTAGATATCAAACAAGAAATATACTGATATATCAGTAGGCATATATAAAAAAAATATATAGAAATCTATCTATACAAGGATAAATATATATTGATATATTTATATATATATATATATATATATATATATATATATATATATATATATATATACATATATACATATATTTCTAGGTACTTAAATATATATATATATATATATATATATATATATATATATATATATATATATATATATATATATATATATATATATATATATATACATACATACATATACAGATATAGATATATATGCATACACACACACACACACACACACACGGGTTCACTACATATGACCGAAAGTTCATATGCCCGAAGCCCATTTGACTGAGACCAAATGACCGAAAGTTCATTTGACCGAAAACCCATATGACCGAAAACTCATTTGACTGACAAACAGCACTGGCAGGTATATGCCTTGTTCCCCACGAACACTCTTACCTGGCATAAAACCATACTGCAAATCATCAATCATCACCATGTTCTCAACCTAGCTTCCACCAATCTTTACCATCACCTCATCCTGTGACTGATCAATGTTATCCCTCACTTATTACTACAGCTCTGCAGACCACCCTTGTTCAGATAAGCAGTTACCCCTACATATTTGTCAACATCTCAAACATCCTCTCACTTACCAAGATTACAGTAAACAATCCAGTTAAAAATACCACTGCCAGGTCTCAGAAACAACTCCAGGCATCCACAGGTATGTCACCTGGAAAAAAAGCCTTTCCACTATTAAGCCCCCTCATAGCTATCCTTACATTTTCCTTGACAATCTGTTGCACCTCCTGATTAAACATACCCACCTCAGGCAACCTGCCTTCCCTCCCCCTTTTTTCTCATGGAACAGGCCATCAAAGTGCTGTTTCCATATGTTCTAAACACACTCCTAGCTTGTATGTTTCACCCATATTCCTTTATCACCCTTTTGTGCTGCACATTCTCCCTAGCTATGTGCCTCTGTCTAGCCAGTAACTACAGGCCCTATACACCATTCATGCTGTCCAATATTATATACAACCCCAGACTCCACATCTATATGTCAGGCTTCACATCCATAGCCATGTACAATAATCTCTTTGCCATGCACCCCATCGCTTTATACTCATGTCTACTCTCTACATCTGTCTGTCAATCCCACTTCTCCTTTGCCAACACCTTACTTTACTTACTCCCCTGTTTCATTCTACCACCACATGTGTAGGAGCAGTCACCATCTGGGCAACATGTCATCCTGTGTCTGATTGAGCATAGTAGGTCATAGGTGCAGTAATGTAATGCTGAGTTTGAGTAAAAATAGGACACATCCACTGATGGCAATCAGAAAGCCATCCCCACATATGTCTGTGGTCTCACAGGCAACTATCCAACCCACCATGTAAGGGAGGTCAACCACAGCATATACACACACACCATAGCTATAGACAACCAGCTTCAGACATGTTTAGGACAAACATCACCCCCCTGGCTCAACATCAGTATAGAAGGATATGCACACCACATGCACCCCTACCCTCACCATTAATCAGGTGCAAACTGCCTATTTACATATAATGCTATGCATGTCCATATAGTTCTGCTAGGTACTGGAGTATTATTTGATGTAATGTTGTGGCTACTGATACACATTACTAGTGAGTTGTCTCTGTAAAGAACTATGGACAATTTCTGATGTCCTGTGATGTGTTTTTCCCTGTTTATATCAGATGTGATGTGAAGGCTTCCAGCCTATGACATCCAGGAGGCAGCAGCCATAACTGAGGCTATCCTGGAACACTATCACATCCTCTTCAATTGTGGCTTGCCAACACCAGTGGGAGATGACAGCCCTCTGGGAAGACCTCACACAGAGAGTGAACACCTTGGAGAACCATGGCCGCATGTACAAACAGGTCAGGCACAGAGCAACTGACCAGATTCAGCGTGCACGGCAATGGGCTACTGTGGTGGTGAGGGATCATTCTGCTACTGGTGGGGGGCCAGCCAGAGAGGCCCCACTTACAGCAATGAAGGAGCTCCTTGCCAACATGCATATATGTATGGAGATGCATATATGTGGACAAATCTATACATAATACATATATATATATATATATATATATATATATATATATATATATATATATATATATATATTTATATATATGGAGATATACAGAACCAACTGATATTGCCAACATCCTGGCAGATAGGTTCAGTGCTAACTTTACCCCCCTCTCACCCCCTAAAGGGCCCATCTTTATACCAGAAGAATGCAAAGTTCCTGTAATCACGGCTGCACAGGTAAAAACTTCACTCTCCAATGCCAAGAACACAGCATCCATGGGACCTGACAACATCCCAGGCTGCCTTCTACATGAACTACAGAATGAACTGGCCCCCCCACCTAAGTACCATGTTCAATCAGAGCCTCACCTCAGGCTTTGTGCCCATTGAATGGCGCACCGTGACAGTTATCACACTCCACAAAGGGGGGGGGGGGCACAACAGACCCTGGGAACTACCGCCCCATTAGCCTGATGAGCCTTGTCTGCAAGGCCATGGACGATATCATCATGGATCTCATAAACAAAGGCATTGGAGATCTCCAAACTCTGGACCCCACACAGTTTGGGTTTGTAAAAGGCAGATCCTGTCTCCTAAACCTGATAGACTTCTTTGAAGT
Source organism: Protopterus annectens (assembly GCF_019279795.1). Lineage (NCBI taxonomy): Eukaryota > Metazoa > Chordata > Ceratodontiformes > Protopteridae > Protopterus > Protopterus annectens. Next base: position 1,052,403,865 of record NC_056732.1, read on the forward strand.
AGTCACCAAAGCCATAGATGAGGGTAAAGTGATTCACACAGACTATCTAGATCTCGCCAAGGTGTTCGACACCATCCCCCACTCTGGAATTATAGATAAACTCACTAAACTAGGTATAAATTCCTATGTCACAAGATGGGTTGCCAAGTGACTTACTGACAGAACCCACACTGTGAAAGTAGCAGACTCCAAATCAGACTTCAGACCAGTGACAAGTGGAGTACCACAAGGTTCAGTCCTGGGTCCTCTCCTGTTTGGTATCTACTTCTCTGAAGTACAGGCTAGTGCAGAAGATCTTTGGCTAACTAAATTTGCAGATGACTGCAATCTAGGAAACATAACTGAAACTTCTAACGATGTGGACATCCTACAAAAGGGCCTCACTGAGACAGATGCCTGGTGTCAAAGACATGGTCTCAAGCTCAATGCCAAAAAGTGCATTGTCATCCCCTTTGGTAAAAACTCTGTACCCATGAACTACCACATAGGCGGTAGTCTACTTAACACCAAAAGTGTGATAAGAAACCTTGGGACACAGGTGGGCAGTAGTCTCTCCTTTGATAATCACATTGCCACAGTGGTCAGAAAATCCTTCTACGTGGCGTACCTCATCACAAAAGGTTTTTCATCCAGAAAAAAAGAGTTCATTGTTCCCCTCTACTAATCACTCATTAGACCCATTATAGAGTACAATGCCCCTTTTGGTATGTACCTCACAAGACATCTACAACAACTGGAAAGGCTGCAAAAATACCTCACAAAGAGGATTACTGGCCTCAAACAAATGCCTTACGCAGACCGTCTCAAAAAACTCCAGCTTTACTCCGTCGCATATCGCCTACTCAGAGGTGATCTATGCCTAACATACAAAGCTATGTCAAACCCAGAGCTGTTGGACATGCTCCACTTAAAGAAATCCCAATCCCTCTGAGCTACACGCTCTAGGGACCTAAACCTTGTCACCACAATAAACAGACATGCCGGAGAGATAGATTCCTGTCCCAGAGACTTCCCATACCCTGGAATAGACTACCTATCTTTGACAAACAGAGCTCCTCATTAACACTATTCAAAAAAATCTTGATGATTGGATGGGTAATGGGAAATTCTCCCCGGGGATCACTTCTGTGGTTCTGCTTGACAGGGGCACAGGAAAACAATTTTCTTGGGTGGCGAAAGCCAGGGTACCTTTTTGGCTAGGCTTATATAGGCCCTAGGGCCAATAGCCTAGTACCTACTTATGAATCTATGAATCTATACATCCACATGTATATCCACAAATATGCATAGATACCTATATATAGAAAGGTGAATATATATATATATATATATATATATATATATATATATATATATATACAGAAATATGCAGAAATATATGACAGTTACAAACACATGCAATCTGAGGGTCATGCTGCTGCACACTAGACATCCACATCTGAAAATGCACTCACTGGACATATTCCTTAAAATGGGAAACTATGACATCTGTGCTGTAACAGACACCTGGTTAAAGGCAGCAGGAATCTCCCCTGCACTACCAGCCTATTACCCATTCCACATCTCTTGGCTGCAGAACTGCGACTGAAGCTCCAGAGGTGGTGGTGGTGTTTCCATATTCATTAAGAAGGCACACACCTCCAGAGTGTTGACCAACTTAGGTATCACAGATCCTGCAGGCATGGCTACCATTGGGAAAGACAGTGGTTCAGATCGTAACCTGCTATTGGTCCCCACACATGTCCCAACACTCACACTCCATGTCCCCAAAACACCCTGGAGGATGATATTGTCCAACCTAACACTCACATACTGGTTGACTTCAAATACCCCACCATTAACTGGGAAAGCTAGTCATGTACCAATGCACATGCCCATCAAATTGACCTGGTCCTTCCTAACATGGGTGGCTGTGGTCGACACCAATAGACAACTCCCCCTTGTTATATCTGAGCACAAATCAATCACCTTTGGAAATCCATGGCCCTCCCACACCCCCCTGCACAGGTAACCACCATGAAAAGCTTTTCCAATGTTGAATATGGCCTCATAACAACAGAGGTGGCTAACCTCATGGCAGCCATGCAAATGGAGACTAGGTGCATGACAGCTGAATCAAACAACAATGCGCTATGAACATGTACACAAATGCATGGGTACTGCCATACCCACTACAACCATGATCCTCACGTCCAATAAAAAGAAGCTGATCTGGTGGTCCCCTGCCATACAGAAACTGAACAACAGAAGGAGTAAACCGATATGGAATAACATGAAGTCCCAAGACTGGAAATCAACACTTATCAGTCTCAATTGAAGGTTGAGATCCCACAACAAATGCTACAAATTTAGCTGTGAGACCAGAACTGGAGCACATAGTGAAGACAGCTACAAGGTCTCATACAGTTATGTTAAGAATCTCCATGGCAATAGCAAGATTTGTGCTGAGCTACTAGACAATGGAACCTCCCAGACTGAGCCAAAAAATACTGCCAATGTTCTGGCTGACATCTTGAGTGCAAACATTACCCCTCCCCCCCAAAGGACCAATCACAATACCAGTACACTGCCAGGCACCCAGTATTACTGCAGCACAGGTTAAAACACTACTGTTCAAGGCCAAGAATACATCTTCTATTGGACCTGAGAATATCCCTGGTTGTGTTCTACATGAATTACAGAGTGACCTGGCACCTTATCTGTGTGCCCTGTTCAAGCACAGCCTCACCTCAGGCATTGTCCCTATTGAATTGTACACTGCTACAGTCATCCCTCTCCACAAATGAGGTGTAACTACAGACCCTGGGAAATACCACCCCAACTGTCTGACAAGTCTGTTATCCAAAGATATGGAATGCATCATCATGCACCTAATAGACAGGGATATGGGAATCTGCAGACTCAGGATCCCACACAGTTTACCTTTGTGAAGGGCAGGTCATACCTGCTCATTCCACCTGTTCATCTTCTTGGTGTCAGTCTCCTGAGCTGTGGATGAGGGCAAGGTGACACATACAGCCTACATAGATCTGGCCAAAGCCTTTGATAACATTCCCCACTCACTAACTAGGTGGGAACAGAGGCACAAACACAGGGTTAGATTGGATATACTGGTGTCATACATGAAGACAGTTGCAAATGTAAATGGGTTTGTTGTGACATCCTTTATGAGGAATATGATGCTGGTCATACCAATAGATGTGTGTATTTACTGACTGCATTCCCCAGAGTCCACAACTGATTTACCAAGGACACCAACTGTCTGGTGAACACACAAAACATAACAGGCAGACATGTGGCCAGTCTGTGGACAGCGTGCCAGTGGAGAGGTATGTCAGAGACATATCACTGTGAGTTGTAATGTCACACACTAAATGCATGTCCACACAAACCCTTGTCAATCTATCAATTCATCATGTGTATAACAGCCCTGATGACATAGAATCTGTTCACAAATTTGGGGAAATGTCCCCCATGTTGGTTGGCTATCTCCACATGTCCTGTCCTGTGACATATTGCCAACCACTGTATGTGAATCTGTAGGCCACCACCTCTGTAATGTCCCTCACACAGGCAAGGAAATAGGGCAAGACCCATATTAAGGAATGTCCCATATGTCGGAACTAGCAGCAGTGTCCGGCCCACAGCACAATACAATGTGGGCACCTACATAACGGTATGGTCATAGCAATACCTGACATCTGCATATCTGTACAGAGGACAGACAGTAAGTAGATAGCCAACAGGTTATGCATCAGGATGAATGTTTTGCAAGATATATGTCTGAAATTGAAAGGTATGCCATTACTACATGACAGCAGTCCTCAATGACATGTCCAAAAAACATAGTAGTCTACAGTTAATATCAACATATCAGATCAATATCCAATAGGAGATACATATAAACATACAGCTCAAACACCATGAACAAGATACTCAGTACTCAGAGTCCAGCTTTGTATGCAGGGGTGTATGGTTGCAGTACTACAATCTGTAATCTACTCTTACTTGAAAAAGCACTGTTAAAAGTACTAATGTAATGATACAATATGTGTTAAATTATTTCTGTCAACCATTGCACTGTACTATTTCTGTCAACCATTGCACTGTAGCTGGTGTAACATGCAAGTGTGACTGCATATAATCTGGGATACTACCCATGTATGAAACAAATCCAAAGAGAAAAGGTTGTGGTACTACCCATGTATACGCAGGTGTCCCATACAGTATACTCACATGCCTTGCAACTGTAATGACAGCACATAGAAGCATGTTATGTACAGGAAATGAAATACACTTCTTAAAGATGTAATTACCCTGTTATTTTATCAGACTGGAATGTGATCGGTGGTTGCCAGGGCTGAAGAATGCTTAGCAGGTGTAAGCACTGGTTAAATGTAAACACTAAGCAGATTTGGGCACTGGTAAGTGAAGCCTACATGGTGTAAGCACTTAATCGTTTAACCGTACATTAGCACTGCTTAGCTTCATGCAAACCTGCTTAAAGCTGCTTTAATGTGCCTTAATCACCATGTCTCCATTAGCCCTTGTTCAGCCGAGCAACAAAATAAGTAGCCCATGCAGGTCTTGAACCCAGGACCCTCTACACTATAGTCAGAGCCCATAACCACTAAGCCATCTGAGCTGTGAAAATGTTTATTGGTTTTTCAACTATATCATTCAGTACACATACTGACTAGTAGTAAACCGCTTTGACTACTATGATTGTTTAGTACTTGTAAGTGAAAATATTGTTGAATCAGTCATGTTCTTATATGTAAATATACACATTTCAGATCAATATGGTGGGATACATCTGAGAAGGTACATACAACACTCATGTTTACACACAAAAGGATATATATATATATATATATATGTGTGTGTGTGTGTGTGTGTGTGTGTGTGTGTGTGTAGATATATATGTACATATATACACACACACACATATATAGCTATACATATATATATCAAAAAAATGTGGTCCACAGCAGAAAGAAGGTGAATAAAAGTCCAGTAGGTAAAATTCAACGAACAAATTT
>NC_056732.1:1052413906-1052526406 GCF_019279795.1 Protopterus annectens
TACAACAACCTCTACGTTGTTTGACAACTGTTGGCCTTGTAATGTGACATTGGAACATATGGGTCTTCAATATGAAAATGTAGCAAAACCCACCCTGTAATGGATCCTGTTATTACACAATCACACCAACACCCATACAGGATACTGTTGACACACACACACACTTGCCAGTACTATGTTTCAAACCTCTACCTAGCTATGTCTTGGTACTATGGTATTACGTAGTTATTGTAGGTGCCACAGAGCTTATATGGGGGAAAGCTGTCCAAAGGTATCTTTGAAGGTGAGTGACATCAGCTGCAGTGCTAAAGGAGGTGAAAGGGAAGTGTAGGAAGTGTGAGTTTGAATGACCACAAAAGCAGCTGTCAACAAAGACACACACTCTCACACACAAACACACACATTATCACAGTGGCCAGAACTAGGATTAGAATCCCTATCTAACTAGTTTGTTATACTATGGTATTACACAGTTATCGCAAGCACCACAGAGCTTATATGTGGAAGAGCTGTCCAAAGGTATCTTTGAAGGTGTGTAGCATCAGCTGCAGTGCTAAAGGATGGGTGAGGGAAGTGTAGGAAGTGTGAATGACCAGAAAATCAGGTGTCAACAAAAGCAAACACACTCCCACAGTTGCCAGGACCAGAATTAGAGCTCCTACCTAACTAGCTTGCTACACTATAATATTACACAGTTATCAAGAGCGCCATGGAGCTTATAAAGCTGAGACTTGCCCAAAGAGTTATTTCAAGGTGACTGACATCAGCAGGCATGTTAAAGTAAGCCAATGGCAGGTGTAGTGGTGTGAATGGCCTCAAAATCATTCATCTGTACACACACATTATCACAGTTGCCAGGAGCAGGAATAAAACTCATGTCTAAGTAGTTTGCGACACTATAGTATTACACAGTTATCATGATCACCATGGAGCTTAGAGGGCTGAAATTTGGCCAAAGGGTTATTTCAAGGTGACTGACATCAGCTGGCGTGCTAAAGTAGGCCAGTGTCAGGTGTAGTTGTGTGAATGGCCTCAAAATTATTCATCTCCACACACACACACACACACACACACACACACACACACACACACACACACACACACACACACACTTGCCAAAACAAGGTTTAGAACTCCTACATAACTAGTTTTTTACACTACAGTATTATGCAGTCATCATGAGCACCACGGAGCTTATAGGACTGAGACTTGGCCAAAGGGTTATTTCAAGGTGACTGACATCAGCAGGCATGCTAAAGTAGGCCAGTGTCAGGTGTAGTTGTGTGAATGGCCTCAAAATTATTCATCTCCACACACACAGACACCCACACACACTTACCAGGACCAGGATTAAAAGTTCTACCTAACTAGTTTGCTACACTACAGCATTGCACAGTTATCACAAGTGCCACAGAGCTTATAGGGCTGAGACTTGGCCAAAGGGTTATTTTAAGGTGACTGACATCAGCAGGAGTGCTAGCATGGGCAATGGGAAGTGCAGTATGTGTGAATGGGCCATAAATCATTCCTCTGGAAACCCACACACACTCAGTCTCAAACAACTTCACATTTGACAGGACAGAGTATACATATGCTACATAAATACTGAATTGTACTATTATGTTACACAGTTATCACAAGCACCACAGACACTATAGGGCTGAGGCTACCAAAAGGAATGTGTACAGTGATTGACAACAGCACATCATGTGATATTGGCCGATTGGATGTGTAGTGGGTGGGACAGGCCTCATAATGGAATTTTCTCTGTCACTGTCTGTCTCTCTCTTCCCCACATCTCTGTGTGTGTATGTTTGACATATTATAGTGTGTTGGTGTTGGATATGTGTGAGTATTCCTATCCAATGTGTGTGTGAAGCATAAATGGTGTACAATTTGGTGTGTGTGCACAGACATCTACGAATGAAAGATATGTATAGTCCACTGTGTTGTCAGACATGGGCTTCATTTCTCTAAGTATAGGACCATGCCCAGTATGACCTTCTGTACTGAGTGTGTGAATCCATTCCAGGTAGGGTTATACTCCAGTCCAGGGTTTGGTGTTCTACACATACAGCTAACAACCTGTTACTGCAGGATATCTGTAGATAGGTTGACAATATGGAGTCAGAATGGGCGACAGATAGGGGGATACTGTAACTGTTGCTGTCTGTGCTGCTTGTGTTACATGGTTGGTGTTAGCAGAGATATTCAGACATATGTACTGTTTTACACTGTGATGTATTATGTCATCAGCTACTGACAAATATAATTATTTGCTCACAGTTATTTACTGGGAAATACAAGATGAATGAAGCTGAGTCCAGTATTGTGGTCTACAGCCTACACATTCTTGCACACTCCTGGCATTCTGGAGGGGTAGCTGTAGACACTTATGCTGATGGGTCTGTATAAATGGTCGAAGACCTTGGTACTATGGTGTCTGAGGAGCCTCTTTTTGTACATATATCTACTTAACACAATGGTCATATCCTGCTGCGGCCATACATCTCAGCTGTACAGATTCACCCAGGTTACCCAGAGGGAGGGCTCATATATCGGGTCAGTTCCCCTTCAAATTGTAGTTTACGAGCAGATTTGTAGCCACCCATTACTGGGTTTGCAGGCAGGGGTAGTATGGGCACACATCAGACTTTCAGACTTCACACACTCCATGATGTCCATGCTTCTACCCCCCTCTGTTATTCTATCCTCTTCCTAACATTATGTGAGCAATATCTGAGAAGTATTCCTATAGTTGACTCTTCACCCCAGTGGTATTTATGGATTGGTCCATAGTTCATGCAGTGGGACATGGGGGGGCATACTACTGGAATTTGTCAACATAGCCTTGCATTTGTGTTCTGTTGATTGTGTTACATGACATACCATACATTAGCACTACGGGTGGGGCCCAAGCCTTTGACAGAGGACTCTAGGCTATTTGGTAGTGATGCAGGACATCTGTAGCAGGCCACTGCATTCTGTCACTCCTACATTCCCAGGCTGCGAGTCAGTGGATTCCCCTGGGGTGACAGGGTAAGTGTGCAATAGTTCCTGTCCATATCGATCCATTGGTCTGGATGCAGGCAGGGTGCTCCTTACAGCTAGGAACACACCTGCATGGGACACCTCTTCAGCATACTGCATTCTATGGGTGTTCCCATACAGAAGTGGGGTCATACTGTACACATTCCCAACAGCAAGGATATGACCCATGATAAAACTCTGGCTGATGGTGGGGTGAGCTGAGTGCATGTGTGATATGGAAGCTACTTGCAGATAATTCACAGATATACCTGGGACATTCCCCTTATGCTGCCTTGTGCAGGGACATAGGCAATCTCTCATTACTTCATAACTGTGCCTTTTGTGGTCTGCCAGTGATTGGCCAGACTACATCACTATTCCATACTACACGGACAACTAATGTGCTGCTAACCTGTATGTACAATTCCAAACGTGTGTGCAGCTGATATTTACATTTTATGCACTCTGTCTATGTATGGGTCCACATTCATGGCATGTCCATCTTTCAGATGGTGACAGATATTGACATCTGGACAGTGAGTATGGATGACTGCTGACATGGATATTGCTGAGAAGCATTGCATTTGGCACTGCAGTTGTCGAAACATGGCCCTGTCAACCACAGTACTACCCATAGGCCACCGAGACACAACCCTCCCTGCCTACATGCTGACCATTTCCAGACAATATTGAACACACAACAACCTAACACACAGACCCCTGCATATTGTACACATGCAACAATCTATCCTGTAGATTGGGCCAGCTCAGGTAATCTGTGCTCCACTGATACTACTCCTCACACTTACATGTTACTACATTTCTACATAGGATTGGGGGGGGGGCACACCTGGCAACTGTAAACTGTGCTATGACTGTACTGGTATGTCAGGTACTCTGTTGGCTTCCACATCATTTTGTATTCTAACCTATCAGGCAGACTGGAGGCATATCAGTGGAGTACACATCTTAGATTTTATTGACCTACATTTCAGTTTCAGACATCTTACCCTTCAGAACTAACATACAACTGCCAGACCTGTTGCAGTCTGTCTGCGTAGGTCTGGAGGGGGGGGTTGTTCACCATTGCCATCAATTGGAGGCCTTATCCCAGCCTTTCTTTATGGTCATCTACACCTGTCCTGCTGGCTGAGGCTGGTGGTGGGTATGTGAACCTCACTGACATGCATGTTTGTGTCCTATGGACATACATTTGGGTGACCACATGTACTGCAGTGGGATTTTTCACCTTGTCTAGTACTGCCTAGTGTGTTGACACCAGTATTTATTATAGATTTCATGCTGCCCATATAGGTGTCCAGTATCTGCTGCCATATCATTCAGCCACCCGAGTCCCTTGCATGCTCATAGATACAATTATCAGAACATACTACTCCATTCGGTAATTGATAGGAAGAGTGACTTACCTTGTAGCTGGGCCAGTATTGAGGATGTTGCTTGAGGGCTGACTATGTCAGATGCACATTATACACTCACTATACATGGTAAAGCACAGGTAGTGTTATACTTGGAATCCCTTTTACTGTATGTGTGAGTTAGAGAGAGGTGTCATTCCCTGGGTCCCTACCATGTCAGTGTATGTGCTATGTGTTGGCTCTTTGCCAAGACCTGGGCATACTGGGCACCCCTCCTTCTGCCTACATGGGGAGGCTCAGGTGGTTCCTCCTCTGCGTCCCTCTGTGCCTGTGCTGGCCTTGGCAATGGTGAAGGTCTTTGTGGCCTTGCCTCATGATATCCCCAGTTGCCCTTTGGAAGGTACCTGTAGCTAGTATTCATAAGCCTACACATACCTTGGTATCCACTGGGATGGGTTCCCCTCTGTTGGTTCTGTGTGTGAGGCGGGGCTGTTACAGCTCAACAATTTGCTGTAGAATGTCCCTGTCCACCCTATAGTGCTCCACTATCTCCAGGTCATGTTATGCCCTGGTAGGTTACCCAGGGTCTGTACACTCTTCTCCTTCTCCTCACTGTGGGATGGCCATCAGCATTCTCATCCTCACCACCCTCAGCCTCTTGCACATCTTGATGTATGAGAGCAGCAGCAGCTCCTATCATTTTGTTAGTTTTGTCAGGTAAAATTTCCCCATCTGTGTACACTGGTGGTGTAGAGTTTGTTGGAAAAACCAGAGTGAAAGGGATTTGCAAAGTACTGTGCTGGGCTGGGCTGCTGCCTGTGTAATTGGCTGATTCTGATGCATTTCACCTGCCAGCTATGCTATTTTTCCTTGACTCTCTTCCTACTGCTGTTTTCCCTTCCCATTGCCTTCCCGTTTAAGCCCCAAGGCACACTGCACTTACCTAGTGCTCAGATGTGAACTGAGCTGCTATTTCCTGTTTTTGTTTTTGTTTAAAACCCAGTGTGCAGCATGCACACCCATTTAAGCAGGGAAAACAGTGCGCAACAATGTGAGACACACACCCTTCCTAAGCTCTGTTTAGCTAAGAGCAAACAATGGCCACAGGGCTCCAATATGTTTACACCAAACATGACACAGCCACTGCTGAAGTCATCCTCTTGTCCTGCCTACATGGTTCCCTATTCCTGCACCTGCATGATTAGCTGCAGGGTTCCAGTAGGTAGAAATCTGTGATTCAGTATAGGATTCAGTATAGGTCCCTTCATTTGCATACCCGAGTGTGCAGGTCCATAGTTACAATTCCCAAGCACACCCTTTCCCCTTGGGAACCAGTGCTCCCTTGTCTTGTTTACATTCTGCCTGCCATTGACTATAATGGCAGAAAGCATATTTCTGTTAAATGGCAGTTCTTCCCGTTTTTTTTTTTTTTGTTTTCGGCACCCCCGTGTTTGCGCACCGCTGCCCTTAGTTTACACGGCTGAGATCGGACAAAAAAATAAAAGTTTTATTTTTACAAAAATTATGTTGCTTTTAATGCCAATGGCCTTACATTTGGCCATTGGCTTGTCTGTTCTACATAATACATACTTTTCATGAGCTGTCATGCCTCCATTTTGTCAGATGCAAAAATGCATTCGGCTACCAGACAAATACATTTTTGCACTGACACTGTTCCTATACAGAATCCATTCAATTGCTGGATCACAAAAATCACCTCACTTGCATGGCAAATGAGGTGATTTGCATACTGAATGGAATGCTGTGCAGGCACAGCATAGGGTTGATGGTGCACATGAAAATGGCCCTATCCTGGATTACACGGTGGCCATATTGCATGCAGGAGCTGCTACACTGTTCCTGCACGGAATTTGGACAGTCATGAATCTGACCACATGTCTGGGGAAGGGAATATTGCTTCATGTAAATTCTGTTTGATGTTTTATTTGTTTTTACACTCACAATATATCTGTATTTGAATATATACATATATATGGGTTCCATACACTAGATCGAATTTTCACTAATTCGAAATAGTGCATGGAATGCTCACTGCAGCGAAAGTGCACTTAATTGAAAGTGCACTTAAGCGAAGTTCAGTACAATGAACCGGTGTTGCATTGAACTTCCGTGCAATACTCACGGACCTTAGGGTTAGGGCACGGGTCTTACCATGACCCGTGCCCTAACCCTAAGGTCCATGATGACTGCAGCGCAGTGAAGGACATAGTAATGTCCTCCACTATGGTGCAATAGTCACAAACCTTAGAGTTAGGGCATGGGTTAGGGTAAGGGGATAGCTTTACTGACTATCCCCTTACCTAACCCTAAGGTCTGTGACTATTGCACCATAGTGGAGGACATAGCTTGTTTTTTATGTCCTCCACTGTGCTGCAGTGTTTTCTGTGAAGTGCACTTACGCAAATGTTCACTTTTGTTAAAGTGAACTTTCGCAGAAGTGAGGCTTCCTATTACAAGTTCGAAGTAGTGAACTTTCATTCTTGTAATAGGAATCCATACATATATATATATATATATATATATATATATATATATATATATATATATATACAGTGTATACACACAAACACACACACACACATTATTTATATATATATATATATATATATATATATATATATATAGATAGAGAGAGAGAGAGAGAGAGAGAGAAAGATATATATGGGTCTACTTCAAATTAATGAAAAACCACTTACCCGAAGACAAGATCAACGAGACAAGATATCCAAAACCTGATTTTAACAAATGACCATATTGCCAAACCATTTGTCAGGGTATCCAGTTGGCCAACAAGGGGAAATTTGCCCTTTTCCCCACTGCAGCATGTTTATACTACTGTGAGACAACACTGATATTTTAATGAAATTGTGGCTTCACTTTAAGTAGTGGATTGATTATTAGGTTAATGCAAGCCGAGTGGCTAATGAAATGTATTCAAATCAGTTGTGGCCAGCTTATTCTTTTGATGGTCTGATGAAGCCTTGTGTGAAAGCGCTTGCCGTTTTTTAGTAAAACAGTTTTATTTTTTATTAACCTGCCTTGTTCGTGGATTGCCTTCATACATTTTATATTATATTAATATATATGTATATGGGTGGAGGGCACTGGAGTGAATAACAAGTGCCCTTATGCCCAGTAGATCGATGTCTTAACAGCAAGGTCACCAGTATTAATGTGTTTTGTGCATGCTATGGAGATTACGTAAATAAACCAATGGCAAGTGTTTGTGCATGGGGTCAAGCCCCTATGCACCATCCTGTATGGGGGGGGCTTCACCCCCCACACCATCTGTTAATTATATATGCTAACTCTTGGATTGCACAAACCCTAGGGAAAGGAAATATTCCCCTGCTTGGGGACTGTTGATCTCCCACACCTATCCACCAGCTTTCAATCAAATGGTGACACTCTACTGGGTGTCAGAGCACTTGCCATTTACTCCAGTGCTCAGTATAGAGCTCTTATACATATATATATATATATATATATATATATATATATATATAAAATATATATATATATAGATATATATATATATATATATATATATATATATATATATATATATATATATATATATATATATGGGTCCAAGGATGAAAGCTCACAAGAGCGAATGTCGAAAGACTGAACTGAGAGCACTGAAGCATTGAAAAACCTTGGAGTTAAATTCCTCAGTTCCCACTGTATTGTGATCTACAAAGACAAGCTTTAAGAGGAAATTTATCGTATTCCCCACTGTAGTACAATCTTGGAGTTGGTATATATAATTTGCAGGGGGTGTAGGGGGCTGGGGCTGTAGGGAGGCTTAACCCCCTGCAAAAACATAGATTTTTTTTTTTTTACATTCAGGTTTGCAGAAACTCAAACATATGATCTAGATCATGTGAATTTCAAGTTTCCAAAACTAGATAATATGACATAATCCCATATATACTCATATATACATAACTGATAGAGACAGTCGTCTTTCATTTTTAATGCCAGGAAGAGGACTTCTGAAGTCAGACGTAGTGCATATGTATATACTTATAGCTTATATACGTAGCATCAGAGAAAAGTGACTAATACTATGAAATGTCTGGTAGCTGTTACGTTTCTGCAATGTCTCTCTGAATTGCATGCTTCATTTTATACATCTGCAGTTTTATATATTTTTTTTATTTAGAGTGCAGGACTTCATTTTTTTCTTCTCCATAACATGAGTAGATTATATCAATGTTACATTATGTAGACAGTACACATGCATTCCATGCAGCTAAAAACAGTCGTTATTTAAATGTGATCCTAATACTGCAATTATCTAAGGCACAATTTCCTAAAAATGCTGATTCAGAAATGAAGAGTCTAAAGCCTTACTAAGGCCTGAGATTATCATTCCTTTCCATGCAACCTTTCTTCTTAATACGATAGTAACGAGCCTTGTACGAGATAGAATAATAGTGCCTTATTGAAATACTGTTCACATATTGGTTTAATCAGTCTTGGTGTAGCAACTGACAACTTTCTACATTTTTCTTCTCCCTAGGAAATCCAAGAATTTACATTGAAGAAAGAAAGCACCACAATCTCTTTAATTTTATCTTGCTTTCCAGAACAAGACAGGCGTTGTGTTTAGTATAAAGCAGTAAACAGGGACTCAGATAAATTAAGGAGAAGAGTGAAGACCTGCATTATGCTGGCCTTAGGAAAAACAGAACTACCTAATAACCAATTAAAAAGAAGGCTATAGTAAATCTTTGCTGTACTGCAATAAACTATTTGCAATTTCTTATATCCACTGATGATATGTTTTCACACAGCTTAATAAAGATACTACACTGCAATTACTTTAAAAGGTTTTGGAGTGCTGTCTTTCATTAATTATATTTGTCTTTTTCCATGAAGCAACAACAGGTTTCCTTCTGTTCTAAATTGTACCATAAATGTAATTTGTCTTAAAATGTGCCATTATACTGAAGGGTCATTCCAGATATGTGCTATTTTTCAATAGTTTTTAGTGATCAAAACATGGCAGAATATTATGATCATTATTCAGTTTTAATTAAAAAATGCACTTCTAGCTACTGTGGCTAAAAGCATTAACTCATCAACAAAACTACATATCGGCAAATGATGTCCTGTAAGATGTTTATGTCATGTGTTCTTTTGTTTTAGAAGACAGTCTCCTTCCCAGTCATCAATATTAATTTAAATTCAAAGCTACTTCATTGTTTAATGAAGAAACTAACAATTTCCAGGTAAACACAAAACAAATAGTATCCTAAACAGAGTTGGTAGATGGGATTTAAATGAAAGAGGAAATTAAAATTTGCACAACAGGTTATATAACAATAGTACATATTTTATGATCATTAAAAGTTAAAAAAAAATATATATATATATTATATACATATATATATATATATATATATGTGTGTGTGTGTGTGTGTAAAGATTTATTGGTTTAGTTTAAAATGTCAATGGTCTGTGGTCAAACAGAAGTTTGTGAAAGTGCTTACCTGTTGTAACTTACTTGCAATAAAGGGATTTTATCTGGATGTGTGGATTTAAAACTTGACCTGGCTTGAGACTATGAACATTCTGTGGATTTATAACTCAATTTAGCTTGAAACTGTGAACATTCTTCCATAGCTGCTTCGATATTTGGCTGCATTCATAAAATGTCAAATGTACAGATCATCAAACCCACAAAATCAAACCTGACAAACACTGAAAACAAGAAAAAAGTTCACATCTTACATGCTAATTATATATATATCAACTCCAAGATCACACTACAGCTGGGAAAGGGCAAAACCCCCATGCCCAGGTGTACCACGACCCAGACATCTAGCTATTGCATCATTTCAGTCTTTTGCAGGATCAGTCGTTTTAAGTTTGAGAATTTAGAGTTTCAGCAATTTTTGCAGTTGAACATTTAAAATGAACAAATTGTACTCATGCATACACACCCCATGTACACATATGCACACTCACATTATACATATGTATATATATAGAGAGAGAGAGACAGTGAGGGAGAGAGATGATGGATATGGAAGCAGAACCTTCTGTCAAATATTTCTTCAGATGAAATGTGAATCACCAAATATTTTGTTCAGTCCACACTTCATAGAACTTGTAAGACTGGACTTGATGCAAGATTGTCAGAGTGGGATTTAGGTAGTTTTCCCTTTCTCCACTGCTGTGCAAGTTTAGGAGTTGGTGTATAGGTATAAATCAGTAACAGAAGTGCTGGGTGTCACTGCCTCTCACACATGGCATGCAAGAGAGCTTGCCCCCTCAAAAAATGCAGTTTTTTTGTTTTACATTTAGTTTCACGTCAATGTACAGTTGATTAGATTTGCTTGTCAGACTTGTTGTCAGTGAACAAGATGTTTGGAATGCATGCTTATATATATATATATATATATATATATATATATATATATATATATATATATATATATATATATGAGAAGAATGCGTTATGTTACATTGATCACAGTAAGTTAATGTTTAATTTCATTTACATAATTATATTCAACATTTTAATTTCTGGATCAGTTCGTACATTTGTCAGGTTTCTCCAAACATCCACCATATCTCAGAATTCAACACGTTTGTTTAAAATGGACTTCTGGTATTAGTTTGGGAATGCAGCTTTTTCAAAAGCATTTGCTTTGTACAGCTGTAAGCATTTTTTTCCCTGCAGCTTATCATCTTTCCAAAGGACTGCATAGGATCTTAGTTCATCTGCTTTACCAACAACTTCATCTTCAGACTGTGGACTTTGCAATGGCTTTGGAATTCTGAATTTAACTCCAACTTATAAGTCTGGTGGTGTTCTGCAGTTTCTGTCATAGTAGCATTTTTGTCTTTGCTGATTTTTTTCTGCTGACTCAAAGACATCAGTAATATAGTGAATGTACGTAAACTGTTTTTCAAACTTATTCTCATCGACAATTAGCTTAAGGTGAAACTAAGTCCCTACAGTGAACTGCAGAGTGACACTTTATTGCTTAGACTACTTCTCTTTCTCATTAGGTTCTCTCATGCATTAGACTGAAACTAGTGTGGACTTGTTGTGTGTCGGAGTTCCCCTTCTGAATTCATAACTTGTGTATTGTGGGCTTTTGCCAGATATGATTACATCAGATCTGTCATCTGATTTATCTTCTTCATAAACTTGATCATTTATATTTCAAGTCTTAGCTTAGCAAATGTAACTTTCCTAGGCTAGCATTTCTGCCCCTTTCATGTAATGCTTCTTTCTTACTCTCTCTCTCTCTCTCTCTCTCTCTGTTAACGCTCCAGATCTGTTTGGCCACAGATCAAGTTTGCGTACAGAACTGTTCCCAAGTGATTATATTGTTCATTAACAGAAAAAAGTTTAACTTTTTCAAAATTTTCCATGCTTCTAGCATTGATATTCTGCATCAATCTCCAATCTGTAGGTCAGACCAATTTAAGTTTTATCTTTTTCAAGCAAAATTTGGTCTTTCCCTTTTGTCTAGACAGCAGCCTTTTTTCCTAGAAGTTGTGGCACATTGCTGTAGCTAATCTACTGTTGTGTCTTGTTATACTGAATGGTTATTATTGCTTTGTCTTGTGTTATTACTTAGGATTAGATCTACTTGTTGATGTTAAGTCACTGCTCCTTGGCATTTTTGTGTCTGTGTGCTTGGTTTTAGTAGATACCAATATGGAGGCAAAGATTTAAAGTTACAAAAACTATGAATCTTGTGGAAACAAAATTCTACCTCAGGATAAATATGTGCTGTATGAGATACATCTTGGTCCCTCACATCTGAAAGCTGATTATGATTTTTTTATGGTTTACCATGACAAAGTTGAAAACATTGAACATTGTTCAGTCGACTAGTACATGGTCGAAAGTCAGTTTCCCAGGTAGGCAGAATGTTCATCCAAAATTGATCGACTTACACTACAGCAAATGGGTAGTGTAGGTCAATTGTTTTGGTTAGACATTGTGCAGGGAGGTTGCGCTTCAATGAGGAACAGAGAATTAGCCCATTTCCTCACTGTAGTGCAATCTCGAGTTGGTATATTTAATGTGCAGGGGGTGTGGGTGACACAGCTCCCCAAATGTGGGGGTGCATGGAGTGTGCAGCCCCATTGCAAAATAGAAGAAGTAACGTAGTGTTGACTGTAGAGTTCAACAGTACATTAATGTGCATAGCAGGAAGTGAGTAATGTCACCTCCTGCTTTGTCAAATACATCGAACCATGGTGATCAATTTATTCATTTTCGCTTTGGGTTACAATTCGAAATTTCATATTCAGCATTTCAGGTCGATCCTTGTTATTGGCCGACCGAAGCGGATTCACAATTTCAATAGTAAACTTTTTTTTATATTTGAAACCCTTTTGATAAGTGTACCATGATAAACAGAAAAACAATAGTCTTATTTTGAAAGGGTGGCTGCCCAATGAAGTTTTCCCCTGATCAGTATTCTACTTCACTTGGTTCTAAGGATTAATTCTTCAAACCAAATTCTAAGGAAAAGTCTTCATAAAAATTGGAAGGAGACAGACAGATAGTCAATCTCTACTTCAGTTCATGAAAAAAAAAAGTTTGAGGTTACAGGATGAAGTTCTTGTCAGGGATTCTGGTGTGTCAAAGTTTCTGGATAATGTAGTTAAAATTTTCTAGATAGGACAGCCTTTTCTCTATTTCTGAGGAATAACTAGGCAGGGTGGCCCCCTCTAGATTGCTATCTGCCAGTTTGTTTAGATCCATTATATCCTTTTAACTTCATTTTAGTCATGCATTTCCTGTAAATATTGACTACAAAAAGATAATGAGAGCTCTTCTACAGATGTATATAGAGGTAGATCTTATCCCCTCTCCATATGGTTCTAGGGCAGACAGAGAATCCTTCTCTATTGCCAGTTTTGCTATCATTTCTTTATTAGCTCCTATTATGGTCACACATTCTACTAAGGTGGGTAGGCAGCCTACAGTCAGTGGCCTCATTGCTGGTAGTTGTGTCAGCATGAACTGTGAGCTTGGCTTCTGAACCATTTACACTGACATCCTTTATATTAATGTTGATGCTATCAGAACTAATTCTTATCACTTAGTACCCTTTTAGCTAATGGTTTCAGGACTATGGGCATTAAGGTCAGTTTCAGTCCAAATGCCTTTAATAACTTTTTGACTTTGGATTACTCAGCTTTTGATGCCTTGGTGCTAAGGTTCTAGATGCATATCCCTTTTCCATGTAACACCAGATACTTGATGTCTGCAGTCAGAGTGGAACATTAGACAGAAATAGATTCAGTGTTGTTTGTACTGATGCTGATCTGTGTCAAATTCCAGACAAATGGCATCAGTACCCTTGGAGATGATTTTATTTTACTTTGACTACCATATCAATAATACTGATGTTTGTGCACAGCCTTGTTTATAGCTGTAACAGTCCAAGTCTAATGCAAGACGCTTTCTAGCTTGCAGTGGTAGCTTTTTGATTTTCTTTGCAGTGGAACAAAAGAAGAAGATATAACCATTGGTGAGATAAACTTATGGGTATGGTGATAGTTAAGCATCGTCCTCTTAATTTGAGCTATCTCCACTGAGAAAAGGGAAGAAGCACTTGCACAAGAAGAAACACCTTGACTCTTTTCTGGCATCTCATTTGCAAGAGATCAGCAACACAGATGCAAGTAATTCCTCAACTTCTCCTAAAATTGAGGGAGATATTGATGATGGTGTAGAAATGAGGGTAGTTCACTGACCTCCCTCATCTCTGGAAAGGATCTCGTAAGAGCTCTTTCTGATCTTCACCTTCAGCTTCCTGGTTGGGCATGCCTGTGGGAAAAAATGGTGTTATTTTTAGGTAGGCTGGCTTGGAAGATAGTAGGGTGTTGAGGCACCTTTCACGAGGATGACTAACAGGATGCTTTGGCCTCTAAGGATTGGAACTATTGGGTCCAGACTCTGGTCATGAACTTTATCAATGCTATTGCAGATATTAACTAATTAACCCCGGCTACCATCTCAAGGCGCCTTTGTGCTTAAATCCGAGCTCGCTATGAGATGGTAGGGAATGCATGATGTTACACCCGAGTGCCTTCCACAAGTGCAAGTAACTTTGCAATCCTATTTTACCTCCACAGTTGAATGATAAGTTGAAAAAGTAACTGAACTTTGTCAACTTAGGTTTCAATGTGGAGTTAGGTGATGGTCATATTGGAATTTTCTGAGAAAATCGGCTTGCTGTGCACTATTTTCTTCTCATTGCAGCAAGCAGATTCTGTATGCATTTCATGAAACAGGTGGTGGTAGCCAATGGGATTCTGGCAGTCCAAGCTACCCCTGCATAACACCTCCATCTCTAGCCCAAAGTTTCCCCTGTACTGTCCAAATAGAGGGTACAGCAGTAGCTATTCCCTGTTTATTTTCTGCACTGATTGGTTCGTGAGACAAGGAAGTTTTGGAAGAAGCCGAATATCAAACAGCTGCAACGGAGATTTATTTTTGTGGGGGGGAGGGGATACTGTGGTTCACCAAAAAAAATTTTTGTCTGCTGATGTCAAGCATAAGGGGTTATCTTACAGATTAGTACCTCGCAGGATGCGCAGTAGCAAATCCCGCCCCGACACACCCCCGGGCCGGGCTACGCAATATTAACATGCCCGCGACAGCTACTTCAAATGTGAAATGTGTAAACAAACACAACAGCAAACAGTTTTATAAATGTTTTTGCAGGGGGGCAGGCCCCCCTGCACCCCCCTACTTAAATATACCAACTCCGAGACCACTCTACATTGGGGAAAAGTATATATTTCCTTTACCTTTTGCTTTGTATGAATAAAGTCGATTGTGCATATGATAAGCTGTTTCATGGTGTATTTCTTTAAAAGCTTGAAAAGGGTTGGTCTACAAGAAAGCACTGTATATGTACTTCATCTTATAAAGCTGGTTTTGTGTTAAATTGAAAATAGCTTACTTGCTTTTACTGCAAGAAAGCACTGCATATGTACTTCATCTTATAAAGCTGTTTTTGTGTTAAATTGAAAACAGCTGACTTGCTTTTACTGTAAAGTTTACAATACCGATGCAGAATCCTTAGCTCTTGCGGCAAGTAAAGTCGCGGCACTAAATACTTTTGTGTTAAATTGAAAATAGCTTACTCGCTGTTACTGTTAAGATGCAGACTCCTTCTTTTGTGTAACACATTTCACATTTGAAGTAGCTGTGGCGGGCATGTCGATGCTGGCCTTGACAACTACACCTGTCAGTCAAAACTGCCAATCATGCCAGACATGCCCAAAGCTGCGCAATACCGCCCACGAGGTACTAATCTGTAAGATAACAGCATAAGGTAAGATGGACTAAGAAACACCTTGGATTGACAAGAAGGGATTGGCAGGAGGCTCTGGAACCACGAGTAATAAATTCTGTTTACCGGTTATGTATTGCTGTATGCCGTGCATTGTCTTACAGAGCCCTGGTAATCTTGTTGTGATGCCTATCAGAACCAGTGATATGCACGCAATTCATAAAAGCATGCTATGCTGTCATGATTTTTTTTTTCGTCTTCTGTTTTGCTGAACTGATCTACAGACTTTGCAAACAAAGCTGGGTAATGTACTTGCTCAGTTGTATTTGTTAAAGCGTTGCTGCAGTAGTCCGGTTTGCAGTCAGTGTGAGCACTACCAGGCAAATTATTAAGACTTAAGTCACAAATAATGCCGTTTGAGTTCCAGAAAGTGCATGTTAACATAAATTCTGTTATTCTAGCATTAAGAGCAATATTTAAAATTTGTCCGTGATCGAGTCCCGTCACTCGCTGCACCGTCATTTCCGGGAACTGTCGCTATTCTGAAAAACTCAAACAAGTATGTGTGCTTACTACTGTCAGATTTGAGGATTTTTCTTACACTTGTAATCCTGAGTTCTGAGTCCTGAGTTCTTGCACTCTTGAGGCAAATGGCAAGTAGCATTCAAAATAGAAACACACTGTATAAGCTAGGAAACAGTAGAATAAAGTAATGTTTACATATGAATACAAGTGTGTGTGTGTGTGTGTGTGTGTGTGTGTGTGTGTGTGTGTGTGTGTGTGTGTGTGTGTGTGTAAGTGTGATACAAGTTATCTTCCAGGAATTGCAAGGGTCACATTATTGCTCTGCACAATGATTAGCAAATTACCAAGGCAAGACCTATGCTTACCTCTAACCAAGAATCACTACATTTTCATTTTGCAAAGGTGTGTCATACGGGCACTACATGTAACCCCCTCTTGCGCTTACTTCTACTGGCTGACCATTTTCAATGACTACTACAGCAGTTTGAAGCACTCTACAACACGACAATAGAAATCTCCCTATTCTGGGTTGTTTGAAGAGCAGTTTGTCTGCCTAACTTGCAGCTTCAAATTACTTTTTTTGAACAAGAGTAAGCTGTTTAACCATAATCACAGATTAGCTTTTAACCTTGAAAAATATTTGAATTTAAAACCTAAACCACAGCATTTTAGCATATAAGCATTCTGACTTAACATATCTGATTCTGTCTTTGGAGTACATTCATCTTTATAATTGAAATTCATAGCTTTTAACCGATCAGTCTCAAAATTCTGCAAATATTTCTGGATCTTGTTACATTAAAAATCATAATATAATCTCTCCTCTGATTATATTGTGTGCCGGTTCTAATTTTCTGTGCTGATGAGAGTATGGATAATGAATATTTCATATTTTACCTTCTAAACTACATTTATTGGTTTGTAAACTATACAGCATATATTTTGAATTTTAATTACCACACTGCTTGTATATTTTTATCCACTCCTATGTATATTAATGTTCAGCTTGTTTGTAATAGTGTATGATCAAGGCATTGTCTGAACAGATAAAATGTACTAGTATTTATTTGTAAATCAAAATAAAATAAAAAAAAATATTCTTTCAGAAACCATTGTGAAAATAAAGGACAAGACACTGGGTTCCTAATGCACAGACAGTAAGAACTTGAGATTTAAGATGTTAAGTAATAGGTAGTGTTCCTCACTTAGTCGCTCAACATCTTTCATGGGTGGAAGCTTCTATCACAGTCATTCATAAACCACAAAGAACTTATCTCTTCCTTCATTGTACAGATTAAGTTTTGCTTGGGACCCAAAATTCTTAATAAATGTTAGTCTCCACTTAAGAAAAGATTTATAAAAAAAAAATAAAGCTGTCTTGTGCGTACTGGGGACACAGAGGAGAGGGGAGGAGAGGAGGTGGGATATTTGATTATCTGTCTGGGGGGGGTGCATATTTTCATGGATCCCTGTCACACACTCAGACTGTCACATGACCAAAACCCACATTATTGAGTCTAAAAGCATGAACAATTAAACATTGACATATATAAGCATTCTGCATTCTCAGGGCCACCCTCCCCGTATTCCATACTGATCAGTGGTCTACCCAGTAAACATAAATAAATAAATAAATAAATAAATAAATGCACTCCTGCAGACTATTACTCCTGTAGATGTTGAGATCTGAAGAGGTACTTTTACTGGCAGTAGATTTTAGTTGTCAGTGTTTCAATGAATGCAAGCAAGTCTTATTAGTAACATTACATCCATGGCAATACTACATTTCTTTTGTTTGTCAGTCTTTGTGAGCAGGTTCTAACTACTGTTTGTCTATGAATGTGGACAGAAATATAACTATGCTGTGTTTGATTCGACCTTAGTATAATACATACTACTGAAGGGGTCATTGTGGAGAATTTTTCATTTGGTTCTTGTGCATACTTGGACATGCTAATGAAGCATACCTCTGAACTGTACTGATTTTTGCAGAATGTCTTGATTTTTGCTTCATGTTTTTGGTCTGTCTGTCATAAAATAGTGGCTTTCTGGCAAATTAAACTCCTACGTTAGAAAATAATGGCAGGCATTTGAGCTTCAGACTTCATACCCTTCAGAAAAGTCATGGTAATGCAAAACCTGTTATTCTAATAACTTTTATAAGTAAGAGCAATATTTAAACATTGTCTATATTTTTGTTCCTCTGTCCCACTGTTATTTATGGCTTTGTTCAGATTTCTTGGTCTAAGAGTTTGAGAGGTATGTACTGAAGGGGTCATGTGTCAAATGTATACTCAGACATACTACTAAAGGGGTCATTGTGGGGAATGTTTTATTTTGGTTGTTGTGCATACTTGGACATACTACTGTAACCAGAGGGATGGTTAGGTGAGAACTTGAATTACTACCTTTTTGGACTAATTCTTACATGGATGAACCACATAAACTGGACATTTCTGGTTGTATTATTGTATTTCTGTTTATACTCAGCAGCTGCCTGAGTGAGGTAAAGGTTATTATTTGCTGACTACTACCAGCATGCAGCCACCATATATTTTGGCCCAGAGCTGTTGGACATGCTACACTTAAAGAAATCCCAATCCCTCAGAGCCACACGCTCCAGGGATCTAAACATGCTGGGGGGATAGGTTCCTGACCCAGAGGCTCCCCATACTCTGGAATAGACTGCCCATACATATCAAGCAGAGTGTCTCCTTGGCCCTCTTCAAGAGGAACCTTGATGATTGGATGGGAGATACGAAATTCACTCCAGGGAACACGTCAGTCACTCTGCCAGACAGGGGTCCAGGGAAGTAAATATTGTGGGAAGAAATAGCCAGGGAATTGTTATGGCTAGGCTTAGCCTAGTACCAACCTATGAACCTATGAACACAGAAATGTAATTACAGTGTAATATGCCAGCATATAAGACATCAGATACACCAGTAACTAAATAATATTATAATGTAAAGTAAGCAAGCAAGAAATCACTTCTGCTTGTATTGTTCAATTTGTGATCATACTCAGTAGTTTCCTGAGTGAGATAAAGGTTATTACTTGCTGACTACTACCAGCATGGAGCTACCATATATCCTGGCTTTGTCAGTCATGTGTGGAATTTAGGTGGGAGGAAGGGCTCAGTAATATATATAGATGATGAGTCTATGTTATATAACAGCTGCACAAGTTAATATAATGAATGCATACTGAACAGGTTATGTGCAGCAATTATCACCTCTGTCTGAGCATGCAAATGCATAAGCCAGATCTGGATCATTGCCTGCTGGAGTCATTCAAGCCAGCCCCCACCCACACCAGTTTCTTTGTTTCATTTTAACAATTTTAGATACAGTAAACTCCCCATGGTGGTTATATGTTTCATATTCTTGTGAACTACTGCAATTGAACATCGTATCATGTATAAATTTTCTGTATCACACAGTCACTATATATTTTTCTAGTGTGTTGTTTTTCCAGTGCCTCTGCAGGTATGTAACATCAGAATGTTGTATACTGTTGTGTTGTTCAGGTGTGCCCTCTTGTCAATCACTATGTGTAATTTGTTGTTTTCAGGGATAGTAGGTATATACCTCTGCATCAACACTCATTGTGTGTCATTTAGTGTTGTCAGTGGTGGTAGGTATGTACCTCTGCATCATCAGCACCACTTATGTACCTTATGAAAAGAATACTACCCCTGTGGATAGGAGTAAAGATTTGGATGGTCTAACCAGGTAATGCATATGATATACATATATATGTAGTCTTCCAATACATCTGTCAAACATTAGTAGTAATTTGTTTCCATTTTCTTTCCTGTGCAGGTTCTTCCTCCTCCTGACACTGACATGGCTTCACGGGCATGAGAATGACAAGGGAGAGTGTGGGTATGTGGCCATTCCTACATTCTCTGGGCTACCAGCCATGCCTCCATAACCGAAAACCACTACAACTTGAGCTTCCCCATATTCAGTGTGAAGGTATACTGGATTGCAAGAAGAAGTGTGCATTGCAGCAGAGTACTGCAGTTGTTGGGAGAGAAGTGTTCCATCTACTCTGAGCCCGACACCCTTGTGCTGCACATTGGAGGGAATGATGTCATCAGTCAACCACTCGGAAGGCTACAGTTTCAAATCAGAGCAATTTCTGAACACCTGCACAGCTATCGGACAGATCAGATGGCCTTGCCTGCCACTGAAGTCCCATGCCTGTCCTGGGTTCATTAGTGGAGTGGCGGTCCTTACCTTGCTTTTTCTCTTTACATGTACCTATTCAGCAGTATGTTGGCTACACTAAAAATGTGTATATTTACAATCATATGTGTCTACATGGTAAAACAACTGGTTCTAAATGCTGTACACATGTACAGATATCAGTTTTGTTAGGATTCAGGTTATGGAAATTACGGTGTTTTCATATTTTGATAAATAACTTTGTAAGGGAGCATCTGAATGTGTTAAGTAGTACCTCATTTTGAAGACAGTATTGATAGTTGCAACATGGTAAAAGAATCATGCCTGTGTGTTGTACACATGTACAGATATCAAAGTTTGTTTCAGACTTAGGCTATGGAAATTATGATTTTTTTTCATATTTTGGTAAATAACTTTGCAAGAGAGCATGTCACTGTGCCAAGTGATACCTCATTTTGAAGACAGTATTGATAGTTGCAAGATGGTAAAAGAACTCTCCCTGTATGTTGTACACATGTACAGATATCAAAGTTTGTTTCACACTCCGGTTCTGGAAATTACAATTCTTTTCATATTTTGGTAAATAACTTTGCAAGGGAGCATCTGGATGTGCTAAGTAATACCTCATTTTGAAGACAGTATTCATAGTTTTAATCTGGTAAAAGAACTGTACCTGTACTTTGTGCAAATGTACACATATCAAATTTTGTTTTGGACTTAAGTTATGGAAATTATTATTTTTTTCATATTTTGGTAAATAACTTTGCAGGGGAGAATTTGAATGTGCTAAGTAATACCTCATTGTGAAGACAGTATTGCTGGTTCCAACTTGGTAAAAGAATTGTGCCTGTATATTGTACATATTTGCAGATATCAAAGTTTGTTTTGGAGTTAGGTTATGGAAAGTATGATTTTTTTCATATTTTGTTAACTTTGCAAGGGAGCATGTCAGTGTGCCAAGTAATACCTCATTTTGAAGATAGTGTTACTCCTTACAATATGGTAAAAGAACTGTGTCTGTGCACTGTACAAATGTACAGATATCACAGTTTGTTTAGTGTTGTAGGATTATGAAAATTATACATTTCCAATACTTCACATTATTATGCCCACATCTTTGCAAGAGAGCATGGTGATCACACAAATGATGCATCATTTTGAAGCTGACATTGAGCCGAACAACGTCTACACTGATATGTAGGCTTGGTCTGTTACAGGTGATGAGAAATGATGCTTTGTTTATTTATCAATTATGAGAACTATTATATTAATCATATTTCTGTGAATATCTCCATAAAGGAGCATCACACAATAATGGTTAAGGTATCATTTTAAAGCTGACATTTATACTAACAAATTAAATACAATTTGTATGGGTCTACATGGTACATTGACCAAGATATAGTGCTTTACTTTTCCAAAAAGGTAAAAAATACGCACAATATCAACATTCCTTGCCAAATATTTAATAATGACTTTGATATGCACTATCAACATTTACATTGTTGAAAAGGTCAGTGTCTGCTGAACAACTTTTGCGTTTACATTTTTAGTCTAGCTCTTATAGTTAAAGAGTTATGAACATTTGTTTTATATATGGTATTACAAATGGATTTTTTGAAAATGAGCTCAGGCTGCACTGTTGTTCCTATGGTGGAATTAAGCAGGCAGCTTTTTCTGAGCTGCTCTGGAGTGAAGAGTCTGGGGACCACTTTGGGAATTAAGTGTATATTTCTTCCATGTTTTATGTCAGGATGCTGTCTCACATGCTATACTGCCATGAAGAGATTGCACATGAGATTGTCAAGATACTGGAAGCGTTTCCTGGTAATCAATTAAAATCCAGACTTATTTCTGTGGTGTCAACAGTGTTTTACATTCCTGATCACACCATGCACCTAGCACCAAATTCTGTAGGTGGTGCATTGAGGTCAGTGCCACCATTAACATATGTGATCATGCCTGGTTGGGCCTTAACAATTTTGATAAGAATTTCAAGGTGTTTGTCATTAACACTGTATTTAATCGAACTGATCTATTCAGCCCTAAAATCAAAGAGATATGGGAAAATACAACTCAGGGCTATGGGTGTTCAAATTGCGACTTTGTAACATACCTTTTTGAGGATGCAGAAGAGTCTGTGTCAGATGTGGGGCCACCTTCCCACATTATGGTCTCTTCCATTATTTAACGTCCCACCTTGTTAAAGAAATGCAGTCAGAAAAGAAGTCTTAAACTTCCTGCAAAAAAGAGATGATAAGGAGGTCCCACTAGACCACAAAGAATCAGAACTAGAAGAAACCTGGAGTAATATGTTGACCCCCTGTGATTTGGTGGGACCTCTTTAATGGCTCTTTTTGCTGGAGGTTTAGACTTCTTTTCTGGTCATATTCTTTTGAAAGGGTGGGGCACTGGGTTTGGGGCACTGGGTTTAGACCTCAGATTCCTAAAGGAGTACATTCCATAGCAAAGTTTCCAGATGGTCATGATGCTTTAATTTGCTCCTTTCTTGTCAAGAAGAGATTACAGATGCTGTTTTGATCTACAAGACATCTCTTTGCAGATAAAGATTGCAAAGAAGTCAAGGAGATTTCTCCACTAACAGGTAGGAACTAGTCACTATCAGCTGAATTTTTTTCATTTGGACTTACCTCCCAGAGTGTCTAATTCATGGTCATAGCGGCAGGGAATCAGAATTGTACCGATTCAAAGTTTATTTCAATTTACTAACTAGCTGCTACATACTCCAGCATTAAAGAGCCTAGTGTCAACTAAGAAATCTGAAAAGTAACAGACAGATCCATTGCAGGGAACTGCATTAATTTGTAGGACACTAGACAGTTCGTCCTGCAAGGCCAATCTACATTTATCTCTGGACAGAATGCTTCCATTTCAGCAAGCACTATCTCAACATGTTAACTTCTGCACATTTTCAGCAGCTTCCTTTCTCAAAACCTTAAGATTAATTGCAGCTACTATGTACATCATCCATTGTGCTAGATTTCACTTAGAGATTCAGCAGGGGACCCTCAAGTTTAATGATCTCAATGTTCAGACAACATTTTAAGAGTTTGCAAAGCATGTCTATGATGGTGGTTCACTTCCAGTGTGGACTGAGGATGCTGCTCACCATCCTAGTTTCATAGAGATCCTTACTTCTGTCTGTGTGTCTAATACAAGAAAAGATAACAAAAGTAAATGCTCACAATTTTCTAATCATTCTACCTGTAAAGGATTGTATCACTTTTCAGTGCCAGCTCCTGCCACTGTGGACTACCTCTCCCAGATATTTGCAACAGTCCTTAAATACTCTGCTATCAAGGCCTATCTGTTGGTAGGTCCAATTTCCACAACATTTCCCTCTCTATCCATTGGTACTTGAACTTGATGATGGAAAAACTGCCACTGCTCCTTGTGAAGCAGCTTCAAAAGCCAGCTGAAAACATTTGTTACAGAATTGTTTTTTCTGTGATAAATCACTTCCTCAATAATTGCAGAGGTGCATACTCTTTATGATAATACTTCTTACATGGTCATCTGCCAGTAGAGAGTGGTCTTGCATCTGAACCCTACATTAATACCCAAGTTAGGCATTGATTCAAACTTGAACAAATCAATAAATTTGTATTTTTCTCAAATATTTTGCATTGTATGGATGTTCATAATCATTTGAAATTCTATCTGAACAGGACTTGTCAATTATTTTTTCTTATACATACCTTGGAAGATACTGAAGTCTGTGCAGTCACGGAGACATAGTTCAAGGCCACAGAGAACATCCCTGCCATGCAAGGCTACAATGCCTTCCACTGATTCAGACCTCAAACTAAGCATGAAAGAACCAAAGGTGGGGGTGTATCCATCTTCATTAAAGCCAAGTACACCTTGAGAATGGCCAAACAGTATGACCATTTCAAACTACTCCACATCCAGTTAGCTATAGGCAAAATATCCTACCACATCATTGCTAGCTATAGGTTCCTCACCATGAACCTAGAAAAGTACACATCCTACCGGGACTTACTGGAGTCACTCACCATATAGCCTAACACCATATTCATGGGAGATTTTATTGACTGGTTGACACACATGAGCACAAACATGCTTGCCCAGAGTTTCCTGGACTTTGTCAATACAAATGCTCTGGAGCAGATAGTCTACACCCCCACAAGGGCATCAAATGCCCTAGACATAGTAACATGGGGAATCACTGCACCCCACCCCTGTGTGATGCATTCCCTGGTAAGGTCTGACCATGAATCAGTCTAGTTCAAAGTACCTATTGGTCCTGATACCCCCCACAGAAAAAAAAATACTTTCCAAAGCAAACTACAGCATACTAAACGATGATATAAAAAGCTTTATTCCCCCTGCAATCACAGACAACATTGACTGTAATGCAGAGGAGTACACAAATGCCCTGTATAAGCACTTACGCAACTGTATAAACTCAGCTGTACCTGACTGGATCAAAACCAGGTCCCCCCCCAAAAAAAAAAAACAATCCCCTGGTGGACCTTAAGTATAAACAGGTTATATAACAGGAGGAAGAAACTGACACCTGAGAACAAGAGGGAACTAACTCAGTAGAGGAAGAATACCCTCCACAGCTTGAACAAGCAAATCAGAAATGTTTTAAAGTCCTCTAAAGCTAATTACAAAGGAAAATTGCATCCCTAGCTAAGGATAATCATAAAACACTCTTTAACTTTGTCTGTAATCTAAAAGGAGATGACTAAGTATGTGCCAAACTGGTAGTAAATTATACCACTAATACTATACCAGATGAAATTGCCAGCTTGCTAGCTGACAGATTTGATGCAAACATCTCTCTCCTATCCGAACCAGCCATACCTCAAAGCATATATGACACCAGTCCTCTGCCTATTATCTCTAGGGATCTGATCATAAGAAAAATGCCGAAGAGCATTACACCACAGTAAAATCACTGAAACCAAAATGAAGTCTTCACAATATGCTGTTTACAAGTGCAAAAATGCAAGGAAAAACATGAAAAGCATAAAAAATAACCCTTTGTAGAGAACGGACGGACAAGCGCTTTCAGCTATTAAAGCCTTCTTCAGATCCGATGAATCATCCGGGTTCTAATGTTTAAAAAACATATACATCCAATAAGGCTAACTCAACATAAAGGTGTTCTCTATTTTCATTGGTATAGAGTCACAGCCAATCAAAAAAGTCATAGTGTACACACCTCCAGGCTATAGCTGGGATCCTACTTCCTTAAAATTAAAAATCCTTTATTAATCCTTTGTTAAAATTCTTTTATTAAAAATTATAGAAGCAGTAAATGAATAAAAATAAAAAAACTATATCTAAATATTATCGCAACTCGTCCATTCTTGAGGAGTCCATTCATAAAAAGAAAATTAATCGCACACCTTATGTGAATGTACGATACTTCTACTTTTCTTTTTCTTTGGAACAGGATCAGTGTAAATCCCGTGTCAAGCAAAAACCATAATGTTACAAAATATCAAAGAGCATAGTAGTTCACACCCATGATTACTAAAACAAATAGCCTAGTGAGCAAAAACGGCAAACCAGCTCTATAAAGAGGCATATTGAATAGCTCTCCAATTCCTAACGAAGGGTTTCAAAGGAACACATCCATTGAGACCAGGGGAGCAATCAGTTCTCAGCCTCATTATCCATTTGGCTTCTTCTCTTTCTGTCAGGTTGACTAAATCTCCTTCCCTTATAGTGGGCTGCAGCAAAGAAATAACCATAAAAGTAAAACTGTGTCCTTCATGGTCACAAATATGTGTAAATAAAGAATTGGTTTCCTTATTATTGCGAATATCCAAATGGTGCTTACTGATCCTTTCTTTAAGCTTCAAATTTGTTTTCCCAATGTAGAATGCAATACATAGAGTGCATGTAGCAATGTAAACAACATTGCTACTTAAGCAATTGGCTGATCCATGGAAAATAATTTCTGCTTAGTGACAGGATATATAAACGTATTAGTGCAATTAAAGACACTACAAACTTTACAAAAGCCACATTTCTTTGTTCCCAACAGGTTGGTATGAACATAATTAGTTCTGGAACGTGTACCATCGTTATTACATAATATTCCCTTAAGATTCTTTTTGTTTTTAAACAAAAAACTTGGGGCATCACCTACAATTCCTTTGATCTTTTTGTCTGATGTCAGAATCGGCCAGTACTTCTTAACTACCCGGCAAACGTTCTCATGATCCTTAGTGTAGGTCAAATTGACTCTCGTAGTAGATGCTTTTCTTCGTGTAACAGAAGGATGATGTATACTATCACCTTCATGAATCCTAGAAGAGTAATAAGGTCTACCTTTTCCTTTTTATATATCCATAATCTTAACATTGTTCAGATCCAGTTTCCCCATATCATATCCACGTTGACTAAAGTTATTAAACAGTCTCTGTTCTTCTTCAAGGAAGGTCTTCTCTTCTGTACATAATTTAGATATTCTGCCAACCTGATTTACAACAATGTTATTGAAAATATGCCTAGGGTGCATACTAGAAAAATGTAGCATATGATTCCACCACATAGACTTCCTATATAAACTGGTGACAATTTCCTTGGTTGGATCTAGGGACAATCTTACATCAAGAAATTCAATGTTTTTTCTAGATGTTTTTATGTCAAACTTCAAGAAAGTAGTCGTCTGTGATAAGAAGTCAACAAAGGACCTCAATTCTTCATCATTTCCTTTCCAGACAATAAAAGTATCATCCACAAACTGGTTATATAGAATTATCTGGTCTTTCCAAATATTCTTTACATCCTTCAGCCATCCTCTTTCCCACATTGCTAGAACCAAATTGGCATAACTGTTGGCACAGGGGGTGCCCATGGAAACTCCCCATCTCTGTCAATAGTAACTGTCATCATATGTAAATATTGTTGCCAGCAGACACATCAGATATGGAAAGAAAGGATCATGAGAACGTTTGCCAGGTAGTTAAGAAGTACTGGCCGATTTTGACATCAGACAAAAAGATCAAAGGAATTGTAGGTGATGGTCCAAGTTTTTTGCTTAAAAACAAAAAGAATCTTAAAGGAATATTATGTAATAACGATGGTACATGTTCCAGCACTAATTATGTACTCCACTTTATCAATTAAATATATATTTTTTATTACTTGGTCATTTTAGTGCTGCTTTTCCTGATTTATTTTGTGTTCTTAGTTTGTTCTTAGTTTGCTGTTTGCCTCAGTTATTTACTAATTATGTTCATACCAACCTGTTGGGAACAAAGAAATGTGGCTTTTGTAAAGTTTGTAGTGCCATTAATTGCACTAATACATTTATACATCCTGTCACTAAGCAGAAATTTATTTTCCATGGATCAGCCAATTGCTTAAGTAGCAATGTTGTTTACATTGCTACATGCACTCTATGTACTGCATTCTACGTTGGGAAAACGAATATGAAGCTTAAAGAAAGGATCAGTAAGCACCATTTGGATATTCGCAATAATAAGGAAAACAATTCTTTATTTTCACATATTCGCGACCATAAAGGACACAGTTTTATTTTTATGGTAAATTCTTTGCTGCAGCCCACTATAAGGGAAGGAGATTTAGTCAACCTGACAGAAAGAGAAGAAGCCAAATGGATAATGAGGCTGAGATCTGATTGCTCGCCTGGTCTCAATGGATGTGTTCCTTTCAAACCCTTCCTTAAGAATTGGAGAGCTATTCAATATGCCTCTTTGTAGAGCTGCAAACAAGCACAATAAATACGAACTAGAAAACCTTGTAAAAGGCCAAAACGGAACACTATAAGAGCAGACTTGAATAAAACAGCTTTTATTATACAAGTAAAAGTAAGCGCTTTCGGCAAAATAAATATTAAGCCTTCATCAGACAAACAGCAAGATGTTGAAATAGGACTTATTTTAAACAAATGATGTCATTGCATTGTCCAATCCGAGAAGGTTGCATTATTTAATTAAATATTACCATGGCAACCTTAAAAAAGTAATGCTTGTAAAGTCATTGTTAGATAGAGCACTATATATACAATTAGTGGTTTCATAAAGGTCTAATACCCAGTTAGATGTACTTAACAAAATAAAACACATACATATTTGTATGTTTAACTATTAACAAGTACTTAGACATGTTAGTATTAAAACAATGACGTTCTCATAGGCATCAATCACTAACGCATCTGAAAAAACATAATATGATAATGTAGGACAAGTTGCATAATAATAGCGAGCTATCCCGCTATTTGATCAACAGAACCTGTAAACTCCTACGCTCCTAATCCTGACTGCTTGTTGACTGACACGTGTCAAAAATAAATAATGTCAGTCAATTTGAAATTATTTTTTATCTTTTATTCTTTATATTTCATATTTATATAATAAAATAAAATAAAATAATACCTACCGGTTTTGTACCTGTCTTTAATTCAATTTAAACTAAATAAAAACAATACTAGTTGCATCATAGTAAAATGAACTGTTTTACCGGAAAATGTGTTTATGCCTAAGGTATCTGTTAGATTTTATAAATCACCAAGCTACCTGTTGTAAGAAAGCCACTTCAGAACACATTTTATGGACAGTGCTTCGTTTATACCTGGCATAACGTGCGCTCTAGTACGTATTTGCCATAGCAATTCGTCAATTTCAAGATTAATTTGCCATGGTCCTCCTCTTGTGTCAGGATTTCTTTGTTGTAGAATAACAAAGCAAAACTCATGATCACTATTTTCCATAATGTGCCTTGCTAAGGCATTTGTGGCATCCTTCTTTGCAATAGCATACTGGTGCTCATAAATTCTGGTCTTTAACTTACGCTCGGTCTTGCCGATGTAAAATGCTTTGCAAAGATTACACAAAGCCACATATGTGACAATTTTAGTTTCACAGTTAAAGTGATAATTCACTTTGCATTCCTTGCCGTTAATACAAAAGTGGTTCCCAACTTTAATGTGCCTGCATTGTGTACATGAACCACACTTAAACATACCCTTTGGTCTATTTGAATGTTGCTTATTCTTGGACCTCTCTAATATAGTTTTAAGATTGTCCCCTCTCCTGTAAGTTATTTTAGGCCAATCACCTAAAAGAGCGACTAAATTTCTATAATTTTTAATAATGTCCCAATTCTTGTTAATAATTTCTTTTATTTTCTTGTAGTCTAATGGAAATGTATACAAGAAGCTAGTACAATAGTTGTCCTTAGCATGCACTTTAGCCATAACACCTCCACTTGTACAGGAACTATCTTGGTAAACATTAGGACTATTATTACTATCCTGACCGGGTAATAAAGGGAAAAAATGACCTTCGTCTCTTTTACGAGACACTTCTCTTATAATACTTGAAATCAGAGCAGCAGGGTATCCTCTTGATTTAAACATATTCATTAACTTTTTACATTCAGTTTCAAAATCTTGGGCGTCAGTCACCATACGTGCAGCCCTAACGACCTGACCTTTGATGACGGCTCGTTTTTGGTGGTATGGGTGGTTGCTTGAAAAATGCAACAACGAATTTGAATAGGTGGGCTTCCTATAGATTAAACTTTTGAGTCTATGATTTATTTTATCATTAACAAGGAGTATGTCAAGATAATTAATCTCGATGAGTCCTATGTTAAACGTAAACTCCAAGAAGTTCGTCAATTTAGTAATCCTATCCACAAATAAAGGAATAATTTCCCTTTCACCCATCCAAATACAAAATATATCATCCTGGTACCATGTGTACCAGGTGACATACTTTAAAAACCACTCATCTTTGAACAAAAGAGTAGACTCCCAATATGCCATAACGGCATTTGCAAAAGTGCCGCCACAGGGGGAGCCCATTGATACACCTGATGTTTGTAAATAAAACTGATTCTCAAACACAAAAAAGTTGTTAGTTAATACGAGCTCCAACAAAGTCTCCACCAAATAAATGGTATCATCTTTGACATTTTTAGCTAACATGTATTCCCTCACCCAAGTAAGTCCTGTTGTTTGAGGTATGACCGTGTACAAATCTTTGACATCTATGGTCAAAAATATAGCTTCAGGAACATACTTTTTTTTACTAATATTCTCTAGAAAGGACCAAGAATCTTTGCATATGTGAACTTCACTTTCTATGAGAGGTTTTATGACACTGTCCACATATTTAGTGCAAGCGTAAGTAATAGACCCCCTTCTGTCGACTATGGGTCTAAAAGGGGGTGCTTGTAAACGTTTGTGCAGTTTAGGTGTCCCAAAAAAAGCTGGAATTCTTGGTGCTGCCATAGTCAGATACCTATGTACATCTAAATCTATGTACCCTTCCAAGAACAAATCCTGCAAGATGTTATTAATCTTTTTATATGCAACATGTATTTCGTTCAAAGAGACAGGTTCGTAAGCCGCTGTTTCTAAGTGCTCTGTCATATACTCTACATACTTACAATGGTCCATAAATACCACTCCCCCACCTTTGTCGGGTTTCATGACCCTTATGTTGCAATCTTTTAATAAATGTATGAAATCCCATTCCAGTGCTGAAACATTACTAGAATGTCTTAGATCCCCATACATTACTTGATTTTTGATTGCCCACAAATCCATCTCACATACTTTTTCAAAGGTGTTTAAAATAGGGTGTAGGGGTGGATTATATGAACTAGAAACTCTTAGAATGTTAGATATAGCAGTGTTGTTACCCATTAATGAATTTAAATTCAGTTTACGTACGAATACCTTCAGATCTATGATAGTTTTTCCTATATCCATTAGGCGTCCAGGAACAAAAGTAAAGTCCTTAGACAGGAAATCTACCATATCTTGCTTAATGTCCAAAGTAGTATAATTATAAACAGTAAAGTCACAAGTAGTACCCTTAAATAATCTTGGTTGTAAACCAAAATTACAAATGTCTATCATCTCCTGCGGCCTCTCCTCTTGTTCCTCGTGTTGTTCTGTGATTGGACTCGGGGACGATTGTTGCCCCGGGAATTGTTGACCACACGAAAATCCTGATTGGCCTGCTGGTTAGAACCCTCTACTGGAGGGTTCTGGAAACCTTGAGGGTAATTGCTGTCTCGAACCACCGCTTCTGGAGTGTTCATTTGATTGTGTACATTACTGTTATTGTTATTGAGCCTAGGGCTCCTTCTTGGAGCTTGTCTTTGTTCACTAGGCTCATTAGAAATGCTGTTAATATATGGTTGAATGACCTCATTATTCTGTAGGCCATGTACCATATTATCATTAGGGACAGTTTGTACTTTCTGTACCGGCCTTGGATAGGCATTTCTGTTCGAATAGTCATTTATGTCCCTAGATATTTTCTTTTTCTTATTAAACAGCAGTTTATTCATACTAGCTTCAATGCTGGTATATATCCGGCAGTATTCGTACTTGTAACGAAAAAAGTCACTATCAGATTTAATTTCATTTTCTAATACCTTCAATTCAATTGTCAAATTATGAATGTCCTTAGTATAAAAAGCTATAAGGGCTTGTAAAAACTCAATCCCCTGTCTATCAAATAAATCGATTAATTCCTGATAGAAGGGAGAGTTTTCAGTCAAGCCAGCGGGAAACCACCACTGGCGAAGCCCTTTTGGTATTATTTTATTTCTTATACACTCAGTTAAATATGACACTTCAAGCTGTAATTTTCTACATTTATATAACTTGGAATCAAATAAATCAATTTTACTATTTAAACTGTTGTTCTCAGCACTTTTTTCAGTTTTCAGCACTGGAATGGGATTTCATACATTTATTAAAAGATTGCAACATAAGGGTCATGAAACCAGACAAAGGTGGGGGAGTGGTATTTATGGACCATTGTAAGTATGTAGAGTATATGACAGAGCACTTAGAAACAGCGGCTTACGAACCTGTCTCTTTGAATGAAATACATGTTGTATATAAAAAGATTAATAACATCTTGCAGGATTTGTTCTTGGAAGGGTACATAGATTTAGATGTACATAGGTATCTGACTATGGCAGCACCAAGAATTCCAGCTTTTTTTGGGACACCTAAACTGCACAAACGTTTACAAGCACCCCCTTTTAGACCCATAGTCGACGGAAGGGGGTCTATTACTTACACTTGCGCTAAATATGTGGACAGTGTCATAAAACCTCTCATAGAAAGCGAAGTTCACATATGCAAAGATTCTTGGTCCTTTCTAGAGAATATTAGTAAACAAAAGTATGTTCCTGAAGCTATATTTTTGACCATAGATGTCAAAGATTTGTACACGGTCATACCTCAAATAACAGGACTTACTTGGGTGAGGGAATACATGTTAGCTAAAAATGTCAAAGATGATACCATTTATTTGGTGGAGACTTTGTTGGAGCTCGTATTAACTAACAACTTTTTTGTGTTTGAGAATCAGTTTTATTTACAAACATCAGGTGTATCAATGGCTCCCCTGTGGCGGCACTTTGCAAATGCCGTTATGGCATATTGGGAGTCTACTCTTTGTTCAAAGATGAGTGGTTTTTAAAGTATGTCACCTGGTACACACGGTACCAGGATGATATATTTTGTATTTGGATGGGTGAAAGGGAAATTATTCCTTTATTTGTGGATAGGATTACTAAATTGACGAACTTCTTGGAGTTTACGTTTAACATAGGACTCATCGAGATTAATTATCTTGACATACTCCTTGTTAATGATAAAATAAATCATAGACTCAAAAGTTTAATCTATAGGAAGCCCACCTATTCAAATTCGTTGTTGCATTTTTCAAGCAACCACCCATACCACCAAAAACGAGCCGTCATCAAAGGTCAGGTCGTTAGGGCTGCACGTATGGTGACTGACGCCCAAGATTTTGAAACTGAATGTAAAAAGTTAATGAATATGTTTAAATCAAGAGGATACCCTGCTGCTCTGATTTCAAGTATTATAACAGAAGTGTCTCGTAAAAGAGACAAAGGTCATTTTTTCCCTTTATTACCCGGTCAGGATAGTAATAATAGTCCTAATGTTTACCAAGATAGTTCCTGTACAAGTGGAGGTGTTATGGCTAAAGTGCATGCTAAGGACAACTACTGTACTAGCTTCTTGTATACATTTTCATTAGACTACAAGAAAATAAAAGAAATTATTAACAAGAATTGGGACATTATTAAAAATGATAGAAATTTAGTCGCTCTTTAGGTGATAGGCCTAAAATAACTTACAGGAGGGGACAATCTTAAAACTATATTAGAGAGGTCCAAGAATAAGCAACATTCAAATAGACCAAAGGGTATGTTTAAGTGTGGTTCATGTGCACAATGCAAGCACATTAAAGTTGGGAACCACTTTTGTATTAACGGCAAGGAATACAAAGTGAATTATCACTTTAACTGTGAAACTAAAATTGTCACATATGCGGCTTTGTGTAATCTTTGCAAAGCATTTTACATCGGCAAGACCGAGCGTAAGTTAAAGACCAGAATTTATGAGCACCAGTATGCTATTGCAAAGAAGGATGTCACAAATGCCTTAGCAAGGCACATTATGGAAAATAGTGATCATGAGTTTTGCTTTGTTATTCTACAACAAAGAAATCCTGACACAAGAGGAGGACCATGGCAAATTGCTTGAAATTGACGAATTGCTATGGCAATACATACTAGAGCACGTTATGCCAGGTATAAACGAAGCACTCTCCATAAAATGTGTTCTGAAGTGGCTTTCTTACAACAGGTAGCTTGGTGATTTATAAAATCTAACAGATACCTTAGGCATAAACACATTTTCCGGTAAAACAGTTTATTTTACTATGATGCAACTAGTATTGTTTTTATTTAGTTTAAATTGAATTAAAGACAGGTACAAAACCGGTAGGTATTATTTTATTTTATTTTATTATATAAATATGAAATATAAAGAATAAAAGATAAAAAATAATTTCAAATTGACTGACATTATTTATTTTTGACACGTGTCAGTCAACAAGCAGTCAGGATTAGGAGCGTAGGAGTTTACAGGTTCTGTTGATCAAATAGCGGGATAGCTCGCTATTATTACGCAACTTGTCCTACATTATCATATTATGTTTTTTCAGATGTGTTAGTGATTGATGCCTATGAGAACGTCATTGTTTTAATACTAACATGTCTAAGTACTTGTTAATAGTTAAACATACAAATATGTATGTGTTTTATTTTGTTAAGTACATCTAACTGGGTATTAGACCTTTATGAAACCACTAATTGTATATATAGTGCTCTATCTAACAATGACTTTACAAGCATTACTTTTTTAAGGTTGCCATGGTAATATTTAATTAAATAATGCAACCTTCTCGGATTGGACAATGCAATGACATCATTTGTTTAAAATAAGTCATATTTCAACATCTTGCTGTTTGTCTGATGAAGGCTTAATATTTATTTTGCCGAAAGCGCTTACTTTTACTTGTATAATAAAAGCTGTTTTATTCAAGTCTGCTCTTATAGTGTTCCGTTTTGGCCTTTTACAAGGTTTTCTTTGTAAAGCTGGTTTGCCATTTTTGCTCACTAGGCTATTTGTTGTAGTAATCATGGGTTTGAGCTACTATGCTCTTTGATATTTTGCAACATTATGTTTTTTGCTTGACACAGGATTTAGACTGATCCTGTTCCAAAGAAAAAGAAAAGTAGAAGTATCGTACATTCGCATAAGGTGTGCGATTAATTTTCTTTTTATGAATGGACTCTTCAAAAACAGATGAGTTGCGATAATATTTAGATATAGTTTTTTTTTATTATTTTTGTTCGTTTACTGCTTCTATAATTTTTAATAAAGGGATTTTAACAAAGGATTAATAAAGGATTTTTAACTTTAAGGATGTAGGATCCCAGCTATAGCCTGGAGGTGTCTACACTATGACTTTTTTGATTGGC
Organism: Protopterus annectens; assembly: GCF_019279795.1. NCBI lineage: Eukaryota > Metazoa > Chordata > Ceratodontiformes > Protopteridae > Protopterus > Protopterus annectens. Next base: position 1,052,449,205 of record NC_056732.1, read on the forward strand.
TGTGACTCTATACCAATGGGAATGGAGAATACCTTTACGATGAGTTAGCCTTATTGGATGTAGATGGTTTTTAAACATTAGAACCCGGATGATTCATCGGATCTGAAGAAGGCTTTAATAGCTGAAAGCACTTGTTCGTCCGTTCTCTACAAAGGGCTCTTTTTTATGCTTTTCATGTTTTTCCTTGCATTTTTGCACTTGTAAACAGCATATTGTGAAGACTTCATTTTGGTTTCAGTGATTTTACTGTGGTGTAACGCTCTTTTGCATTTTCCTTCATTGTTTTCTGTTGAGCGTTGTTTAGCAGAGGTCACTTCTTTTTTAATACTAGAGATCTGATCATATCTCTGCTCTCCAAGGCCAAAAAACAGGCTCAATGGGACCAGACAACATTTCAGTTTGTTTGCTAAGCAATCTAAAACAGGACCTAGAGGACCCTGGTGTTCTGTTTAACCATAGTCTGAGAAACTGGCTTTGTTCCAGCAGAGCAGAGAACAGCAACAGTGATCTCCTTGCACAAAGGGGGGGGGGCATCAACCAACCCTGGGAACTATAGACCCATAAGTCTAACCAGCCTCATCTGCAAGGCTATGGAAAGAATTATCATGGGCCTTATCAACAAGGGCATTGGCGACCTTCAAACTCTAGACCCAGCCCAATTCTGCTTATTAAAGTTAGTGAACTTCTTTGTGAAAGTCATCAAAGACCTGGATGAAGGTAAGACAGTGCATACCACCTATCCTGATCTAGCCAAAGCTTTTTTTTTTTAAACTCACAATCCCCCACTAAGGTATTATTGAGAAACTCTCCCAGCTGGGGATTACACCTTAGATTACTAGGTAGGTAGTCAATTGGCTCACTGACACACCACATACTGTTAAGGTTGGTGACTCCATCTCTACCTGTAGACCTGCCACTATTGATGTACCACAATGATCTGTGCTAGGCCTTTAACTGTTTGAAATCTATTTCTTGTAGGTCCATGCTAAAGTAGATGGCCTTTGGTTTACCAGGTTTGCTGATGATTGCAAATTGGGTGCAATCATTGAATCTACCAATGATGTTACCATCTTACAGGAGGGGCTAACACAGACAAATGATTGGTGCCAAAGCCACAGTCTAAAACTAAATGCAAAGAAGTGCATTATTATCCCCTTTGATAAAGCAGAATTCCCTGCTAATTACAGTATTGATAGCACCCCCCCCCAAGTTCAAACCCAGTGGTGTGAGATCTGGGAACACAGGTAGATATATTCTGAACTTTGACCAACATGTTTCCACAGTGGTAAGAAATGCCTTCTACGCTGCACATCTCATAAGTAAGGGCATCACATCTAGATCTAAGGTTGTTATAACTCCACTGTACTTGACCCTCATCAGACCATTAATAGAGTATAATGCTCTCTTTTGCGTGTACATCACCAGGCACCTGCAGTAGGTGGAGAGACCATACAGGTATTGACCAAGAAAATACAGGACCTTCAAACTATGATCTACGTGGATAGACTGAAAGCCCTGTCACTGTACTCTGTATTGTATAGGCTGCTGAGAAGCGACTGGTGCCTGGCCTACAGGGCACTCTCTGACCCTGCCCTGATGGACATGCTGCACATCTGCAAATTAAATGGCACAAGAATCACTTGCTTTAGGGAACTTAACCTAGCCTATGACATTATCAGAACATGCTGGAGAGACAGATATATCTCCCAGAGATCGCCACTTCTCTCAAATAAACTTCCAGTTCACGTGAAACATAGCTGTTCACTGACCTTATTCAAGCACAACCTAGACAAATGGATGGGAGACACAAATTCACACTGAGGGTGGCACCATGTCCCTCATGGACAGGGGTGATTGATATTGATCATAGAACAGCCCTGGGAATTATGTCCATCTAACAAGGACAATTAGGGCAACTAGAGATTAACATCATAGACTCGATCTGTGAATTGTGTCCATCCAACCAAGGATGATTGGGCAAGTTGGTATTAACATGGCTAGGCTTGTAAGGGCTCTAGGACCATTAGCCTAGTAACCTTCTATGAACCTATGAACTTATCTAATGAGTTTTCTTCTAAATGACTATAAACTCTGTCGGCATCAGTTCCACTGTAGAGTTTATACATCTTTGGAAGGAAATTTATTGGACAACAACTTTTAGGATAGCTTGCAGTTTCATTCTTAAGGAGGAGTATAATTTTTCTTGTTCTTAATCGGGTTAGATTCTGTTATAGTTCTATATGCTATATATATATTATATAATGCTATAAAAATAAAAATTGAAATGGTTTTAACAAGATAAACTCCTACAAGTATATTTCATTCAAACAGAATTGCCCAAACAGGATAATACAAAAAAAAAAAAAAAACAGGCCAAAGATGATTAAAAGTTTTGAAATATCTTTGATTCATGGTATGAGCACAGAGTCTATTCATACACATAACAAAAATGTTGCCCAGTTCATCATCTGAGGGACTTTACAAAATATTACATACTACAGCACTTATTGCAGAATTGGTTTGCCACTGTTTCATGGCCACTGTAATGTAATCTGTCCATGTAGGGTGTATCTTATACATTTTTAAGCACTCTTTTATCCATGAATGTGGAATACTATCATTTGCTTGCTTTTTTGTAGTCAGTCCATGCCATACTTAGATTCTTCCCCTTTTTACAGTTCTCTATTATGACTTTATTTAAAAACAAATGATCCTTTGTTCCATATTACTTTCCTTTGTTACCCTTTTGTTCTATTGCCATGACTGATTTTCTTCTAAATGAATATAAACTCTATCGGCATCACTTCCAGTGTATAGTTTATATGTCATCGAAAGGTAAGTTGTCTATAGTTTTAGGATAGCTTGCAGGTTTGCTCTTAAATAGGAGTATTGTTTTTCCTGTTATTAACAAGGTTGGTGTCTGTTTTGGGATGCACATATAAATAGTTCTTACTCATGGCTAAATCTTCATGTAAATATGTTAATTCTTTTAGCCAGAATTGGGGCACTGCATCTGGGCACAGAGTTTTCTACTAAAGAGCTTTTCTTAATTTTATTTCAATCTCTTTGGCCAGTATTTAATTTCATTTCATATCCTGTAAATCAGAACTTCTTATTCTTCCTTTTACTTATTCTAGTCATTCAGCATCTTTGTTATGTTCCACAGGATCTTCATAGATATTTCTCCAAAATGTATCTATTTCTTCTTTTTTTTTGGTGGTTTTTCAATTCCCTTTACCTTGTTTTCCAATTCATTATACATTTTTTTGGGTCATCAATAAATTTCTTATTTTGTACTTTTCTTTTATATTTATCTGCATATCGTCTAAGTTTTTCTGCCTGTGCTGATATTTTTAGTTTATTGGAATAATACACAAGAGATCCAGATCTTTTCTGATATTGTGCATTGCTTTTATCATGTCTATCTTTCTAAGTATTTTTTGTTGATCTGTTACCTCTTTTATACTCTTCAAACAGTGACACTTCTTGTCTTATTTGCTTTATAGTTTTCTCTATTTGATACTTCCATGATGGCATTTGATTTCTCCCCTTCCTTTCCCTTACTGCCCTGTGTTTTTGTGGTAAGACTTTATCTGTTATTAATTTAGCTGCACAGTAATACATTTTATTTACTACTGTTATATCACATGAATCTGTATTAACAGTCCTAATTACTGTGTTTATTTTTATCATCAAACTTCTAACTTTTTGAGTTTCATTGACTTTCTGTAATCTATTTCATTTATTGATCTTAATATGTTCGGCTATCTCTATTAAATACATAAGTTCTTTCTTATCCTCATAGTCTATTCTATCATCTTTATAGCTCTCTTTTGGCCTATCAGTTTTTGCTAATTTTGTGGACTACTACTTCCTTCTACAACAGGAGGGCCATCCTCTATGCCCTTTTTTTTAATTTCTCCAAACCTTTTGGGTTTCAAATGCCATGACATGAATGGACCCCATTCCTAACTAAAATATAATAAAGATTCATGAAATTAGTTTTGTGTCAATCTTTGATGTTAGCCAGTAGTGCTCTTCACAGCAGCCACAATGTACGCAGTAATGACTCCGTCTGCAATTTATATGGAGTTAGGTGTATCGGCAACACATCTTAGTACAATTGTAATTTTTTTTTATAGGACCCATTGTTCCTACTACTATTGGAACAGTCTGGATATTGTTCTTCCACATTGCCCTTGTTTATGCCTGCAAATCCTGGTATTTTATGAATTTGTGTCTCTGAATGTAATACACAGTAGTCACTAGATGTAGCAAATTCAATGATCAATGCTACTTTTGTCTTCTTTCCATGGACTACTATATCTGGTTTTATCGCATCTTTTTTTTAACTGTTGGTAATGGGTGATTCCATGTGATATAAACTTCATTATTTTCTATAATGCTCTGTGGCTAATGTTTCCAGTGCTTTTCTGTTATTTCAGTATTACAATGGTTGCACCATCCCCAGTGCAACAATCTTGCCACATTATTATGTCTTTCAATATACAGTCCTTCTGCCATTAGTATATCACAACCAGCAACAAGATGTGCAACTGTTTCCAATTTTTTTTTACAAAACTTACATTTGTCTGTTTCTTCCACATGTTCAATGGACTTTGTAAACCAACATATACGTAGTCCACTATCTAGGGCCGGCAATATTAGCCTTTTGTCTTTTTGTTTAAATTCACCTCTCCTTAACCATTCCTGCATTCGATACTGGTCAAAATGAGGTTGTTCCAATATTTTTCTATACTACCAAATATATTTATGCATTTTCCACATTTCTTGCCTTCTCATCTGATCCTTCACCTTATATTCTTTCTTTTGTTTTTGGAAGATTCAGTTGCTACCTGATTTTTATCTACTTCTGGTTTGATTTCCTTTACCACTTGATACCAATGTGCTTTTGCTAAACTAAGCAGGGAAGTAATCTTAGACTTATTCTCCCCATGTTTTAAAATTTTTACTACATTTGGGTCCTGTGAGTTCAGCAGATATGTATGCAATCCTACAATTGCAGATCTATACAGTAATCAATTTTGAGGAGACCTATACCTCCTTCAGAATGGGGAATATATAGTCTTGATATATACTGCAAAATCATTTGATAAGCATGTAACATCCTTCTTGTTTTCCTGTCCAAATGATCCAACACCTTTTGGGACCAATCAATCACTCCAAACCTGTAAGTTAGGACAGGAAGAGCAAATACCCTTTTAATTTTTCTAAGTCTTTTGGGTTTCTAATACCACAATGGGAATGGACCTCATTCCTAAGTCAAAGTATGATTAAAGTTCATGAAGTTAGTATTGCTTCAATCTTTGATGTTAGCCAGAAGTGCTCTTCGTAGCACCTGCAATGTGCCCAGCAATGACTCCTCCTGCAATTCGTATGGAGTTACACATATCGGTAACAAATCTAAATACAATTGTAGATTATTTTTTATAAGGCCCATTGCTCCTTCTACTACTGGAACTGTCTGGGTATCTTTCTTCCACATTGCTCTCATTTCTGCCTGCAAATCCTGATATTTTATGACTTTGTGTCTCTCTGTACACAAGACACTGTAGTCACTGCACGTAGAGATTTCAATAATCAATGCTACTTTTGTCTTCATTCGTGAACTGCTATAGCTCATTGTCTTACATCTATTTTTTTAACTGTTGGTAATGGGTGATTTCATGTGATATAAACTTCATCATTTGCTATAGTGCTTTGTGGATCATGTTTCCAGTGCTTCTCAGCTACTTCACTATTATAATGTTTGCACAATCCCCAATGAAACAGTCTTGCCACATTATTATGCCTTTCAGTATACAACCATTCTGCAATTAGTGAATGCATTTTTCTCATTTCTTACCTTCTCACCTGGTCCTTCAACTTATATTCCTTCTTTTTTTTTTTTTGCACATTCATTTGCTGCTTGATTTTTGGGTGGCCGCAGTGGTGCAGCGGTTAGCATTGCCACCTCACAGCAAGAGGTTCTCTGGTTCGATTCTCGGCTGGGGTGCCTTCTGTGTGGAGTCTGCATGTCTTCTCTGTGGTCATGTGGGTTTCCTCTGGGTGCTCCAGTTTCCTCCCACATCCCAAAGACATGCAGTAGGTGGATTGGACACTCTAAATTGGCCCTAGGTGTGAGTGTGTGTATGTGTATGTGCCTTCTGTGGAAGGTTGGGTGCTGGGCTGGCAACTCGACACCATAAAACTCCACTGCCAATCATGAGTGGACAGATGATCCGCTGTGGCGACCCCTAACCGGGAAAAAGCCAAAAGAAGAAGATTTGCTGCTTGATTTTTATCTGCTTCTGGTTTGATTTCCATTCCCCCTTGACATTGATATGCTTCTGCTAAACAAAGCAGAGAAGTCATCTTAGACCTGTTCTTCTCATGTCGTAAAACTTTTACTATGTTTGGATCTTGCCAGGTCAGCAGATATGCATGTAGTCCTATGATTGTAGATCTATACATGCAATAATTTTTGAGGAGATCCATACATCCTTCAGAACTGAGAATATGTCATCTTGGTATACACTGATTCTTATAAATCATCTGATAAGCATGAAGCGTTTTTCTTGTTTTCCTGTCCAACTGATCCAATACCTTTTGGGGCGAGTCAATTACCCCAAAACTGTAAGTGAGAACAGGAAGAGCAAATTGATTTACAGTTTGGACTTTGTTCCTAGATATCAGGGCTGTTTTCAGTATTAATTTTAGACTTCTAAAGAATTCCTTTCTAAGTTTTATTTGCATTAGTTCATGTTTTATTGTTGATCCTTCATCAATTCCCAAATATTTATACACTCCCTCTTACTCAAGTTCTTTTATATCATATTCCTGTCCCAGACTGATATTTTCTTGGTGCTACAGCTTTCCTTATTTAAAGGTTGCTTTTGCACATTTGTGAAGACCAAATTACCTTTTAATATCATCTGAAAAAGTTTTGACCACATGTAGTTGTGCTTTCAGTTCCACATCTGATGAACTATGCAGTTTGAAATCATCCTCAAAGGGAAGATGAAAAGTCTTTCCCCTTTGTTGTTTTCCGGGAGCCCAAATTATAGCCATGACCTAATAATTTTACATTCACTGTAAATTTGCTGCCTGATTTTACCTTGTGGCACCAGTTACAAGACTCACATTTGTACATCCCTACACATCCTGTTCTAGTGTAGTTAGAACCTTTCCTAAGAAGGTCTTTTAAGTTTAAGCCCCTTCTGTATGTAACTATAGGTCTTTCTCCTATTTGTGCCCTGATGTACAAGTCATCCATTAAAATGACCCAGTTCTTATAGAAAATGGACATCAAGTGGTATGGGGACAAAATGCTCCACACCGGAAGTGTACCCCTCACTAGTGAGATCTGACCACAAACTAATCACCCTGGATATACATATCCCACCTCCACCCCCAGCACAAAAGACCACAGTGAAAAACTTCTCAAAAGCAGACTTCACTCTTCTTAAGACTGAGATGGTATCCTTTAAGCCCACTGTGCCAGTGGATACCACATCCCACAATGCCGAATCCTTCACAAATGCTTTCTATGGACATCTCCAAGAATGCATGGATCATGCAATCCCAAACAAATCCAAGTCCCTCTCCACCAAAGGTAAGCGCCCTGTCTGGTGGACCTCAGCCATAAACAAATTGTATAACAAAAGAAGGAAGCTACTGCACGTCAGAGCAAAATCCCATGAAGGGAAGACATCTCTGATCAACATTAGCAAAAAACTATGTTCTCTCATAAAAACATCCAAGGCCAACTTTGAGAGAAAAATCGCTAAGGACACTAAAGATAACCACAAAGCCTTCTTCAGCTATGTTAGAAACCTGGGCGGAAACCCTCAGATATGCTCAGAGTTGGTTCACAACAATAAAAAATACACTGAACCCACAGATATTGCCAACATTCTGGCTGACAGGTTCAGTGCAAATTTCTCCCCTCCTTCACCCCCAAAAGAAGAAATACTTATCCTAGCTGAATGTAATCTCCCTGTCATCTCAGATGTCCAAGTGAGAACCGCCCTAAACAAAGCAAAAAGTACAGCATCAATGGGACCTGACGGTATCCCGGGTTGTGTGTTACGTGAACTCCAGGAGGAGCTAAACACATACATAAAAATACTATTTAACCTTAGCCTTACTTCGAGATATGTACCTGAACACTGGCGTACAGCAACAGTGGTCCCACTCCACAAGGGGGGTGCCTCTACAGACCCTGGAAACTACCGCCCCATAAGCTTAACCAGCCTGGTCTGCAAAGCTATGGAAAGAATCATTATGGAACTCATAAACAGAGACATAGGGGACCTACAGACACTTGACCCCACCCAGTTCGGTTTTGTAAAGGGCAGATCCTGCCTTTTAAACCTGGTTGACTTTTTTGAAACAGTCACTAGAGCCATTGACGAGGGCAAAGCAGTCCATACAGCATACCTGGACTTGGCTAAGGCCTTCGACACAATACCCCACTCAGGCATCATAGATAAGCTCAACAGCTTAAATATAAACCCTTATGTCACTAGATGGGTTGCAAACTGGCTAAAGGACAGAACCCATAAAGTTAAAATCGCTGGAGCAATGTCAGACTCAAAGTCAGTCACAAGTGGTGTCCCACAGGGATCTGTCCTGGGACCCCTCTTGTTTGGCATTTATTTCTCAGATGTTAAAGCAAACATGGGAGGGCTGTGGCTGACAAAGTTTGCAAATGACTGCAAACTAGGCGCCATAGTCGATGCACCAGCAGACACACACATCCTACAAAAAGGCCTCACAGAAACGGACAACTGGTGCCGGAGTCACGGCCTTAAACTAAATGCCAAAAAATGTATAGTCATCCCCTTTGGGAAAAACAAAGTACCCACAAATTATCACATAGACAACAACCCACTGAGTACTGAAAAAGTAATCAGAGACCTAGGGACCCAAGTTGACAGCGACCTCTCATTTGATACCCACGTTGCAAAAGTGGTTAGAAAAACATTCTACCTTGCACACCTTATCATGAAGGGATTCACATCCAGATCCAAGGATGTCATTGTACCCCTATATTCCTCCCTCATCAGACCCATGATTGAGTACAATGCCCCATTTGGTATGTACCTCACCCGGCATTTGCAACAGCTGGAGAGACCACAAAAGTACCTCACCAAGAGGATCAAGGGTCTCCAACATATGTCTTATTCTGCCAGACTAAAGAAACTTCAGCTCTATTCAGTATCATACCACCTGCTCAGAGGTGATCTCTGCCTGATGTACAAGGCCATGTCCAATCAGGATCTGATGGACATGCTCCACCTCAAAAAATCCAAGTCCATCAGGACCACGAGAGCTAAAGACTTAAACCTCGGCACAAGTATGAATAGGACATGCTGGAGGGATAGATTCATAACCCAGAGGCTTCCCATGCTTTGGAACAAGATCCCAGTTCATATTAGGCAGAGCTTCTCACTGACTCTTCAAGAGAAATCTTGATGAGTGGATGGGCGATCGTAAGTTTACCCCAGGGGTCACATCTGTGTCACTGCTAGACAGGGGCACAGTAAACTAATTCTAGTATATAAGGGGACCTTCATTGTGTCACTACTAGACACAGTATTCTTAATTTATTCTGTACATTTTTGTACCATTTCATGGGGTGGCAAATGCCACATCACTATGGCTAGGCTTACAAATGCCCCAGGGCAGATAGCCTAGTACTATACTATGAAACTATGAGTCAGAGTTGAATGTAAGCACCATAGATCTACAAAAATAACTTTTTTCCAACTCAGGTCTCCCCTCTTAAGCTTCAGAGGGGCTGTTGTCCAGTGTGTGTTCCCCAACTATGGGCTTAAAATGCCCTACTCTTCCTTTACCTATCACTTCCTGCATAAACTCATTTAGCAAGTCTGCTGGGAACTCCCTTCTCAAGAACATAGTTTTTAAGTTGTCACATTCAATAAGATAATCTTCTTCTCTGGAGATCATACGGGCTGCTCATACTAATTGCCCTTTACTGACCTCTTTTGATGCTTGGGGTGGGAGCTAGTGTAATGCAGGAACGAGTTTGAGTAGGTCTCTTTCCTGTGGATCCTAGTAGCATACTTTTCATTATGTGTGTCTTTGTATAAGTGGACATCAAGGTAATTCATATAATCCAGGTTAATCACCCAAGTGAACTGCAGGAATGTAGTGTTGGTGTTAAGGTATCTCAAAAACTCTTTTTTGGGGTTTCATTTAACAGAAGCATCAAACACAATAGCCCTTCCTTGGAAGGTAAGCTGACAGAGTTTGATGTTAAATTATCACGATGCAAGAAACTCCAACTGGAAAATGCCTACCTAAGGGAATGCACTAGACTTAAAGTGGTTCTCAAAGGTTTAAGGGTCTGGTGCTTTCCTACTGGTTTACAGCATGACTCTGTTTTGTACACTGAATTAGTTAACTTATTTGATAAATGTGGGCTCAACCTTTTAGAGCTTTTAATTAAACATAACAACAGTGAACTGGAACTGTTATTCAAAGACCTTGCAATTCTAGATTCTGCCATCCGTGAGGATCATGAGTATAGCAACATGAAATTTGAACATTACAGGATTTACACTAGCATTGACCAGCACATAACAAAACTGAAAGCTGGTAAACTGAACAAGCTGGACAGGGATGTTCAGGATTATGCTAATAGTATGGCCTACCCTAAACCTCCTGGTTCATACAAAAAAATGTAAAGCCCCACGAGGGGAAAGTAACAAGCAATTACCACACCCTCCTGAAGTAACTGGCAATGATGAATGTAGGTTTGAAGAGACTGACGATTTGATTTTAAACTATGATGCTGAATTCCCAGAACTCAGGAGAAGTGAAAGAATTAGGAACAAAAGCCACTACAACAATAGGCAGCAACCACAGGGCGGCTACCAACCACAGGTTTTTCAGGGAGCCAGGCCAAAGAACAAGAAATGGAGAGCTTAGCATCTCCACCAGTGCCTTCTGGTCACCATGTTAATGTTAATGACTCCTTCATTAATGTAAGCACGCCAACACTAGTGGACTCTGTTCAAAAAGCAGGTATCTATACAGTGGTTTTTAACCACCAAAAAGAAGTTTCAGTAGACAATTATTCTACTTTATGTATAAATGAAACTACAGCTGACTTATTGTCTAAGGGAATGTCTTTTGTACCTGGTAAGAGATTTAATGTTGTAGACACTATGTTAGATCTGAAACTTTATTTAAGAAAGTTGAATTTGACCTTACTACATGGTACTAGATCCCAAATAAATGTCAGTGAAGGCAGCGTTTTTAAGATCAGTTATACCTACAACCCCCCTTTGCACCTGAAACTAGCAATGTATGAAAAAGTTTGTGAACTAGATCTGTACATAGCTCTCAACCTTTCATCTCCAAAATGAGGAACACTCACCTTCATAATGTGGAACAAATGGGCAAAATGTGGAACACATACTAATGGCTTACTGACAACTTCAACTAGGTAGGTCATAGAATGGTTAAAATATGCTGGTTTTACTTATAAAGAATATCCTTTAATGAATCAATATGATTAATTTCTATATACCATGGATTTCACTGTAAAAAATTCCTAACACTGAATGTGTGACAGACTCTTTCAATGTGGAAGTTTGAGGAACTTCGAGGACCATGAACTTTTTAAGACTCCAAATGAGGTACGTTCCTTGTAATGAGGTACACTTGAGAGGTATGGATCTGTATAATTTAAATAAGAACAAATACAGACCAGCTCAAACACTTCACAACATGAACCAAAGTGAACATGATTGTTTATTGGAACTGCAAGAAAATGACGTCAGGGTTATGAAACCTGACAAAGGGGGAGGGGTTGTAATCATGGACTCTTCCACATACAGTGACAAAATGTTGGCTATGTTAGACACAGAAAATTACACGGCAGTGTCCCTTAATGAATTAAATGCAGCATATAGGAAACTCTACAGCCAACTCACTGACATATTTCTAGAAAGAAGAATTGACCTTTCCTTACATAACTATCTTGACATCATTACCCCAAGGATACCAGTGTTCTTTGGTATTCCCAAGATCCACAAGAACCTATCAGATCCACCTATGAGGCCCTTAGTGGATGGAAGACACTCCATTACCACTGCTTGCGCCCAATTTTTTCGACCATGAGCTGAAGAAAATATTGCGTAATGAAAGCCAAATTTGTAAAGACTCCTGGGCTTTTTTAGAACAAGTGAACAAAACCAAGTATGACGCAAGTGACATCATGGTCACTATAGATGTAAAAGACCTATACACGGTCATCCCACAAGAAATTGGTCTCGAGTGGGTGGGTGACCTACTGTTGTTATACAAAGTTAAACAGGAGAGAATTAATCTAATTTTGGAATTATTAGAAATTGTTTTAAGAAACAACTATTTCTCCTTTAATGGCAGGTACGTTTTGCAGACCATAGGAGTGGCAATAGTTTCAGCTTGTGGTGGGGCATTCGCGAATATGGTAATGGCATATTGGGAAAGAAATTATGTATTTCAGTCTCAGTACTATTCTAAGGTCAAACTGTATTATAGATAACAAGATGATATCAGCTTGATATGGAACGGGTCACTGGTTGTTTTGGAAGAGTTTTTGAGATACCTTAACACCACCATTACATTCCTGCAGTTCACTTGGGTGATTAACCTGGATTATATGAATTACCTTGATGTCCACTTATACAAAGACACACATAATGAAAAGTATGCTACTAGGATCCACAGGAAAGAGACCTACTCAAACTCGCTCCTGCATTACACTAGCTCCCACCCCAAGCATCAAAAGAGGTCGGTAGTTAAAGGGTAATAAGTTCGAGCAGCCCATATGATCTCCAGAGAAGAAGATTTTCTTATTGAATGCGACTATTTAAAAACTATGTTCTTGAGGAGGGAGTACCCAGCAGACTTGCTAAATGAGCTTATGCAGGAAGTGATAGGTAAAGGAAGAGTAGGGCATTTTAAGCCCATAGTTGGGGAAAACACACTGGACAACAGCCCCTCTAAAGCTAAAGAGGGGAGACCTGAGTTGCAAAAAAGTTCTTTTTGTAGATCTATGGTGCTTACATTCAACTCTGACTTATACCACTTGATGTCCATTTTTTATAAGAACTGGGACATTTTAATGGATGAATTGTACATCAGGGCACAAATAGGAGAAAGATCTATAGTTACATACAGAAGGGGCTCAAACTTAAAAGACCTTTTAAGGAAAGGTTCTAACTACACAAGAACAGGACATGTAGGGATGTACAAATGTGAGTCTTGTAACTGGTGCCACTTCAAGGCAGTGGTCTACATGGCTACATGTGACCAATGCTTAGCATTTTATGTAGGCAAAACAGAAAGGAAATTTAACGCCATAATTTTTGAACACAACTATGCCATAAGAAAGAATAATATTAATAATGCTTTAGCGAGGCATATTCAGGACAATACTGGCCACAATTTCACATTTAAGGCAATAGACCATGTAGACATCAGTGACAAAAAGCCTTGGGTTCTTCAGTTAGAGTTAAATGAGTTAAGGTGGCAAATCTTATCACAGACAGATAGATGGCCAGGGATAAATGACAGGACATCCATCTCTCCTGTATTGAAATTAAAAGCCCTAGAAAGGAACAAAATATCTCAAAACATTTGTTAAGCACAAGCACGTTTGTATGTATTTGCCTTTGGTAAACATTTTAGCATTATATGAATATTAAACATGAGATTTTAAAAATGACTTTGGTTTTAGTTTTATCCTATTTGGAATCATTCATGACACAAGTATGAGGCTAATAATTTATCTTTTAATTACAAGTTTTAGTTGTATTTAAGATGCAACAGTTTCAACTGTAACACAGTCATCAAGGGGTTAATTAATGTTCTGTCTTAGTGTTGCTTAGCTTGAAGCCTCTCTTTGCTTACCCAATCAGAGTGTTTTTTATATGTATATAAATGGCTGTCTTACATTTTAATGGTGTCTGATGAAGTTAACACTTGTTTAACGAAAGAGCTCACATTTTATTTGTTTTTCTTGTGGATTTTTATCATTAAATACACCTCTGGTTTATCATCACCTGAGTGATTTGTGCCTGTAAAACTCTACCTGCCAACATTTTTATTTATTTAGTTTGTTTTGCTGCTTCTGTTTTTTTAATCTGATACATAGACAGGTAATGGGTAAAGAGCAAGACAAAAGATCAGTGGTGACAAAGAGTCACCCTGGAATATCCCACCTTGAATTTTTATCCCTGGGATAATAATTTGTCCTTTATCATGGCTTAGCTGTAAAGTGGTTTGCCACTGTTTCATGGTCACTGTAATGTAATCGATCAATGCAGTGTCTATCTTATACAGTTGTAAGCATTCTTTTATCCATGAATGCAGAATGCTGTCAAATGCTTTTTTGTAATATATCCATGTCATGCTTAGATTCTTCCCCTTTTTACAATTCTCCATTATGACGTTATTTAACAACAAATGATTGTTTGTTCCATATAACTTTGTTTTGTTACCCTTTTGTTCTATTACTTAAGAATTTTTCATAGACAAATTACCTTCTACTAAGTGATGACATAAGAAGATCCAAAGCCCCTTCGAACACAGATAACATGGACTGCTATGCAGAGGTGTACACCAATGCCCTGTATAACCATTTAAACAGTTGTATTGAATAGGTTGTACATGACCAGATTAAAACCAGGTCTTGCCAAAAACAAGCCACCCTGGTGGACCCCTAGTATAAACAGGCTATACAGCAATAGAAGGCAAGTAATGTCCAAGGGTCTGTATCACAACGTCGAACTTACAAATGCTCGATCATTGCAATTTCGAACCCTAAGGTCCTAAACCCAACAAAACCGAAAACACAGAACAGCGATTTTTTTTCCCAGGGGAAAAAAAAATCACTTTTCCGTGACAAAAATAAATAAATAAATAAATAACCTTAAACTTAAACTAAAGTGAGGGGCTTCACACCCCCCAATGTGGGGGGGGGGGTTGTGTCCTCCACACCCCCCTACTTAAATATACCAACTTCAAGATCGCACTACGGTGGAGAAAATAGCAAAGCCCTGAAAACGACCCACCTATTATATAGATACCTAATAGATACCTATTGCTATCTACTTCTCTGAGGTGCAGGCCAACACGGAAGGTCTTTGGCTAACAAAGTTTGCAAATGACTGCAAACTAGGAGCCATAATCAAAACTCCTAATGATGTGGACAAACTACAAAAGGGCCTCACTGAGACAGATACCTGGTGTCAAAGCCATGGCCTGAAGCTCAATGCCAAAAAGTGTATTGTCATCCCCTTTGGTAAAAACTCTGTACCCATGAACTACCACATAGCTGGTAGTCTACTTAATGCTGAAAATGTGATAAGAGACCTTGGGACACAGGTGGACAGTAGTCTCTCCTTTGATAATCACATCGCCACAGTGGTCAGGAAATCCTTCTATGTGGCTCATCTCATCACAAAAAGATTCTCATCCAGAAAAAAAGAGGTCATTGTTCCCCTCTACTCATCACTCATTAGACCCATTATAGAGTACAACGCCCCTTTTGGTATGTACCTCACAAGACATATACAACAACTGGAAAGACCACAGAAATACCTCACACAGAGGATTACTGGCCTCAAACAGATGCCCTATGCAGACCATCTCAAAAAACTACAGCTTTACTCCATCGCATATCGCCTACTCAGGGTCGATCTCTGCCTAACATACAAAGCTATGTTAAACCCAGAGCTGTTGGACATGCTCCACTTAAAGAAATCCCAATCCCTCTGAGCTACACACTCTAGGGACCTAAACCTTGTCACCACAATAAACAGAACATGCTGGAAGGATAGATTCCTGTCCCAGAGACTTCCCATACTCTGGAACAGACTACCTATCTATGTCAAACAGAGCTCCTCATTAGCACTCTTCAAGAAAAATCTTGATGATTGGATGGGAAATGGGAAATTCACCCCGGGGATCACTTCTGTGGCTCTGCTCGACAGGGGCACAGGAAAATAATTTTCTTGGGTGGCGAAAGCCAGGGTACATTTTTTGGCCAGAGACTTCCCATACTCTGAACAGACTACCTATCTATGTCAAACAGAGCTCCTCATTAGCACTCTTCAAGAAAAATCTTGATGATTGGATGGGAAATGGGAAATTCACCCCGGGGATCACTTCTGTGGCTCTGCTCGACAGGGGCACAGGAAAATAATTTTTTTGGGTGGTGAAAGCCAGGGTACATTTTTTGGCTAGGCTTGTATGGAGCCTAGGGCCGACAGCCTAGTACCTACCTATGAACCTACGAACCTATGAACCAATTATTTTCCCTGGGAAAAAAGTCGACGGGCCCTGGCTTCACTATTTTCCACTTTCAGACTTTAAGGTTTGATATTACAATGTTCAAACTTGTTTTAGTTCAACGTTGCAATATAGACCAAATGTCCAAGAAAAAGAGTTAACTGCCTCAACAGAGGAGGAAATCCCTTTCTAGCTTAAACAAACAAATTAGAAATCTTGTCAAGGCCTCCGTAGTTAATTATGAAGTAAAAATAACTTCCTAGCTAAGGATAATCACAAGTCATAATTTAACTACATCCAGTATCTAAAAGGGAATACCCAGCTATTTGCTAAACTGGTTGTGGATGGCACCACCCACACTCAACCAGAGGTAATAGCCAACCTGCTAGCTGACAGATTTGGACAAACTTCAACCCCCTGTCCTGTCCAGTCAGACTCAAAGTACCCCTGCCACCATTCCTCAGTCTGGTATCTCAAGAAAACAGGTCATCTCAGCGCTCTCCAAGGCCAACGATATGCCATCAATGGGACCAAACAACATCCCTGGCTGCCTTTTAAACAACTTAAAATATGACCTAGCAGACCCACTTGGATCCTTGTTTAACCACAGCCTGCAACCTGGTTATGTTCTGGCAGAATCGAGGACAGCAACAGTAATCCCTCTGCACAAAGGGGGACCATCAAATGACCATGTGAATTATAGGTCCATAATTTTGACCAGCCTCACCTGCAAGGCCATGGAGAGAATCATTATGGACCTTATTAACAAAGACTTAGGTAATCTCCAAATTCTGGACGTAACCCAGTTCAGATTTGTTAAGGGTAGATCATGACTGTTAAACATGGTTGACTTCTTCAAAAAAACATCAAGGCTCTGGACAAGGGAAAGACAGTCCATACTACCTATCTTGACCTAGCCAAGATATTTGACACAATCCCCCACTCAGGTATTATAGAAAACTCTCCCAGTTGGGAATTAACCCCTACATTTCCAGATAGGTAGCCAAATGGCTCACCGACAGGACACATAATGCAAAAGTGGGTGACTTCACCTCTAGCAAAGGCCAGTCACCAGTGGAGTGCCACAGGCTTCTGTGCTGGTCTCCTTAATGTTTGAAATTCAATTCCATTAGTCCAGGCAAATGTGGATGGTCTGTGGCTGACCAAGTTCACTGACAATTGCAAATTGGGAGCTATCATCGAGTCCTGAATGATGTTAATGTACTGTAGACAGGGTTAACGTAGACAAATGATTGGTGCCAAAGCCATGGATTAAAGCTAAATGTAAAAATATGCCTTATTATTCCCTTTGGGAAAGCTGACATCCCTACTAATTACATTATAGACAGCACCCCCCATATGTATACCCAGAAGTATGTAATTTTGGTACTCAGGTTGATAGCAACCTGAACTTTAATTACCACATATCCACAGTAGTAAGGAAATCCTTCTATATGGCACATCTTATAAGTAAAGACATCACATCTATATCTAAGGATGTTACAATTCCATTATACTTGGTCCATATTAGACCAATAATTGACTACAATGTTCCTTTTTGCATGTACCTCACCAGATACCTGCAACAATTAGAGAGACCAAAGAGTTTTCTCACCAAAAAACTACAGATTACACAAAACTAGTCTTACATGGAAAGACTGAAAGCCCTTTCACTGTATTCTGTCACCTACAGGTTGCTAAGGGGTGACCTGTGTCTGGCTTACAGGGCAGTCTCTGACCCGGCCATGATGGAAATGCTACACATTTGTAAATAAACTGCAGGAGGATCACTCACTCCAAGGATATTAACCTAGCCTCTGACAGCAACAGGTCATGCTAGAGAGATACATCTCCCAGAGGCTGCCGCTTATCTAGAGCAAGCTTCCAATTCATGTGAAACAGAGTCCCTCCCTGATCTTTTTCAAACACAACCTAGATCAATAGATGGGTGACTGGAAATTTGCTCTTGGGGTGGTGCTCATGTCCCTCCTGGACAGAGGAAGTTGTTATTAACTACCATAGTCCCTTACCTCTGCAAACTTCACTCAGCTAACCACTGACAATTGAGGCAACTTGGCATAAATATGGCTAAGCTTGTAAGGTTCTATGGCCATTAGTCTAGTAACCTTCTATGAACCTATGCACTTATCTATTGAGTTTTCTTCTAAATAACTATAAACTCTGTCAGCATCAATTCCACTGTATAGTTTGTACATCATTGGAAGGAAAGTTATTGGTCTAAAACTTTTAGGATATCTTGCAGTTTCATTCTTAAGAAGGAGTATTATTGTTCCTGTTGTTAATCGAGTTGGCTTTTGTTAGAGGTGCACATATAAATAGTTCTATATGATATATATATTATGTAATGCTATCAAAATTAAGAATTGAAATGGTTTTAACAAGATAAACTCCTACAAGTATACTTCATTCAAACAGATTTGCCCAAACAGAATAATGCAAAAAAAAAAAAAAAAAACAGACCAATGATCATTGAAAGTTTTGAGATATTTGTGATTTAGGGTATGAGCCCAGAGTTTATTCATACACATAGCAAAAATGTTGCCCAGTTCATCATCTGAGGGATCTTACAAAATATCACACACTACAGCACCTAACGTGTTTACCCATTCCAGAATTTCAGCAAGCATCATATGGAGATTCTCCCAGAAATCAAATAATAACCAAAAGGTGTTTGATGTCAGGTAATGTGGAATGGATTGCCCAGCTGCTTGTATTTATTATTCTTGTTATTAGACAACAATACAGCATATAGATGGATGAATGAAGAGTTAATGCCTTTGGAAACCATATTTGCCAGATATAAGGCTTTCCAAACTACTATGGAGATGTGATGGTCAAAAGGTAAGGAATTATCAACAACAATGCCCTGATCCCTTATGACACTGCCATTTTGGCAAAGTGTTCCACCTATATTGTATGAAAAAATGTTTTGTTTACCAAATTAAACTGTACTATATTTTCACATTTAATTTGCACCAGTTGTTAAGATGATCTAACCCATGCTGGAGCAATTGAAAGTCAGAAGAAAATTGAATAACAGCACCAGAATTATAGTCTCCTGCAAACGTAGATAACCCTAGGCCAGGAGTGTCAGCCTGAAACTCTGAGAAATAGATGATGTCAGATTTCAGTCATGCAGGATATCTTAGCTATAGTTCCATATTTTAACAGAGATGCATGTCTCTGTGACTCTGAATCTGATTCAACCCAAAATGTTAGTGAAATTCAAACATTTAAGTACAAGCACTGGAAAAAGAAGGGACAATTCCGTACTCACTTGTCAACATTTTCTAACATAATGATGCCACTGGATGGCTAGAATATGTACATTCAGCTCTCTTTTCAGTGCCAAGAAAACCTGAAGATTTAAAAATATCTTCCAACAAAATATCACACTCTCTAGCAATAGCTAGTTTTAAATACACAATCTGCTAATCAGTTCTCAATATTTATTCTCAAAAAAACTGATCTTCATACAGCTGCCTATATCATCAATGTTTCAGAATTTACAGTATCATGTCTTTTTTTTTCCAAAAACATTTTTATTAAATTTTGTTAATAAACATGGATATAAAGTATTATAAATAAACAATATAAAACATAATAACTATTTGCACTATATACAATACCAGCAAGCAGATCATTTTCATGTTTTTAACCTCTGGCAAATTATTTTGAAAACACTTGTTTTGGCTTTAACCCATTTTCAAAAAAAATGTCCCTTTTAATCACATGTTTTACAAATGTAATTAAGAGCTATGCAAGGTTTCCTGTCATGAGTATTGCTAGACCTACTCTAACCTTAAATTTCAACAACTTAACCTTTTCTCTGATCACTTTGTTTGTAACTGTGCATTATCTTGTGGCTCTCTTTTTATACCTGTTAATTTTAGAAAACACCCTGTCTTTATTTCTCATTTTGCAATTTTATTTGAATCACTTTTCATTTTATTTTACATACATTCCTTATTAGTTAATTTATCTGTGTATAATAATTTCACTTGTTATGCTCACATCCATATCATTTGATAAGGTCAGGTCTAACTCTCTCAATAGACTATCCTTCCTTTCATCATTCCTAATCTTCTTCTTCTTCTTCTTTCGGCTTTTTCCCGGTTAGGGGTCGCCACAGCGGATCACCTTGTCCGCACATTGAATGGCAGTGGAGTTTTACGGTGTCGAGTTGCCAGCCCGGCCAACCTTCCACAGAAGGCACACTCACACGCACACCTAGGGCCAATTTAGAGTGTCCAATCCACCTGCAGCATGTCTTTGGGATGTGGGAGGAAACCGAGCACCGGAGGAAACCCACGACCACAGGAGGACATGCAGACTCCGCACAGAAGGCACCCCAGCCGAGGATCGAACCGGAGAACCTCTTGCTGTGAGGCAGCAATGCTAACCACTGCACCACCGTGGCCGCCCCCTTTCATCATTCCTAATACTACAGATTATTCTTCCTCATACTAGAGAACCATGCAGTAGACCAAATTCAGTCTTTAGTTGTGTTCTTCAGCTCTATGGCATGCGGCTGTTGTGTCTTTTAAAAGAAATGGCTAATAAATGGCAGATTATTTTTGACCCAACAATCATTATTTTGTTTTTTTTTTTGTCTCCAAGTGTTATTGTATTTTGTTAACTGTCTTTATGGCAACTTCCCAAGGAACATGAAGAAAAACAATGTATGACATCTTTGGATATTTCAAGTTATAGGTTACAGCACAGTGTAAGTCAAATTTCTGAATCTATGACTTCTGGTTTTCTGACAAATTCTCTTTTAATGAAGTAGTTGTAGTTCAGCTGTATTTCTACTCTGAATTATACAAACTCCTGACAACAAAGGTACTTCTTCATTTCTATAGCTATATCTTTGCAGTCCTTGCAGGTGTTTTTTTCCTTTCTTAACACCATTTCACATTAGGAGGCTTAATAAATAAGACACAGAAATCAGATGCAGTATAACCTTCATATGGTCTATACTGAAAAATAATGTCTGTGTAGGACACGGCATGCTACTCACTATAATCATTTCATCTGAATTTAAAGAAAGGTGCAACATGTTAACAGAATATTTGGGGTACCTAGTTAAAATGTGTAAAATAACAATAATGCAAAAGGAAATTTGTGTGGATATGCATAATTACATGCTCTTGAACAGGAAGTATCATTATGGTAGCATTACTGATGCTTTACTAAACAGAAGGTGCTTTCAGAATCAGGTACTTACTATATTGACATCTGAATTATTTGTCAAGTAGATGAAGACACAGTCTCACAGGTCTCAGCCTGTCACCCCAAGAAGTCTGGACAAAGGCTAAAATAGCTGGGTGACAAAAGCCCAAAAATAGGGACAGAGTTTAAATATTGCTGTTATAAACTTAGAAAGTTGCTAGAATAACAGTTGTGTTAGCATGCATTTTCTGAAGCACGTGAAGTCTTAAACCCAAATGTATGTCACTATTAGTAACTCCAATCGTCAGTGATTTGCCAGAAAATCTCAAATTTTATGTAGAAAAGACAAACAATATGAGGCAAAGATTTATTTATTTATTTTACATTTGTTAACCGGGAAAGTCAGACTGGACACATGTCCATTTTCAGCAGAGACCCGGGCAGAAAAGCTCCATTTACAAAGTAAAATATTACATTAGACAATTGATATACAGTTAGATTACATGCAATCATTTATAGTACCCATACACTTTTTCTACTAATAATGCTGTTGAAAAATAATACCTTAAAAAGGAGTTTAGACATCAAATAATTCAGAGTATTTGGAATATATATATATATATATATATATATATATATATATATATATATATATATATATATATATATATACATATATATATATATATATACATATGCATATTATAAAATAGCTGCTAGGATGAAATATGTATAAATGATAGATTGCCTGTATTTATATATGTATATGTATATATATATATATATATATATATATTGACATACATGCCTAAAGGACCTGTACAGCAGGTAAGGGTGATAAAGGATAATGAGAGAAACGTACTTACAAGCGAGGAGAGTGTGTTGAGCAGATGGAAAGAGTACTTTGAGGGGTTGATGAATGAAGAGAATGAGAGGGAGAGAAGGTTGGATGATGTGCGGATAGCGAATCATGAAGTAAGGATAGCTATGAAGAGGATGAAGAACGGAAAGGCTGTTGGTCCAGATGACATACCTGTGGAAGCATGGAGGTGTTTAGGTGAAATGGCAGTGGAGTTTTTAACTAGATTGTTTAATGAAATCTTGGAAAGTGAGAGGATGCCTGAGGAATGGAGAAAAAGTGTTTTGGTACAGATTTTTAAGAATAAGGGTGATGTGCAGAGCTGTAGTAACTACAGAGGGATTAAACTGATCAGTCACAGCATGACGTTATGGGAAAGAGTAGTGGAAGCTAGGTTAAGAAGGGAGGTGATGATTAGTGATCAGCAGTATGGTTTCATGTCAGGAAGAGCACTACAGATGCAATGTTTGCTCTGAGAGTGTTGATGGAGAAGTACAGAGAAGGTCAGAAGGAGTTGCATTGTGTCTTTGTGGATTTAGAGAAAGCATATGACAGGGGGCCTAGAGAGGAGTTGTGGTATTGTATGAGGAAGACGGGAGTGTCAGAGAGGTATGTAAGAGTGGTACAGGATATATACGAGGGTGGTGTGACAGCAGTGAGGTCTGCAGTGGGAGTGACAGATGCATTTAAGGTGGAGGTGGGATTACATCAAGGATCAACTCTGAGCCCTTTCTTATTTGCAATGGTGATGGACAGGTTGACAGACGAGATCAGACAGGAGTCCTCATGGACTATGATGTTCGCAGATGACATTGTGATCTGTAATGAGAGTAGGGAACAGGTGGAGGAGACCCTGGAGAGGTGGAGATATGCTCTAGAGAGAGAAGAGGAATGAAAGTCACAGGACTAATACAGAATATATGTGTGTGAATGAGAGGGAGGACAGAGGAATGGTGAGGATGCAGGGAGTAGAGGTGGCAAAGGTGAATGAGTTTAAGTACTTGGGATCAACAGTTCAGAGTAATGGTGAGTGTGGAAGAGAGGTGAAGAAGAGAGTACAGGCAGGATGGAGTGGGTGGAGAAGAGTGTCAGGAGTGATTTGTGACAGACGAGTACCAGTAAGAGTGAAAGGGAAGGTCTACAAGAGGGTAGTGAGACCAGCTATGTTCTACGGGTTGGAGACAGTGGCATTGACAAAAAGGCAGGAGTCAGAGCTTGACGTGGCAGAGTTGAAGATGTTAAGATTTGCACTGGGTGTGATGAGGATGGACAGAATTAGGAATAAGTATATTAGAGGGTCAGCCCAGGTTGGAAGGTTTGGAGACAAAGCCAGAGAGGCAAGATTATGTTGGTTTGGACATATGCTGAGGAGGGATGCAGAGTATATTGGGGAAAAGATGCTAAGGATGAAGCTGCCAGGTAACAAGAAAAGAGGAAGGCCTAAGATAAGGTTTATGGATGTGGTGAGAGAGGACATGCAGGCGGTTGGTGTGACAGAGCAAGAAGCAGAGGACAGGAAGAAATGGAAACAGTTGATCTGCTGTGTCGACCCCTAACGGGAGCAGCCAAAAGAAGAAGAAGAAGAAGATTAAAAAAAATATATATATATATATATATATATATATATATATATATATATATATATATATATATGTATGTATTGCATTCAGACATCGGATCCACACTCTGAAACTCTCACTGCAAAACATCTGACCAAAGGCACTGTTAATGGGGGTGAAGAGGCCCAAAATAGGTATCTCTTGTAATTATTGCCATTATCCCTTCCTCCACAGCTGAACTGATCTGCCTTGCAACAAAATAACCAGCACTTGCAAGCCTTGAGCCCAGGACCCTGCACAACATATTCAGAACAAGCTACCAGCAAGCCATCTCAGCTGTAAGATGCTGGGATGATTTCTCTAACATATTATGCAGAACAGTCAGTCTACCATAGGGAATGTACAATGTGGAAGCACTAAACATTCTAATGATACATACACACACAAACATAAATACATATACATACATATATATATATATATATATATATATATATATATATATATATATATATATATATACACATATATAGAGATAGATATACATACATACATACACATATAAATATATAAATACTTATAGATATATATAAAGAGAGTATATATAGACATATATATATATATATATATATATATATATATATATATATACCACATATCAGACAGATATTATTCATACAGTTGCCACCTTTTCAAATGGCCAGTGTCTGATTCTTTCCTACAAATGAGAATTATTGCATGAAGCATATACCCACGCACAATGCAAAGGACAGGACACCACACACAGTTTGCATGCATAGAAATGTTTATTTGTGTACTATTTCAGTTGTTTATGGCATTTTGTATAGCATTTAGGTGTTTGAAATACATAATAACTGATTAATGCAACTTTCAAAGAAAACATATGATACAGTAATCTGCAAAACATAACATACTTTGTTGTCTAGGCTAAAGCCTTCAAGTAGTACAACTGTGAAAAACACACTTACTTTGAAGATAAGAATCAATCAACACAGCCTCTGTACTCAACCCCTTGGGGGAAAAGTATTAGTTGTCACAATGTAGATGTATCTGTTACATAACAATGCTTAACTTAAAATGTCACTATCACACTGACAATCAGAACGGTATGCAAGACAATAGGCTCTAGCCCACCACTGTTCCCATGGTGAAATGTATGAAAATGAACATCTATATACCTTAATTTTTCTTATTAATGATATCCCTCACATGTTGTAACAGCCTAGGTTAAAAACATTTCATACCCCTCCTCCATAAAATGTCTTACAAGGGCATATAACAGTGTTCTCCATACACTGACCTCCAGACTGTACAGGGTCACACATGTTTTTTTCATCTGTAGCCCTCATATATTTGGACCCTACCCCACCATTTGTACGGGAGTCCACAACATTACTGGAATGATAGCAGGAATGACAGCACTAAATAATGATAGACCATTACCTATCAACCTCTTACTGCATGACATCTGGACAAAGCCTGGTAGATAGGTGGGGGACAGAGGCTGAAACACAGGGCCATATTTGAAATATTGCTGTAATACAGCGGAAAAGTTGCTGGTGCTACAGGATTGGTTGCAACATACCCTTACTCAGGAATATAATGTCAGAAACAAAAATTGACGTTGCCATGTACTGATGGCAATCAATGGAAAGAATGCCACTGATATGTCAGGGACAAGACCTGTGTGGGGAACAGACAAAACATAACAACCGATCTTCTGGCCATCATGTGGATAGGTCCACAGTTGAGAGCTTTGCAGACAGACTGCATTCCATGCAAAACTAGCATGTACACACACAAACTCTGTAAAACTAGCAATATTCAATGCATATAACAGCAAAACTCACACACTGTCCCTAGGTCTGGAACCTTATACAAAAATATAGTTGGCATGTGTCCATAAGTCCTGTTGTAAGCTGTATTGCTACCTGCTGTCTGTAACACTGCTGCCCACACACAGGAAGGATGTCTTCCATACAGGAAAGGTAAAGGGACAACGCCCACATAATATAGTCATTTATAGTAGTGGGTTGCTATGACATTGACTATTGCCTGCATGCAATTAGCAAGTGGGGAATACCAGTTGGTGCAGACGCCATCACCTGATCATGAGAATCACCTACAAAAGCCATGCTGCAACCTATTCAAATCAGCTTGATCCCTGTAGTGGAGAGAGAGAGAGAAATAAAAAAGGAAAAACAAAAATAATACTAAAAAACAAAAATAATACTACAAAAAACAAAAAAAAAACAAAAAAACAAACAAGGAGGACATCAAGTGGAACAAAGAAGAGAGCATAATAATCAAACATGTATGTGAAACATGTCAGCATGTAATTGAATGTAATACTTGGTCTCTAATAATTGGATAGATGATTTTGAAAGCTTTATATGTCCCATCAGTACTTGCTGCAATGATGTCCTGCTGAACAACTGCTATAGCCACAGCATCTGGCCCTGTGGGCAGTAGGCCATACCTGTCAGCTGTGCAGATCTGCACATAATAACAAGATTTAAGCCATCATAGTGTTTGTTCTGTTCCTCCAAACATCTATATTAGTCTGGAAAATAGCTGAAGGTTGAAGTAATGAAGGCATGACAGACACATAAGTTTCAGACCCAACCACCTTCAGAACAGTCATGGTAATGTGAAATGTGAAATGTATCATGCATAAACTTCATAGGTTTGTAACAGGCATATCTACAATATGTCTCTATATAACCCCCCTTAATGTTAGACTTTGTCCACATGTGATGCTTTATTTTGTAGCAAGGCAGAACAGTTCAGCTGTGGAGGAAGGAGGTTCAGAGTGTGGATCCTATGTCTGAATGCATTCTCTCTCTCTCTCTCTCTCTCTCTATATATATATATATATATATATATATATGTTTGTTTGTCTTTTTGGCTTTTGACAGTTAGGGGTCACCACAGTGGAACTCCGGTCCGCTAATGATTGGCAGTAGATTTTTTTTATGGTGCTAAGTTGCCAGCCCGATGCCCAACCTTCAGCGAAGGCATGCCCATTCACACATGTCTTTTGGAGGCCACTCGACTGGGGGGAGGGCATGCAGACTCCACACAGAAGGCACTCCAGCTGAGAATCGAACAGGAGAGCCTCTTGCTGTGAGGCAACAATGCTACCGCTGTACCACTGCGGCTTATATATATATATATATATATATATATATATATATATATATACACATACATTTTCCCTACTGTTGAATGACTGTGCTGCATGATATGTTTGAAAAAACATCACACATATTTACAGCTCAGATAGCTTAGTGGTAAACTGCAGTGGCTATGGTGTACAGAGTCTTGTGTTCAAAACATCCAAGAGCTGATTATTTTGTTGCTGGGCAGAACAAAGGCTTTTGGATACAGAGTGATTAAGGCACTTTTAAGCAGTTGTAAGCTGGTGTGAAATGGACAGTTATGTATGGGGCAAAATTTTTTTTTGGAACAGATTGCCTTTTTTTTAAGGTGAGAGTGGGATGTTGGGGAAGGATAGTAGGTATATTTGGGGAGGTAGGTTGGGTGGAAGACAGACAAGACAGACAAGACAGCATACAGGGGTGGTATATGACACATGTGAGGGGTAAACACCTTGAACAGGGAGGGTTTTTGAAAATCGGAAGCCCATGAGCCTCCAAATGGAAAAGGTAGGACTGAGGTCCCCACCCATGGGCAGTCACCACTGCACCTTCATGGTCCCAAAGATGGCTGTGCTGGGGGCTGAGTAGGATGGGCAGGCTGACCATCTAATTGCACTACATGGCCCTCAAGCTGGCATAACAGATCTACCAAATCTCTGTGGAGCTCCCTACACACCAGACCCTGGACCTTATTTCAGATGACAAGATCCTGTCAACGCCCGCTCCCAGGGCAAGGACGAGCCCCACCCCCTGAGGCAGTTTCACCTGAAGGTAGTGCAAGACTAGCAGATGAGGGGGTCCCAGGGTGGGTCCCAGATGTGTTGGGCCTTGGTGCCATGGACAGATGAGTTGGGAGAGGTGGGTTCGCTGGGAATGGCCTTCCAAAACATGCTATGGTGTTGCAGTTTTAGAACATATGTGGGCTAGTAATAGTCAACACAATCCAGGATTAGTTATAACAGCATGCATAGATATTCCCATTAATCCAAAACACCAGATTTGGAACAGTTGCATACCAAACAGAACACATGCATATATGGAACCAGAGTGGCCATTACAACGGCATGCAGGTTACACTGATAGCAACAGGCCATCAATGATAGTGTTTCAACATGGAACATGAATAAAAACACATTTTAATATTTGTTGAACAATAGGACATATGTCCCAACAATAGGTTTGGTGTAAACATACCCATTGATTTGTGTGTTAAGATTATTGTTGTAGATATGGTGGGGGGGGGGAGATGTCATTTAAAATATCCTTGCAGTATGATGTCCTCTGACATTTTTTCCTGTTTATGTCTTCCAGGTACAATGTCCGGGGAAAGGCTCCCAGGAAAATTATGTCATTATAAACTTTATCATACTACATCATGGCACCCAATTTGGCCACAGGGTCCATGATCTGCAGGAGAGAACCACCCTAAGGAACAAGCTTGTCCACAGGGTAAATGATGTCAGCCTGCATAACTGCAGTTATGAGCAGGTGTGGCATCGGAGCACCAGTCTGATCCACCATGCCCATCAGCGTGCTGCTGCAGTTAGGAAGGACCAGCTAGCCACAGGTGGGGATCATGCCATCCAGTTCCCACTGACACATCCTGAAGAGCTCCTCACCACCCTTGGGGCACCTGCCCATCAGTCAAGCCAGCAACCTGAAGATAGCATTGTGGAGGTTGGTGCCACCCACACAATGGATGAGCAGCATGCAGGCAAGGCCCCAGGGCACATTAGTAGACCACTGTTGCTTATCCATCTTCATCTGCAAAGTATCTACATGCATATGTCAGATAACATAGTCTGTTGCTGCAGTGTAGTTATGAACAGATGTGCATAATCTCTAGTATTGTGGGTTGGCACTGTTGATGTACTGAAAAGCTGCTCCCACCCTGCACCAATGCTACAGGTGTGGCTACTGACATTACATCTCTCACACAGCTATGTAGGTCCCTCTGGTATACAACTGGGGCAGCAGCCTTTAGCTGGTGAGTATGGAGTTGTTTTGTTCAGGTTTGCCAATACACCAGCCATGTTATGGCCATGGTACTTGCCATACACACATTTAACACACCTACCCATAATGCAGGCTGTACATGTTCACTTATTGTTGCTGTTAACTGCACTGCATCACAGTGGTCACCATGGTGGCATATCTGAAGGGTATGTAAGAGTCCTGCAGTATACCTAACAACCTGTCAGTGCAAGATGTGTGGACAGAGATGATCATAATGGTGGGACCAATGGCCTACAGTAGGGACATGTCTGAAACATTACCCTTATACAGTGGCTACAACAGTGTATACACCACTATTACAATGGCAACTGTTCCTGATCTAAGCAATGGGCAAATCACAATACCACATTCCACACCTTTTACAGCCTGTAATGTGATCCTAACATAAGCAATGAATGTGTAATATGGAATCCTATGTTAGGACAACAAATATGGGGAATACATGCTTTAACAAACACTGGAAGCATATCTGTCCACACATGCCAAATAACATATTGTGGAAGCAGCTTTTGCGGTACTGACAACATTCACTCTTCTTGAGTACACACCTTCCATCAAGTACAGGTCCTCAATGTCATACCAAGTAATGGTCTGCTGTCCAAGAAGTATGTCCATGACATTTGCCAATCACCTGCAATAGAAGCAGCTTTGGCTTGCACACGTCTTACAAACCATGGAATGGATACCATATCTGAAAGGTAGTACTCAGAAGTGGGAGAAGTAGCCTTACCTCACCATTCCATATACCATGGCAAACAGTTCAGACAGTCATGTTATGTGTGTATGAAGTATGGGACAACGTTAATGTACAACATCAACAGATGCCCATCCAAGACAGATGACAACACATGTTGCCAACTGGTCATGGATGCTGCTTAGAAACATGCAGCAACACTGAGGGACTTACAGGAATGTTTAGCAAGTACTGCCTGTGCAGTACCTATGTCAACAATCACCTGGAATCTGCATAAGTGTGGCCTATGGGTTAGGGTAATCAGATGGAAGAGTTGTTCCACAGGAAACATCATCCAGGGCTCTCTATAGGTAGCATATGCATAACATCAAGTCTCCCAAAGTCATGTGTTGCAATGTGTAATGGTGTACTGTGACCAAGGCGGAAACCTACAGACAGTATCAATAAAGATACATGTAGTGCACAAGCAACACCTCACTCCACCTCAGGCCCATCATCCCCATTTTTACCTTGCTGGTGCCAGTGTACACCTTTAGGTTTGCTGTTCATTAGCAGGAACTAGGCCAGTAGACATGGCATTCTGAATTTGGAACATTGCAAAATAACACTCATGTGTGGCCCATAGTTGTTAAGCATCTGCAATAAGGCTGAGGATGGGAAGGGGTTTCATCCTAAAACACAACAATGAACTGAAGCATACATCCAAAGCTCACTAAGAATGGGTGTATCTGAACACAGTCAAGGTCATGAATTGTGCCAGACATAACCCTGACTCCACAGCAATAGTGACGGCACCATGTGGCCTCCAAGGGCTGTGCACATAAGCTGACCTTGCAATCCACCAGAGCTGGGGGACATTTG
Source organism: Protopterus annectens (assembly GCF_019279795.1). NCBI lineage: Eukaryota > Metazoa > Chordata > Ceratodontiformes > Protopteridae > Protopterus > Protopterus annectens. The sequence goes on from NC_056732.1 coordinate 1,052,479,883, forward strand.
TAGGGCAAAGTGGCCAAATAATGGCAAGTGAAGATGGGCCATGCTAGTATACCCCTTCCAGGGGTAGTGACTGCTGTAGTTTACTTAGCAGGTGCTGCAACAAACCATTTTGTTAAGGGTGTGCACACTTATGCAACCCACATATTGTATGCATCTCATTCAGCATCTGCAAAACTAACACATTTGTTTGATACTGCATTTGATTTTACAGGTCATATGTCACATATTAGGCATGTGTAATGTTAACATATGCAGTATTGTGGCCCCATTGCATATCATGGAAGAGGCTGGCATGTCAACAAGGAAGTGTACACTCCTCATATCCACATTAAACTTTGGAGGTTGTCAGTGTAATCAGATTTTATTGCTCTTCATGCACTGCTGATGATGAGATTTGAAAATCAGAGGTCAGGCATTAACTGTTGACATCAGTCCTCATATCATCCCAGGTATGTGTCAGACAAACACTTAGGGGCTGTGAGCAACCAAGGAAACATAACTGCAACACATATACACATTCAGCAATGGTGTGTACACTCATGAGGTATGGTGCACAGTACTTGCTAGGGTGCTGTACAGGTGCACAGCAATACTGTTTACATGGGCGCAGTGTGTTCCAGGTGAAGGGGCATCACCTACGAACACAACTCATGCATCACGGAGATGTATAATGTTGCTAACAAGGATGCATGTTGACTGTTGGGTAATGAGAGGTCTGTGTAATATCTTTGTGCCACCTCACCTGTGTGTGTGTGTGTGTGTGTGTGTGTGTGTGTGTGTGTGTGTGTGTGTGTGTGTGTGTGTGTGTGTGTCTGTGTGTGTGTGTAGAGGTAAGTAATAATGTACAGATCTTAAATTACATTTTTTGTTTTCCCCTCACAGGTGGTGAGGTGGATCAGGGTCCCTCCTGCAGGCAAACTGATGTTAGTGTCCATAAAGACTCTGACAATGATGATATTTATGGTGAGACATAGGTTGGGTTGTCAGGGGCTGAAGCTGTGCCATTGGTTGACATCCCACTTTTATCCACCTCATCCCTGGGAACAGTCACAATGCCCATACATACCCTGTCACCAGTGGCCATAGATGATGGACAGTTGGCAGGTGGTGGCATGGGACAGGAGAGTGTGTGGATTATGGTAAGTGTGTCTGTACACAGCGACCTTAGCTGGATGACCTGTGAGGTACCACACAGGCAGATGTACAGGGGTGCTCATAGGAGGGCTGCTGGTCATCATGCCCCTGGCAGAAGTGCCACAGCAGGTGTCACCAGATGCATGTTTTGGGCCATCATGGAGGCACAGGCATGTATGTAACATTACACCAGACAGAGGCTGAGTCTCCAGAGGGCTACTCATTCTGCTGTACTTGACAACATCCGTGATCTTGCAGGTGCCCACCGTTATTTTGCAGAGGTCCTGGATAGACAGTTGGGTGAAATGGTGGAGTCCTCGACCATGTGGTGTCTGTTTTAGAATGTGTGGTGGGAGTAGGGCATCAGCCATGTGGATGTAGGTCAGCAACACCAACAGGTGGAGGTCTACATAGACATGCAACAAGTCACAGATGCTCCCATAGTAGCAGTGGCAGCACCAGCACTGCAGGGGTGCTGTCCACACCACAACACAGCAGGCCACATGCATGTGGTTCTGGCTGATCCCAACAGGGACTTGGATCCAACGGACAATTGCAATCTTCAGGGGTGAGTAACATATCTGGGCTACTACCTGGTAGTTCCTGAGGAACCCCTGGCAGGCACAGTTCCCGTGTCTGTGGCCAGACTCGGAGAACTGTACACCCTACCACGTACAGTCTGCAGCTGTCCAACAAATCCCTGTATAGGGCAGCCACATGGCAGAACTGTGTGCATACATACAGACACACATCACTAACACAGCTAGGTCACCGCCATACCTACACATACCACATCTGCACAGCCCAATTGATAAAGAACCCCCTAACACACACACATGATGGCAACCTAATGGCTCAGCCTAGGTCTCTGCCAAACCCACAACACACCCTGTGCATATGATAATACATGCGCTACATCCCTGTCATCCATACCATCGATGCAGGGACATACTAGTATGGTTCTGATGCACAGGGTGAATGTACTAAGGCTGAGCAATATAATGCTGTTTAACATGTTTTCAGCTGGAATGTTTAATGTTGCATGTCAGGGTGTGTAGCTGTCCAACCATGATGCGTTATAGCTGTTATTAACACCGACTGATTGTGGTCTCCATAATGTATTCAGTTTGTGTTGTAGGTGTCTATGTGTCAGCAGAATGTTGGTCTGCTGTCCTTTCCTACAAGGGGTATGGCCCTGTTGTGACACATTGACTGTGTCATATCCTGGGTACAGCTGAACACAAGTAACAGGTCTGTATAACAGTTACTGCATGTGCCACATGGCTGATATGTCTGAGGGGTGTATACAGGTGAGTGCATGGTGGCTGATGTCAGCAGCTCTTCTACAGTGGACAATGGTAAGTGTACTGGGTGGTACACACCAAATGTTTGTGAATACACACACACACACACACACACACACACACACACACACACACACACACACACACACACACAAAACGGCTTTGGTGTTGATGCAATACACAGAGAATACTGTACACATGGATGTACTTAATTTTGCAGTGAACTCATTTTGGCCTATGTAATTCCAATAGGTGAAACATCACATCAGCAAATAATCAATCTGCCAGTTTAATGTCATTAACGATGGTACTGGCAAGGTATATGTCCTCTTCCCCAATGTAGTGCAATCCTGGAGTTGGTAAACATAGGTGTGCTTGTGTGGGTGGCACAGCCCCCCCCCCTTTGGAGTGTGGGGTGGTGTAGAACCACACACAGTGTGATTAACAACTACCTGTTAACATATACTGCACAGTATAACAGCAACTAAGCAGGGGGGGGTACACACAACAGTAACCCCAATGTGGATGGCTGTGCCCACAACAACCACACCCAACTATATATACCAACTCCAGTATCACTGTACAGCTGTACAGTGGGGAAGAGGGCATTTGCTCATCTACTATTAGTTTTGATGGAATGAATTTCCACAAGATGATTCATTTGAAATGTTCCCTTTTGCCAGTTAGTTCTTGGACAAATGATATCCTGGAACATGTAGTTTCTGCAAACTGAAGTAGATCCCTTCACATACACACACTTACTTGACAACACTGAGAGTAGAACTCCTACCTAGGTACTTATTGCTATTAATGTGTTTGGCCTTAATTGCACACACCACAGAGCTTTTAGGATGAGGTGTCTCCTGAGTTTCTTGTTAAGTGAAGAATATCACCAGGCCTTGTACAGTATGGTAATGGGGGATGTACTGGTTGTTAATGAACAATACATAGTATGACATACTGTCATATACACATTGGCAAACACATAATAGTCATAGACACATCTGACAGACCTGGGTTTAGAGTGCTAACTACCTTGTCAGTGAGTCCATTCTGTTACTGAGAATTTGCACACAGCACATGGATCATTGGCCTGGATAGTGCAGTCAGTTACCTGTATGGTTGATGGTGACAGCAGTCCTCATACAGTGGACCTTGGGACATGTACTGGGGGTACCATGGTGTAAAGACAGTATACCCCGCACCTACACCCTACATTGATATTGTACTCACTGAAACCCATTATAATGCTCTGACATGCTCATAATCACACATTGACAAGGGCTGCAATACAGCCCCTTGTCCATCTAATCACTGCTACTACAGGGATATGCATTTATTGCATATGCCACAGGGATAGTAGGGTGAGGGTTTGCCATGGCTCTCCTAATGTTAGCAACATCACTATCCCTTATAATGTATGGCAAGATTTATTGTATTTGGAGAATGTGGCCTCAGAATGCTGTCTCCTATAAATATACACACTTTTACATACATACACACTTGTCAGGGCTCAGAGGGTAACCCACACCTATCTACCCATTTGTAGAACAGTGTTATGCTGGTACTGCAAACTCCAGGTATCCCATAGGGTGAAGAGTGTAACAAGGTACATTTAACATCAATTACAGCAGCAGCCATTTCTAAGTATGGCAATGGGGGGTGTAGTGGGTGAGAAGGCCCTCAGGGTATTGTCAACTACAAGTTTACAAACACACAGCCACTGTTATTCTCAGTAACACACACTCACACAGGTGCAGGTGTTTCTAGGTGTGCACCAGGCTAATGTCCATGGAAAGATGAGAAGAGTAGGGCATGTGGGTACACTGGTATCATGCCACCTGACATTTGTCAGCATGCCATCTATCAACCAATGCCACTTGAGTGATCCCCAGGGTGACAGTTAATTTCAACATCCAGTCATCTGGGTTTCTCTTGCAGGGGGCAAGTGAGGTGCTACAATTGACATGTATTCAACATATATTACATAACATGGCCAGTGTCTGGGTTAGAGACCTGTACCCAAGCATGTTCTGTTGACTGTGGTAGTCTGCTTGAGGTATCCATAGCATGTCATGCATACAGGGTGGGGCTTCCTAGCTGTGGCATTTATAACACAGCTGGGCAGATATGTCAGTCAATCATAGATTGCCTGTAAGCAGCCAAGATGGATACCTGACATCTGCACATCTGCACAGAGGACATACAGAAATCAGTTAACCAACGGGTTATGCATTAGGTTGAATGTTTTGACAGAAAGATGTCTGGCACTGATAGGTATGCCATTACTACATGACAGCAGCCCTCAATGACATGTCCTAAACACATAGTAGCCTACAGTTAATATCCACATATCAGATCAATATTCAGCAGCAGATACTTAAAAACATACAGCTCACACACCAATAATATGATAGTCAGTACTCAGAGTCCAGCTTTGCATGCATTGATGTATGGCTCCAGTACTATAATCTGCAATCTACTGTTACTTTTGAAAAGCACTGTTAAAAGTAGTAATGTAATGATACAATACATGCAAGTGTTACTGCATACAACCTGGGATACTACCCATGTATGAAACACATACAAAGAGAAAAGATTGTTGTACTAGCCATGTATATTCAGGTGTCCCATACAGTGTACTCACACCCCTTGCTACTGTAATGACAGCACATAGAAGCATGTTATGTACATAGAATTGAATACACTTATTAAAGATGTCATTACCCTGCTATTTTATCAGACTGGAATGTGATCATTAGTTACCAGGGCTGAGCTATGCTTAGCAGGTGTAAGCATTGCTTAAATGTAAATGCTAAGCACATTTGCACACTGGTAAGCTAAACCTACATGGTGTAAGGGCTTATTTGTTTAACCAGACATTAGTAGCACTTGCCATCGCACAAACCCATGCAAACCCACTTAAAGCTGCTCAAAACTGCCTTAACTACTCTGTGTCCAACAGTCCTTCTGCCTAGCAACAAAATAAACAGCCCTTGCAGGTCTTGAACCCAAGACCCTGCACACTTTAGTCACAGCAATTAACCACTAAGCCATTGGAGCTGCGAAGATAGCTGCTGTTATTTTTCAAATATATCATTCAGTACACATACTGAATAGTAGTGAACAACTGCTTTGACTACTACAATTGTTTAATACTTGTAAGTGAAAATAGTGCTGAATCAGTCATGTTTTTATATCTAAATATACACATATCAGATAAATATGGTGGGATACATCTGGGAAGGTATATAAAACACTCATGTTTACACATAACAAGGATATGGATATATATATATATATATATATATATATATATATATATATATATATATATATATATATATATGTAGATATAAATATACATGTACATACACACACACACACACACACACACACACACACACACACACACACATATATCTATCTATATATATATATTTATCTATATATATATATTTATATTTATAAAACATATGCCCATAACATGTAGTGGAGTCATACATCAACACCATAAGTCACAACCTCTAAGTGCAATGGAATGGAATGTAAGTATTGCAGGTATAAATGTAGAATGTTGCTACAGTAACAGGGGTTGTGTCAACAGACATGTTGTGTAGGAAGTCACTTCTAATACTGACATGTATGGCATCGGTTACTGACAGACATCATAAGATCATCATCATCATAGTGAAGTACCACACAAATCACAGTAATGATCCTGTGGAATACAGCAGAAATATAACCAATAAACATGGATAGTCTGACACAATCTGGTCAGTCCAGAGGTGTACACAGAATTCCTTAGTGCAAGACGTGTGGACCAAGCCTGAAGAAGGGGATGTTTACAGCCATGAAAATGGGGATATCACACAAATACTGGAATAGATTAGCTCACGCAGTTGATGCATTCACACCCTCCTGTCTGTCCTAACCCATATTAACCGGAGGAGCAGAGGCCCAAGCCCACATACTTCCCACTAGTTAGTGACATACATCTTGACAGCATCCGACTGCTTTTTCAGAAATACACAACACATATGGCGGCCAGGCAACAGTACATTTGACAAATATCTGGACATAACATCACACTAGGTAAATACACTGAGCTGATAGGCATGTTGCAAAGCACTGTGTAAACTACAGGCAGACTGCCACAACACTGACCCAAGCTTCCTATGGGGGAATGCACATGTACTTGCAAATATAGCAAGGACTACAGGCATGTAACAGCATGGAGTAACAGGCACCAGTGTGGCAGTGCATACCCACAACCAATCTCAACACAGTCACAGTCACATTATGGTAAGCCTAATTAATAGTACAGTATATGGAATGTGTGAACAAAACCATCCTCATATTTGCCACTCACACACTAACCCTATATACACTGGCCCGATACACAGTGTAGTCTAATGCCTGATTGTGGTATGGGACATGTCTCAGTCTGGCCTTACAGACTTATATGATGATAGGGTACCAGAAACTGGAGCAGCATGCAACATCAGCTAGAACAGGACCAAGAACACTGACATCTACCACAATCTGTACACAGGACAAGTAACATGACATTCTATCAACAATCACCATAAGTACACAGACCTCACTATTGTACAGACTACAACAGAATGTCCAGGTTTTGTCCTCAAATATAAGGCCTACTATACATAACTCACTGGAATGTTATCAGGTATGATGTCAGTAAATAATGATATACTGTACATATGCACCTCTTACTGTATGACATATGGACAAAAGGTGACTGACTTGGGGGACAGAGGCATAAACACAGGGCCAATATTGACATATTGCTGTGATAAACTGAGAAAATTCCTGGTGTAACAGGGTTTGTTGTGATATATCTCTTCTGAGGGATATGAAGTCAGTAACTCACATGGATGTCACCATGTACTGACTGCAATCATCAGAGTATGCTACTGCATTTCTAAAGATAGGAAATGTGTGAGTAACATATCAAATGTAAGACTCCAGACTCTGGCGAGTCCGCAGATAGCCCTACAGGTGAGAGTTTCCTTAACCACATAACAATATCATGCCAGACTATAAATTATGTAGAACAACCATATCCACACAAACCCTGTTAAACCATTACTTCAAATGTAGAACAGCAATACTTACATTCTGTCCCCATGTCTGGAACATCCCCCTCCTGTTTTTTGGCCTGTCTCCACAGTGTATGTTGTAAGAGGTATTTCCAATTGCCCTCTGTGATGCTGTTTGTCAGACACCCACATGAAGTCCTGCTTACAGTGAAGGAAAAGGGCCAACACCCACATGAAGTGCTTAGTTATAGGAGTGTTTCCATAAAATTGGCTATATGAATGATACCACAGCTGTTCCACATGTAATTAGCAAGTGGGGGACTGCAATTAATGCACAAGCCATCAGCTAATCATGAGCATTACTTACAAAACTCAAGCTGCTGCCTATGCAAAACACGTGTACTTTTCCATATCCACCAGAGAGGGAGAGAGTGAGAGAGACAGAGACAGAGACAAAGTAAGAAAGGAAGGGAGTAAGAGCCAAGCGTGTTTGTGTATGATCCGTGGGTAGAGAGTAGTTTCTGGGTATTATAACAGTTGCCTATATTGTTTACTAATCCATACTGTCGCATAGTAATTGCACATGGCTGTACACATTTATAGCTGAGGATTTTCTACAACAACCTCTTGAGTGTTTGAAAACTGTTGGCCTTGTAATGTGGACATTAGGGCATATAGGTCCTCAATATAATGATGTAACAAACCCACAGTGCAATGGATCCTGTCATTATACAATCACCCCAACACCCACACAGGATACCGATGGCACACCCACGAACACACACTTATCAGTACTGAGTTTCAAACCCCTACCTAACTATGCATTGCTATCATAGTGTTACACACTTATTGCACATGCCACAAAGCATTCATGTTGGAAAGCTGTCCAAAGGTATCTTTGAAGGTGAGTGACATCAGCAATAGTGCTAAAGGAGGGGTAATAGAAGTGTAGAAATTGTGAATGTCCACAAAATCAGGTGTCAACGAACACACACACACACACACACACACACACACACACACACACACACACACACACACACACACACACACACAAACACACACATTATCACAGTTCACAGGATCAGGATTAGAGATCCTACCTAACCAGTTTGCTGCACTACAGTAATATGCAGTTATGGCAAGTGCCACAGAGCTTATAGGGCTGAAACATGGACAAAGGGTTATTTCAAGGTGAATGACATCAGCAGGCGTGCCAAAGTAGGCCAAAGGGAGGTGTAGTGAGTGTGAATGTCTTCAAAATTATTCATCTCCACACATACACACACACACATACACACACACACATACACACACACACACACACACACACACACACACACACACACACACACACACACACACACACACACACACACACACACACATTTGCCAGTACTAAGATGCATAGGTTCATTGTTTCACAGGTGTGTAGTAGGTGAATGGGCCTGAAGGCTGTACAAGGCTGGGCAAAGGGAATATCTTGGCATCAAGCCACATGACTATAGTCTCCAGTGTGGCTCAGGGATGTAGTGCCTGGAGGGTCTATATTAGAACATCGAATATTTAACAGTTCGAATCACTGAAGGTCGACCTTTAGTGATCGAACTGTTAAAACATCGAATGTTCAGAAAAAAAATAAAAACAACAAAAAGTAAATAAATGGTGTAGGCTGGGGGCAAGCCCCCCTGCACCCCCCACACCCCCCCGCTACTTAAATATACCAACTCCGAGACCACACTACATTGAAGTAAATGGAAATCTCCCCTTATGGAGATTTCCGTTTACTTGTTCGATGTTCTGCAGTTTCACTATTCTCATGTTGACATTGTCAGATTCGACATTGTCGGCTTTCAAGGATTTAATATTGACCCATCCCTGGAGTGGTCCCCAGGGGTGGGTATTGTATTCACCATCCACTCATCTGGGTTACTATTGTGGATGGCCAGTGATGTGCACTGCTTCCCATGTATGTGATCTATATTCCATAACGTGGACAGTGTCTGGGTTGTGCACATGTCCCACACGCATGTTCTTTGATGTCTGGAGGTGTACTTGAGGTCTCTGGAGCATGTTGTGTGGACAGATTGTTATCTTCTGATGTAGCATTCATGACCTCATTTGGTCACACCTGGCTATGTAACTGAGGTTGTGCTTGCACCTACATTGATGGCATAGTACAGGTATTCAGTAGAGTTAGTGGCATCTGTCCATACAGGGCATGTGTATAAAGCATGGTATTCCCTTTGTGGGTTACGTTTGCAGACTTTCCAGTTGTTGCAGGCGTCCAGTGGGGAACATAGCAAAAGGGCCACTGTAAGCATTTATTTGCCTACTGCAGGGATGGAACAGGGTGCCATGTCCTTTTACTTCCTAGATAATACACAGTCAGGAGATGTAATACATCAAAGTACTTTTTGATGTAAGTGGCACTGTTATGGTCAACAGGCATGTAGTCCACTGCAATCACATTGTGGTTACTATCTGTGAGGCAATATGCAGGGAACTACCAACATAGTGGCTGTTGCCTAGCCAAGTGTTTTTGTGTATGAGACATGGATGGAGAGTGTTCTCTGAGTAATAGAAGGGTTGCCTATATTGTACACCAATCCATAATGTCACATGCAGGGCTATGGATTGTCTACACCAACCTCTCCTGTATTTGACATCTGTTGTTCTTGTAAGGTGGACATTGTGACATATACTAGGTCCTCAACATAATAATTTATCAAAACCCCACCCACGATGGATTCTGTTATTACACAATCACAGCAACTTCCACACAGGATCCTGATGACAGACACATACTTACCAGTACTGAGATTCAACCCTGTACCTGCACACACACTTGCCAGTACTGAGATTCAATCTCATACCTAGGTATGTGTTGTTACTATAGTGTACCGCATTTATCCCACATGCCATGGAGCTTACAGGATGGATGTTGACCCAAGGTACTTTTAAGGTGAGGAACATCACAAGCCCTTGTAAATACTGGCATTGGGTGAAGTAGTGGGTGAGAGATCCCAAAAATAATTTTACCCTACACACATATTTAGATTTGCCAGGGGTAAACTTCAAACCTATAACAATCTTTACAGACCATTATGTTACGCATTTACCACATGCACCACTGACCTGACATGGTTTAGGGTTGGCAATAGGTACTTCTAAGGTAAATTATATCTGCAGGACTGCTAATGTCAGGCTCTGAGATATGTACTGGGTATAAATGGGGCCAAAATGTTTGAGGTGCAGACACTTACCACAGGTGAGATTCAAACCCATATCTATGAAGTTACTGCTACTCCATTGTTCCCAATTTATGGCACTTGCCATGGAGCTTACATGTTGGAGAGCTCTCCACATGTATATTTGATGGTGACTAACAGCAGCAGTGCTAAAGGATGGATAAGGGGAGAGTAGTAAGTGTGAATGTCCATAAAATCAGGTATCATCAAAGACACACACACTCTCTCACACAAACACACACAGTTTTATAGTTGCCATGTCTGGGATTGCAACTCCTACCTAACTAGTATGCTATACTATAGTATTATGCAGTTATAGCAAGTGTCACAGAACTGATGGGGCTGGCATTTGTCCAAAGGGTTATTTCAAGGTGACTGACATCAGCAGGCTTGCTAAAGTAGGGAAACAGGAGGTGTAGTGACTGTAAATGGCCTCAGAATCATTCATCTACACACACACACACACACACACACACACACACACACACACACACACACACACACACACACACACACACACACAGTTGCCATGTTTGGGATTAGAGCTCCTACCTATTTTTTTACACTACAGTATTACACACGTATCGCAAGCACCACACATTTTATAGGGCTGAGAGTTGGCCAGAGGGTTATTTCAAGGTGACTGGCATCAGCAGGAGTGCTAACACGGGCAATGGGAAGTGCAGTGTGTGTGAATGGGCCATAAACCATTCCTCTGGAAACACACACACACACTCAGTCACACACAACTTTACATTTGACAGGACTGGTTATACAAATGCTAGATGAATACTGATTTGTACTAACATGTTACACAGTTGTCACAAGCACCACAGACACTATAGGGCTGAGGGCTACCAAAAGCAATGTCTACAGTGATTGACATCAGCACATCATGTGATATTGGCCAATTGGATGTGTGGTGGGTGGGACAGGCCTCGTGATGGAAATCTCTCTGTCATTGTCTGTCTCTCTCTTCCCCACATCTGTGTGTGTGTATGTTTGACATATTATAGTGTGCTGGCCTTGGATATGTGTGAGTATTCCAATCCGATGTGTGTGCTAAGCATGAATGGTGTACGATGTGGTGTGTGTGCACAATCATCTGCGACTGACAGATATGTATAGTCCACTGTGTTGTCAGACATGGGCTTCATTTCTAGTCCACTGTGTTGTCAGACATGGGCTTCATTTCTCTTAGTGGAGGAGCATGCCCAGTATGACCTTCTGTATTGAGTGTTTGAATCCATTCCAGGTAGGTTGTACTCCAGTCCAGGATCTGGTGTTCTACACTTACAGCTAGCAACCTGTTTCTGCAGGATATCTGTAGATTGGTTGACAATATTGAGTCACAATGGATGACAGATAGTGGGATACTGTAACTATTGCGTCTGTGCTGCTTATGTTACATGGTTGGTGTTAGCAGAGATATTCAGACATATGTACGTTTTTTACACTGTGATGTATTATGTCATCAACTATTGACAGATGTACTTATTTTAATTATTTGCTCACAGTTATTTACTGGGAAATACATGATGAATGAAGCTGTGTCCAGTATTGTGGTCTGCAGCCTACATATTCTTTCATACTCATGCCATTCTGGAGGGGTAGCTGCAGACACTTGCTGATGGGTCTGTGTAAATGGTCCAGCACCTTGGTACTGTGGTGGCTGAGAATCTCCTGCTTGTACATACATTGAAGTAACAGAATGGCCATATCCTGCTGTGGCCATTGTACAGATTCACTCAGGTTACCCAGAGGCAGGGCTCATATATCTGGTCAGTTCCCCTTCACATTGTGGTTTACGAGCAGGTTTGTAGCCACCCATTACTGGGTTTGCAGGCAGGGGTAGTATGGGCACACATCAGAGTTTCAGACATCACACACTCCATGATGTACATGCTTTTACTCCCCCCCACTCTGTTATTCTATCCTCTTCCTAACATTATGCGAGCGATATCGGAGAAGTATCCCTATAGTTGTCCCTTCATCCTAGTGGTATGTAGGGGTTGGTCCACAGTTCATGCAGTAGGACATGTGGGCATGCTACTGGGATTTATCAACATGGCCATGCATTTGTGTTCTGTTGACTGTGATATGTTGTTTGTTGGGACACCATGAGATAACACACATAGGCAGTACAGGTGAGGCACACGCCTTTGACAGAGGACTGTAGGGCATTTGGTAGTGATGCAGGCCATCTGTAGCAGGCCAGTGCATTCTGTCACTCCTACATTCCCAGGCTGCAAGCCACTGGATTCCCCTGGGTTGACAGGGTAAGTGTGTGCGGTGTTAATGGCAATAGTTCCTGTCCATATTAATCCATTGGTCTGACTGCTGGCAGGGTGCTGCTTACAGCTAGGGACACACCTGGATGGGACACCTCTTCAGCATGCTGCATTCTGTGTGTATTCCCATACAGAAGTGGGAGTAATAGTGTACTCATTCCCAACAACAGGGATATGACCTGTGATAAACCTGTGGCTGATTGTGGGGTGAGCTGAGTGCATGTTTGATATGGAAGCTTCTTGCAGCTGACTCACAGATATACCTGGGATATTCCCCTTATGCTGCCTTGTGTGGGGACATAGGCAGTTTCTCATTAATTCATAACTGTGCCTTTTGTGGTCTGCCACTGATTGGCCAGACTACATCAGTATTCCATACTACACAGACGACTAATGTGCTGCTAACCTGTATGTACAATTCCAAAGGTGTGTACAGCTGACAGTTACATTTTATGTAGTCTGTCTAGGGTACTTCCACCTGTGTACTGCGTGTATGTTTGGGCCCAGAATCATGGCTTGTCCATCTTTCAGATGGTGACAGATAGTGACATATAGACAGTGAGTATGGATGACTGCTGACATGGATATTGCTGAGATGCATTGTGGTTGGCACTTCAGTTGTCAGAACATGACCCTGTCATCAACAGTACTGGCCATAGACCACTGAGACACCACCCTCCATGCCTACATGCTGACCACTTCCAGACAATATTGAACACACAACAACCTAACACACAGACCCTTGCATATTGTACACATGCAACAATCAATCCTGTAAATTGAGCCAGCTCAGGTAATATATGCTCCACTGTTATTAAACCCAAATGTACATGTTACTGGATTTCTACATATAATTGTGGGGGGGGATACCCCTGACAACTGTAAACATTTGCTATGACTTTACTGCTATTTCAGGTACTCTGTTGGCTTCCATTTTGTTTTGTATTCTGACCTATAATGCAGACAAGTGGCATGTCTTATTTCTCCACTATTTTTTAAGGGATGTGATATAAGAAAAGAAAAGAGAAAAAATGTATTATTCCAGTTCTCTAAATACTACAATATAATAATTGCTAGCCATTTCTGATATCTCTTTACTGTCCACATTTTTGTATACATAATGCTTATCAGATGCCAGTGTATAAGTTTCTTTATTCTTTCTCTGAGAATCTGCCTATATGTAAATTTGGCAAAAAGCTTATATATAATTCCTTTTTTTTTTTGTTTTTTTGTAATCAATCAAGATGCATTTTCCTATTGTATATGCCTTGTAATCTTTGACACTTGTATAACATTGCGTAATACTGTTGGAGCTTTTCTCCCTGGGCCTCTACTGAAAATGGACATATATCCAATTAGACTAGCCCGGTCAACAAATGTAAAATAAAATAAAATAAATAAAATATCAGTAGAGTACAGAGCTTAGGCTTTATTGATCTACATTTCAGTTTCAGACTTCTTACCCTTCAGAACTAACATACAACTGCCAGACCTGTTGCAGTCTGTATGTGTAGGTCTGAAGAGGGCTGTTCACTATTGCCATTAATTGGAGGCCTTAGGACAGCCTTTTTTATGGTTATCTACATCTGTCATGCTGGCTGAGGCTGGTGTTGGGTATGTGAGCCTAACTGACATGAAAATGACACACATTTGGGCCACCACATGTACTGCAGTGGGATTTGTCACCTTGTCTAGTACTGCCTAATTTGTTGACACCAGTATTTGTTATGGATTTCATGCTGCCCATATAGGTGCTGCCATCCCATTCAGCCACCCGATTCCCTTGCATGCTCACATCCATACCATAGATACAACTAGCAGAACATACTACTCCATTCAGCAATTGATAGGTAGAGTGACTTACCTTGTGGCTGTGTCAGTATTGAGGACGGTGCTGGAGGGCTGACTGTCGGATGCACATAGTACACTCCCTATACATGGTAAAGCACTGGTAGTGTCATGTTTGCCATCCTTTTTACGGTATGTGCAAGTCAGAGAATGGTGTCATTCCCTGGGTCCCTACCGTGTCAGTGTATGCTATGCATTGCCTCTTTGCCAAAGCCTGGGCATACTGGGCACACCTCCTTCTGCCTACATGGGCAGGCTCAGGTTGTTCCTCCTCTGAGTCCCTCTGTGCCTGTGATGGCCTTGGCAATGGTGGGGGGCTGTGCGGCCTTGCCCTGTGCTGTTCCTGCTGCAGCTGTTTCCACAGGATCATATTGTGTAGCATGGCACATACTATGAACATTTGTGTACATTTAGTTGGAGAGTACTGCAAGACTCCACCAGGTATGTCCAGGCAGTGGAACCGTAATTTGAGCATGCCAAACACTTGCTCTATTATGATTCTGGTTTGTGCGTGTGCCTCATTATGGAGTTCTCATTCAGGTGTGTGCCCATTTCTGATGGGTGTCATCAGCCATGGCTCCAATGTGTAACCAGCATCCCCCAATAGGTGGCCATACGGGATGTCTTGTGAGATCCCCTTGATAACCCCAGTTGGCCTTTGGAAGGTACCTGTGTTTAGTATTCTTAAGTCTACACATACCTTGGTATCCAATGGGATGGGTTCTGCTCTGTTGGTTCTGTGTGTGAGGCATGGCTGGCACAGCTCAACAATTTGCTGTAGAATGTCCCTGTCCACCATATAGCACTCCACTATCTCCAGCTCACGTAGCCCCTGGTAGGTTACCCTGGGTCTATACACTCTTTTCCTCCTCCTTACTCTGGGTTGGTCATCAGCATTTACATCCTCACCACCCTCAGTCTCTTTCACATATTGATATATGAGACCAAGAGCAGCCCCTAACATTTTATTTGTTTTGTCAGGTAAAAGTCCCCCATCTGTGTACACCAGTGGTGTAGAGTTTGTGGGAAAAACCAGAGTGAAAGGTGTTTGCATAGTTTATTGCAGTGTGCTAGGCTGGGCTTCTGCCCATGTAATTGGCTGACTCTGATACATTTCACCTGCCAGCTATGCTGGTTCTCCTTGATTGCCTTCCTACTGCAGTTTTCCCTTCCCATTGCCTTCCCCTTTAAGCCCCGAGGCATGCCACACATACCCAGTGCTTAGATGTGAACAGAGCTGCTATTTCCTGTGTTTTATTTATTTATTTTTTTGGTTTAAAACCCACTGTGCAGTGCACACGCCCATTTAGGCAATGTAAGCACTACTAGGTAGCCTCAGACACACACCCTTCCTTAGCTGTGTTTAGTTAAGGGCAAACACGGGCCACAGAGCTCCAAAAAGCTTACAGCATGCATGACTCTCCCCCTTATGAGGTCATTTACCTCTTATACTTATACCATGGTGTCTGCACCTACACGGTTTGGTGCAAGCTAACACTGAGAGGAATTCTGTGATTCAGGATCAATTCCCTTATTTGCATAAAACATAATGCTAATTCAAAGTTATTACACTCACACTGAGCCTTCCCCCTTAGCAACCACTATTCCCTGGTATTGTTGTCTTATGCATGCCATTGACTATCATGGAAAAATGCTGATTTGAGTTTAAAAGCTTATTTCCAACTTTTTTTTTCATATTTTTGGGCTGATCCCTTTTACTGTGTATTGCCCTATGCTTAAACTGCCGAAATCTGCCCAAAAAAATAAAAGTTATTTTTTATAATTTTGCAACTATTTCCCATGCCAATGGCCATATATTTGGCCATTGGCATGCCTACTACATTGAATACATGCTTTCTTTGGAGCTGTTATTCCTCCAGTTTGTAATTTACAGAAATGTATTCATTTACCAAATACATTTCTGCAGGTTACACTATTTTTGCACAGATGCCTGCCTGTTTCCTGGATCACTAATTCACCTCATTTGCATGGTTTTCACCAGCAAATGGGGTAATTAGCAAATAGCAGTGGTGTCCATGCAGGAATAGTGTAGGAGCGCTCGTGCACATCCTGGGAGCTCATTCCTGGATCACTAGTCGGCCATATTGCCTTCAGCAGCTCTTGCACTATTCCTGCACACTGTGCAGAGCTTGTTGAATCCTGGGGTATATTTTGGCCAACAGGCTGGCATTGGTTTTAGTCACATCTAGTTTTAAGATGAACTTTATTCCAGGCTGGCATAATCAAGGTCAGCTATAAAACAAAATTTTTTTTTTTTATCAATACTTCAAATGTATTTATTTATTGGATTGATTGATTGATTGATTGATTGATTGATTGATTGATTGATTGATTGGTATGACCTGGTAGGAGACCATTTTCAGCAGTCCCATGAAGAAAAGCTTCAAAGTATTCAAAACATTTTAAGAACAATCCTCGGGATTCAACAAACTCTGCACTGCGTGCAGGAATAGTGCAAGAGCTGCTGGAGGCAATATGGCCGCTGAGAGATCCTGGAACAAGCTCCCGGGATGTGCACAAGCACTCCTGTACTATTCCTGCATTAACACAGCTCCTGTATGCTAATTATCCCATTTGCAGGTGAAAACCATGCAATTGAGGTGAAATAGTGATCCTTGAAGCAGGCAGTCCATGCAGGATTTGTGTAACCTGCAGAAATGTATTCAGCTAGTAACCAAGTACATTTCTGCAAACTACAAAACAGAGCCATAACAGCTCCAAATAAAGGGTATATATAATATGGAAGGCATGCCAATGGCCAAATATATGGGCATTAGCATGGAAAATAGTTTCAAAATAAGAAAAAAATAATTTTTATTTTTTTGGCTGATTTCAGCCATTTAAGCATAGGACAGCGGCACGCAAACAAGATCGGTCCGAAAATAATTATAAAACCTTGAAAAAAATTTTTTAGGCAAAATCACAATTTTGCCATTATAGTCAATGGCAGGCAGAAGACAACAAGGCTACTTAATAGTGGTTGCTGAGGGGGAAGGCTCACTGCTAGACTTGTAACTAGGCATTAGCAGTCAGTTCTATGCAAATGAGGGGAATGATACTGAATCACAGATTTTCCCTCATTGCTAGCCAGCACCCAACTGTGTAGGTGCAGGAAAACCATGGTGCAAGCCTAAGAGTTAGCTGATATCATAGAGGGGTGTGTCAGGCAAACTGTAAACTTATTGGAGCTCTGTGGTTCGGGTTTGCCATTATCCTAGCAGAGCTAAGGAAGGGTGTGTGTCTGAAACTGCCTAGCAGTATTTACATTGCCTAAACGGGTGTGCACACCGAGCACTGGGTTTTAAACAAACAAACAAAAAAAATGAAACCAGGAAATAGCAGCTTCGTTCACATCTGTTAGTTCTGTGTTTGCGCGGCATGCTTCGGGGCTTAAACACGTAGGTAATGAGAAGGAAAAACAGCAGTAGGAAGGTAATCAAGGAGAACTAGTATAGCTGGCAGGTGAAATGTATCAGAATCAGCCAATTACACAGGCAGCAGCCCAGCCCAGCATACTACTGTAAACTATGCAAAACACTTTTCCCTCTGGTTTTTCCCACAAACTCTATACCACTGGTGTACACAAATGGGGAAATTATACCTAACAAAAGCAGCAAAATGATAGGGGTTGCTTTTGCTCTCATATATCAACATGTGGAAGAGGCTGAGGGTGGTGAGAATGACAGAGCTGATGACCAACCCACAGTGAGGAGAAGGAGAAGAGTGTACAGACCCAGGGTAACCTACCAGGGGCTACATGAGCTGGAGATAGTGGAGCACTGTAGGGTGGACAGGGTCCTCCTACAGCAAATTGTTGAGCTGTGCCAGCCACGCCTCACACACAGAACCAACAGAGGGGAACCCATCCCAGTCGATACTAAGTTACATCTAGGATTAAGAACACTAGCCCCAGGTACCTTCCAAAGGCCAACTGGGGATATCATGGGGATCTCACAGGCATCAGCATCTAGGGTACTCCATCAGTTCCTGGATGCCATATCAGCACATGCTGGTGAGCACATATATTTTCTTAACACCTGTGAGGCGTTGACCAGCAATATGTGTCTCTTCCACCAAATAGCAGAATACCCTGAGGTAGTGGGTGCTATAGAATGCACGCACATACACATCAAAGCACCACCTGGTGAGCGGAGTAGAGTTTACATAAACCGCAAGGGCTTCCCCTCCATCAACACACCCAAACAAGAACTCCATAATGAGGCACACACACAGACCAGAATCATAATAGAGCATGTGTTTGGGATGCTCAAGTCACGGTTCCGGTGCCTGGACATATCTGGTGGAGTCTTGCAGTAGTCACTAGCTATATGTACCCAAATTGTCATTGTATGTGCCATGCTACACAATATGATCCTGTGGAAACAGCTGCAGCATGAACAGCATAGGGCAAGGCCACACAGACCACACCATTGCCAAGGCCAGCCCAGGCACAGAGGGACTCGGAGGAGAAACAACCTGAGCCTGCCCTTATAGGCAAAAGGAGGCATGCCCAGTATGCCCAGGCCTTGGCAAAGAGGCAATGCATAGCACGTACACTGACATTGTAGGAACCCAGAGAATGACACCTCTCTCAGACTCGCACATAGAGTAAAAGGGATGCCAAACATGACACTACCTGTGCTTAACCATGTATAGAGAGTGTACTACGTGCATCTGACATAGTCAGCCCTCCAACACCATCCTCAATACTGGCACAGACACAAGGTAAGTCAGTCTCACTATCAATTGCTGAATGTAGTAGTATGTTCTAACTGTATCTATGGTATGGATGTGAGCATGTAAGGGAATTGTGTGGTTGAATGGGATGGCAGCAAATAGTAGACACCTATATTGGCAGCATGAAATCTTTAACAAATATTGGTGTCAACATAGTAGGCAGCACTAGACAAGGTGACAAAACCCACTGCAGAACATGTGGTGGGCTAAATGTGTGTCCATGGGACACACACATGCATGTCATTGAGGCTCACATACCCAACAGCAGTCTCAGCCAACAGGACAGGTGTAGACAAACACAAAGAAAGGCTGTGCTAAGGCCTCTGATTGATGACTGTGGAGAACAGCCCCCCTACAGCCCTACACAGACAGACTACAACAGGTCAGGCAGTGGGATATTAGTGCTGAAGGGTAAGAAGTCTGAAACTGAAATGTAGATCAATAAAATCTAAGAACTGTACTACACTGATATGCCTCTAGTCTGCAGGATAGGTCAGAATACAGAATGAAATGGAAGCCAGCAAAGTACCTGAAATACCAGTACAGTCATAGCAAATGTTTACAGTTGTCAGGTGATCCCCCCCCCCCCACAATCCTATGTAGAAATGTAGTAACATGTGCATGTGGGTATAATAGCAGTGGAACACAGATTACTTTAGCTGGCCAAAGTAGCAGGATAGATTGTTGCATGTGTACGATATGCAGGGTTCTGTGTGTTAGGTTGTTGTGTGTTGTATATTGTGTGAAAGTGGTCAGCATGTAGGCATGGGGGGTTGTGTCCTAGTGGCCAGTACTGTTGATGGCAGGACCAAGTTCTCAGAACTGCAGTGCCAAACACAATGCATCCCAGCAAGACACAATCCAGCAGTAATCCATGCTAATTATTTGGATGTAATATCTGTCACCATCTGAAAGATGGACATGGCATGAATGTGGGCCCAGACATACAAACAGTACACAGGTGAAAGTACCCTAGATAGAGAGTGTATAAAATGTTACTATCAAATGGACACACCTTTGGATTTGTACATACAGGTTAGCAGCACATTAGTTGGCTGTGAAGTATGGAATACTGATGTAGTCTGGCCAAACACTGGCAGACCACAAAAGGCAGGGGTATGAAGTACTGAGAAACTGCTGATGTCCCCGCACAAGCCAGCATAAGTGGAATGCCCCACGTATATCTGTGCGTCAGCTGCAAGTAGCTTCCATAGCACACATGCACTCAGCCCACACCACCGTCAGCCACAAGTACATCATAAGTTATATCCCTGCTGTTAATAATGAGTACAATATGACCCCCACCTCTGTATGGGAATAGCCACAGAATGCAGCATGCTGAAGAGGAGTCCCATGCAGGTGTGTCCCTAGCTGTAAGCAGCACCCCCCTGCCAGCATCCAGACCAATGGATCAATAAGGACAGAAACTATTGCCATTAACACCTTGCACACCTACCCTGTCACCCCAGGGGAATACAGTGGCTTTCAGCCTGGGACTGTAGGATAGACACAATGCACTGGCCTGCTACAAATGGCCTACATCACTATCAAATGCCCTACAGTCCTCTGTCAAAGGCTTGTGTCTCGCTCATACTGCCAATGTATGTTATTTCATGGACTCCCAAATAATGACATAACACAATCCACAGAACACAAAAGCAAGACCATGTCGACAAATCCCAGTAGCATGTCCACCATGTCCTACTGCATGAACTGTGGACCAACCCCTAAATGCTGCTGGGATGAAGTGATAACTATAGGGATACATATCAGATATTGTTTGCATAATGTTCAGAAGAGGATAGAATAACAGAGGGGGGTAGAAGCACAGATGCCATGCAGTGTGTGAAGTCGGAAACTCAGATGTGTGCACATATTATCCCTGCCTGCAAACATAGGAATGGGTGGCTACAAACCTGCTTGTAAACCAAAATGTGAAGGGGTAATGACCAGAAATATGAGCCCTGCCAGTGGGTAACCTGAGTGAATCTGTACAGCTGTGAGATATGGCCACAGCAGGATATGACCATTCTGTCACATCAATAGATGTACAAGCATGGGATCCTCGGCCACCACAGTACCAAGGTGCTGAACCATTTACATAGACCCATCAGCAAGTGTCTGCAACTCCCCCTCCAGAATGGCATGATTGTGCAAGAATATGTAGGCTGCAGACCACAATACTGGAAACAGCTTCATTAATCTTGTATTCCCCAGTAAATTACTGCAGGCAAATATGTGTACCTGTCAGTAGTTGAAGACAAAAAACATCACAGTGTAAACCAGTACATATGTCTGAATATTTCTGCTAACACCAAAAACCATGTAGCAGAAGCAGCACAGACACAGTTACAGTATCCCACATTCCTTTGCCCATTGTGACCCCATATTGTCAACCAATCTACAGATATCCTGCAGAAACAGGTTGTTAGATGTAGGTGTAGAACACAAATGCCTGCACTGGAGCACAACCTACCTGGAATGGATTCACACATTCAATATAGAAGGCCATACTGGGCATGCTCCCACACTTAGAGAAATGAAGCCCATGTCTGAAAACAAAATACTGAAAGGTCATACTAAGCATTCTCCCACACTTAAGAAATGAAGTCCATGTCTGGCAACAAAAATGAAGCCCATGTATGGCAACAACAGTGGTCTATACATATCTGTCAGTTGCAGATGTCTGTGCACACACTCCACATTGCACACCAGTAATGCTTTGTACACACATCGGATAAATACAACTGTTCGGTAACAGGAAACAGGAATATGTCATTTCCTGATGTAGTATTTTTAAAGTGAGTGTTTTTTGTCTAACTTGTTTCTCTGAAGAAGCTGCAGTGGTCTGTGGCGAAAACGCTCTTTTGGTTTGTTCAAAATAAAAGCGTTAAGAAGCTTTTTGACTCGGAGGCGTTTCTGTCTGCAAACAAGGTTCCTCATTGTGTACTTTTTGGTCTGACTTGTTTGAAAGCAGTTTTTGTGGTTTTTTGTAAGAGGATTCCTGTTGGTTTGCAGCTTTGCAGCCTTTCGTGTTTTATCTTGTTTTACCGGTAGTTGTTAGCAGTTGACTAACAGTTGAGTTAATGGCAACTGGCAGCACTGCTATGGACACTGACTTAACTTCGCTGATAGCAGGTCTATCAGCTAGACTGGATGACATGAACTCGAGGATGGATACGATGCAAGCTTCCTTCCATGCACTGAGAAATGGTCCGAGCCGGAATGGTTTGACAATAGAGCACAGCCAGGGCCCAAATGAAGACTGGATCCCAGCAGCGCAACCTAACCCTCGGACTATGTCACCTGCGATGTTCTTGGCACAGGAATGAGCCAAGGACCTGGATTACAGCTTTCGGTTTAAGTCCGAGTGGCCTGGAAGCAATAAGACGGACTGGTTAGACGCTGCAGTGGCCTCTAACGAGCATACCATCGTCAAACAACTGCTCGGAATGGAGCAGTTGCTGGTTCCAGTAATGACAATATACCTACAGGGTCTAATAATAGAATTCCAGACCTCGGTGGCTGGCTTTTGGACACTACTAACTTGCTTTTCACCGAGCAAGGAATAAACACAGGTACTGTCGCAAACAATGATGGCTTATGCTTATCAGAAAAGCTTAAGATTTTTGACTCTAAATTATTAAAATTAAAAAAACTGCAGCTTGAGTCTGCTTACTTCAAGCAATGCATTAATGAAAATATTGTACCAAAAGGCTTGGAATAATTTTACGCCTTCTGGTTTAATTTCAGACCATGACTTCTTGATTGACCTGGAGGCTCTTTTTCAGAAACATGGTGCTGAGTTAATGAATGTTATTATTAAGCACTATGGTGCAAATGTTGATGTTGTATTAAAAGAAATTAATGATTTAGACAATGAAATTAAGCAACATTTAGATTTTAATAGGTACCAGTTCGATTACGGACGGATTTTGTCCAGTATTGATACTCTGCTACTTAAACTAAAGGGAAACTAGAGTAAAAATTGAGTAGGGACAGAGGCTTATGGTAAAATGCTGCTTACCCTAACCTTAAAGGGACCAGACATGTTAAGTATAAGTAGTAATAATGAATATCCGGTCCAAACACTAGGTGAGGATGAGGACGTGGTAGAAGACCTTGATGAAGAAGACTCTGGGAATGTTCATGCCACCCCAACACCTAGAAGGAGTAACAGAATTAAGGGCTTTGCTAAAGATAAGGGAAGCCACGAGAGAAGTGACAAAGGTTACAATGACAACAGGGGCACAACACTTATAATGCAGGGAATAGTAACAACAAAAATTTTTTAGGCAACGCAAGAAGTCTTACAGGAACAGAACGAAGTAACAAACTTGCCCGCTTGACCCCATACCTAACTTCTTGGTGGCAGATAGTTCTAGTATAGTCGACGCTGATGCCTCTACCTCACCTTCTTATGGTGGGCCCCTGTCATTCTCACTAACAAATGGCGACTTTTACCATTTACAATTTTTCTGACATTATTTTGGACCAACAATTGATAGAATTGTTAGCTTTGAAACACTTTTGTTCCAACTTCCTATGGGAATGTTGCTAAAGAAATTATTGAACTAAAGTGTTTTGTAAGAAAAATGAATCTTAAGTTACTGTTCAATCATGAAACAGAGGCTGTGAATCATGGTGAAGTAAACATCCCCAATGTAGGACTTCCAAAACTGTCCAGTGTTTTTAATCCTCCATTACATTCTACGTTGGAATTGTTTGAGAACATGTGTGAATTTGATTTTAGATTTTGGGTAACAAATATAATGAATATAATAGGCCTACAACTCCCAATATTTCTAAAGAACAACGCTTATTACTGGATGAACTTAGTCAGTTACCTATACGGGTGTTAAAACCCGGACAAGGGAGGAGGCTTGGTGATTTTTCATAATGTCACCTATAATGAGAAAATGACTTCCTCCTGGATAGTGATGCCTACACAAAAGCTTCAAGAAATGAAGTTAACGGTACCACACAAAGGATCAGGGATATTTTAGGGACCTTTTCTTAACGGGGAAAATTGATATCAAGACATATAATTATATTGACATCATGTCTTCCAAGATCCCCGTTATGTTTGGGATCCCTAAAATCCATAAAAGTGTTACTGACCCCCCTATGAGAGCTTTGATTGACAGTAGATCCTCTATTACTTACCCATGTTCCAAACTAATCACACACATCTTGGACAAATACGTTAAGTACATTCCAAGTGTGTGTAAGGATTCATGGACATTTTTGGACAACATAAACAAACTGCCATTCAATGAAGATGACAACTTGTTAACTATTGATGTCATTGACCTCTATACGTGCATACCGCACTTAGAGGCGGTTGAATGGACAGGGTCAATGTTACAAAATTTTGGGCCCAGATTGGAGGTCGAACTGGTTATGGAATTACTTGAAATAGTACTAACCAGTAACTACTTCCTTTGACGGTGACTTCTATTTACAGAAACGGGTGGCGATGGGCTCCCCATGTGGAGCAGGTGTGGCAAACTATGTAATGGGGTACTGGGAAGCAAACATCTT
Organism: Protopterus annectens; assembly: GCF_019279795.1. Classification (NCBI taxonomy): domain Eukaryota; kingdom Metazoa; phylum Chordata; order Ceratodontiformes; family Protopteridae; genus Protopterus; species Protopterus annectens. The sequence goes on from NC_056732.1 coordinate 1,052,505,076, forward strand.
GGCTGATCTCCTGGTATTATGGCCCCTGTTACCTTCTACACCCGCTACCTTGACGACATGTTCCTCCTGTTCAGGGGTCAGAATTGGAAGAAAAACTTAGTGGATAATATCAGTAATTCCACTGAGTTCCTGAAGTTCACTTTTAAATTTTCTACCTCCGAGCTGGATTATTTAGATGTCAAACTTACGAAGGATATTTGTCATCAGTGCTTCAGGTCCACCGTCTTTAGGAAAGCCACATACTGCAATTCTTTCCTGCACTTCACCAGCTTTCACCCTCACAAACAGAAAAGATCTATAGTGAAGGGACAGCTGGTGAGGGCAGGAAGAATGTGCAGCACTGTGGATTTTGTTAAGGAATGTTCATTTCTGAAGGAAATGTTCACTAACCGTGGCTATCCTGAGAAAATGGTTTGTGAACTTATTGAGGAAGTTACTCTTAAAAGAACTAGAGGCTTCTACACCTTTATTGACTAAACAAAAGGTCTCCTCCAGTGTAGTTAGTAGTTTCACAGATGAGGTGCCTATAAGTGGTCTAATAGGTAGCAATGTTGACCAGAGAATCAAACACAGATTTATCTTTGAGCTTCGTCACTATTTTTAGTACTAATTCAGAAGCAATTCTGGACATCATCCGTAAGAATTGGAGGTTGATATCCTCAAACCCATCACTAGCAGGAAAATTGGGACGAACCCAGATTTATTTTTAAACGATCTAAAAATTTGAAGGAACTATTACAAAGGGATATCCAACAGCATAGTTTTTATAAAAGGAAAGGAATGTCCAGATGTGGATTCTGTAACTTCTGTAACAATGTCCGAACAGGGGAGACATTCCTTGTTAGGGACAGGAAGTTTGTCATCAAGCATGCACTTAATTGTGAGAGCAAATCAGTTATATACATTGCTATGTGCAACTGCTGCTCTGGGTTCTACATCGAAAAAACGGACAGGAGACTGCTAGATAGGATGTATGAGCACTTGTATGCAATTAGGACATGTAAAGATGACAACGCACTGGCCAAACATATTGCATTGTTCCCAGGACATAGTTTTAGCTTTATGGCTATAGACCATGTACCCTTAAAAATCAGAGGGGGCCCTGTATCTTTAATACTAGAAAATTGTGAGCTGGATTGGCAGTTGCGCTTGGACGCTTTCTGTCTCCCTGGCCTTAACACTAACTGCAACATTGCCCCAGTTCTTAAATTAAAAAGTTATTTCAGGTAAAACCTACTGTTACTATATAGTTTTCTCTGACTTTAGGTCTGACCCGTATATCAGGCAACACATATTGGATGACTTGGCAGTCTTGTTTGTTCTCAGCACCTTGCACTAACACATTGGGTCTAGCTAGTTGACTCGACCGTCTACTATTCAGGGCTTGCTTAACCTAACAGTCAGGTTTATAACCTGGTCTTAGTGGTCTTAGTAGGAAGACACAATGGATTCTCACGTGCTGAATCTTTTAGGTCGCGTGTTTTTCCTGAGGGCAAAGGATACTTTTCCTTTTTCCCTCCCCCCCTTCTTCTCTTTTCTCCTTAGTCCTGCATGGTTACAGCACAAACAGAATGTTTAATAAACTAAGCCTTAGCAAATATGAGCAGTATTTATCCCTTACACACACCTCATACAAGGCAAATTTGTTTTTAATGTTTTAAGTGAGTATCAGAGTATACTTTTTGATAGATCTACTTACATATTTTGTATAGTAGTTTATTTTAAATAGTAATGACATCTGTTTTTTGTCATCTATATTATTGTTAAGTCGCTGAGATCTTTTTTCATATAATTGAATCCATTTCTTATTGTTGTGTGCTATTTTTAAAAATGATTCTAAATGTGGGATGCCTTTAACTTTTTAGCACTTTGTATGTGTTTTTAAATACAACTGTTCGGTAACAGGAAACAGGAATATGTCATTTCCTGATGTAGTATTTTTAAAGTGAGTGTTTTTTGTCTAACTTGTTTCTCTGAAGAAGCTGCAGTGGTCTGTGGCGAAAACGCTCTTTTGGTTTGTTCAAAATAAAAGCGTTAAGAAGCTTTTTGACTCGGAGGCATTTCTGTCTGCAAACAAGGTTCCTCATTGTGTACTTTTTATGTATAGAGAGTGTACTACGTGCATCTGACATAGTCAGCCCTCCAACACCATCCTCAATACTGGCACAGACACAAGGTAAGTCAGTCTCACTATCAATTGCTGAATGTAGTAGTATGTTCTAACTGTATCTATGGTATGGATGTGAGCATGTAAGGGAATTGTGTGGTTGAATGGGATGGCAGCAAATAGTAGACACCTATATTGGCAGCATGAAATCTTTAACAAATATTGGTGTCAACATAGTAGGCAGCACTAGACAAGGTGACAAAACCCACTGCAGGACATGTGGTGGGCTAAATGTGTGTCCATGGGACACACACATGCATGTCATTGAGGCTCACATACCCAACAGCAGTCTCAGCCAACAGGACAGGTGTAGACAAACACAAAGAAAGGCTGTGCTAAGGCCTCTGATTGATGACTGTGGAGAACAGCCCCCCTACAGCCCTACACAGACAGACTACAACAGGTCAGGCAGTGGGATATTAGTGCTGAAGGGTAAGAAGTCTGAAACTGAAATGTAGATCAATAAAATCTAAGAACTGTACTACACTGATATGCCTCTAGTCTGCAGGATAGGTCAGAATACAGAATGAAATGGAAGCCAGCAAAGTACCTGAAATACCAGTACAGTCATAGCAAATGTTTACAGTTGTCAGGTGATCCCCCCCCCCCCACAATCCTATGTAGAAATGTAGTAACATGTGCATGTGGGTATAATAGCAGTGGAACACAGATTACTTTAGCTGGCCAAAGTAGCAGGATAGATTGTTGCATGTGTACGATATGCAGGGTTCTGTGTGTTAGGTTGTTGTGTGTTGTATATTGTGTGAAAGTGGTCAGCATGTAGGCATGGGGGGTTGTGTCCTAGTGGCCAGTACTGTTGATGGCAGGACCAAGTTCTCAGAACTGCAGTGCCAAACACAATGCATCCCAGCAAGACACAATCCAGCAGTAATCCATGCTAATTATTTGGATGTAATATCTGTCACCATCTGAAAGATGGACATGGCATGAATGTGGGCCCAGACATACAAACAGTACACAGGTGAAAGTACCCTAGATAGAGAGTGTATAAAATGTTACTATCAAATGGACACACCTTTGGATTTGTACATACAGGTTAGCAGCACATTAGTTGGCTGTGAAGTATGGAATACTGATGTAGTCTGGCCAAACACTGGCAGACCACAAAAGGCAGGGGTATGAAGTACTGAGAAACTGCTGATGTCCCCGCACAAGCCAGCATAAGTGGAATGCCCCACGTATATCTGTGCGTCAGCTGCAAGTAGCTTCCATAGCACACATGCACTCAGCCCACACCACCGTCAGCCACAAGTACATCATAAGTTATATCCCTGCTGTTAATAATGAGTACAATATGACCCCCACCTCTGTATGGGAATAGCCACAGAATGCAGCATGCTGAAGAGGAGTCCCATGCAGGTGTGTCCCTAGCTGTAAGCAGCACCCCCCTGCCAGCATCCAGACCAATGGATCAATAAGGACAGAAACTATTGCCATTAACACCTTGCACACCTACCCTGTCACCCCAGGGGAATACAGTGGCTTTCAGCCTGGGACTGTAGGATAGACACAATGCACTGGCCTGCTACAAATGGCCTACATCACTATCAAATGCCCTACAGTCCTCTGTCAAAGGCTTGTGTCTCGCTCATACTGCCAATGTATGTTATTTCATGGACTCCCAAATAATGACATAACACAATCCACAGAACACAAAAGCAAGACCATGTCGACAAATCCCAGTAGCATGTCCACCATGTCCTACTGCATGAACTGTGGACCAACCCCTAAATGCTGCTGGGATGAAGTGATAACTATAGGGATACATATCAGATATTGTTTGCATAATGTTCAGAAGAGGATAGAATAACAGAGGGGGGTAGAAGCACAGATGCCATGCAGTGTGTGAAGTCGTAAACTCAGATGTGTGCACATATTATCCCTGCCTGCAAACATAGGAATGGGTGGCTACAAACCTGCTTGTAAACCAAAATGTGAAGGGGTAATGACCAGAAATATGAGCCCTGCCAGTGGGTAACCTGAGTGAATCTGTACAGCTGTGAGATATGGCCACAGCAGGATATGACCATTCTGTCACATCAATAGATGTACAAGCATGGGATCCTCGGCCACCACAGTACCAAGGTGCTGAACCATTTACATAGACCCATCAGCAAGTGTCTGCAACTCCCCCTCCAGAATGGCATGATTGTGCAAGAATATGTAGGCTGCAGACCACAATACTGGAAACAGCTTCATTAATCTTGTATTCCCCAGTAAATTACTGCAGGCAAATATGTGTACCTGTCAGTAGTTGAAGACAAAAACATCACAGTGTAAACCAGTACATATGTCTGAATATTTCTGCTAACACCAAAAACCATGTAGCAGAAGCAGCACAGACACAGTTACAGTATCCCACATTCCTTTGCCCATTGTGACCCCATATTGTCAACCAATCTACAGATATCCTGCAGAAACAGGTTGTTAGATGTAGGTGTAGAACACAAATGCCTGCACTGGAGCACAACCTACCTGGAATGGATTCACACATTCAATATAGAAGGCCATACTGGGCATGCTCCCACACTTAGAGAAATGAAGCCCATGTCTGAAAACAAAATACTGAAAGGTCATACTAAGCATTCTCCCACACTTAAGAAATGAAGTCCATGTCTGGCAACAAAAATGAAGCCCATGTATGGCAACAACAGTGGTCTATACATATCTGTCAGTTGCAGATGTCTGTGCACACACTCCACATTGCACACCAGTAATGCTTTGTACACACATCGGATATGAATACACACATATATCCAAGGACAACACACTATAATATGTCAAACATACACATATATAGATGTGGGGAAGAGAGTGACAGACAGTGACAAAGAGATTCCCATCATGAGGCCTGTCCCACCCAGCACACATCCAACTGGCCAATACCACATGATGTGCAAATGTCTATCACTGTAAACATTTGCTTCTAGCAGCCCTCAACACTATGGTGTCTGCAGTGCTTGTGATAACTGTGTAACATGACAGTACAAGTCATTATTCATCTAGCAGTTGTATACATGCTCCTGTCAAATGTAAACCTGTGTGTGACTGAATGTTGTGTGTGTGCTTCCAGATGAATGGTTTATGGCCCATTCACACACACACACACACACACACACACACACTGCACTCCCCATTGCCCTGCTTTAGCTAGCCTGCTGCCATCATTCACCTTGAAATACACCTTTGGAGAAAAGCTGCCCCTGTAAGCTCTGTGGCATGTGCTATAACTGCGTAATGCTATAGGGTTATGTACTAGTTAGATAGGAGTTTTAATCCCAGACATGGCAACTGTAAGACTCTGTGTGTATGTAGACATCAATGCTTTTGAGGCCAGTCACAGTCACTACACATTCCATTGTCCCACTTTGGCAAGCCTGCTGATGTCATTTACCTTGAAATACACCTCTGGAGAAGGGCTATCCCCATAAGCTCCGTGGCACGCGTTCTAACTGCGTCATGTTATAGTGTGATGTACTAGTTAGGTTGGAGCTCTAATCCCAGACATGGCAACTGTGTGTGTGTGTGTGTGTGTGTGTGTGTGTGTGTGTGTGTGTGTGTGTGTGTGTGTGTGTGTGTGTGTGTGTGTGTGTGTGTGTGTGTGTGTGTGTGTGTAGGGATCAATGCTTTTGAGGCCAGTCACAGTCACTACACTTTCCATTGCCCCACTTTGGCAAGCCTTCTGATGTCATTCACCTTGAAATAGACCTTTGGAGAAAGGCTAGCCTTATATGTTCCGTGGCACGTGCTATAAGTGGGTAATACTATAGTGTAATGTCTTAGTTAGATAGAAGTTCTAATCCCACACATGGCCATTGTGCAGCTGTTTGTGTGTGTAGAGATGCATGCTTTTGAAGCCAGTCACAGTCACTACACTTTACATTGTCCTACTTTGGCAAGCCTGCTGATGTAATTCCCCTTAAAATACACCTTTGGAGAAGAGCTAACCCTGTAAGCACCTTGGCTTGTGCTATAACTGTGTAATGCTATTGTGTGATGCACTAGCTAGGTAGGAGCTCTAATCCCAGACATGGCAACTGTGAGACTTTGCGCTTGTGTGTGCAGGGATCAATCCTTTTGAGGCCAGTCACAGTCACTACACTTTCCATTGCCCTACTTTGTCAAGCCTGCTGATGTTGTTCACCTTGAAATACACCTTTGGAGAAGGGCTAACCCTAGAAACTCTGTGACGCATGCGATAAATGCGGTACACTGTTGTAGCAATACATAGCTAGGTAGGGGTTTGAATCTCAGTACTGTCAAGTGTGTTTGTCATCAGTAACCTGTTTGGAGGTAGCTGTGGCTGTGTATTAACAGGACTCATTGTGGGGCTGGTTTTGCAAATGTATTATATTTAGGACTTACTATATGTCACAATGTCCACCTTACAAGGACAACAGATGTCAAACAGCAGAGAGGCTGGTGTAGAATATCCATACACCTACATGTGACATTATGGATTGGTGAACAATAAAGGTAACCCATGTATTACCCAGAGAACACTTTCCACCCATGTCTCAAACACAAACAAAATTGGCTAGGCAACAATCACTATATTGGTAGTTCCCTGCATACTGCCCACAGATCGTAACCACGGTGTGATTGCAGTGGACTAAAGAGGACATGACACCCTGTTTCTTCCCTACAATAGGTAAATAATTGCTTACAGTGATCCTTTGCTATGTTCCCCACCAGACGCCTGCAATAACTGTAGAGTCTGCAAATGTAACCCACAAAGGAAATACCATGCCTTATACACATGCCCTGTATGGACAGATGCCCCTAACACCAGTGAATACCTGTATCATGCTGTCAATGTAGTTGCAGGCACAACCTCAGTTCCATAGCCAGTTCTCACCACATGAGATCAGGAATGCCACATCAGATAATAACAATCTGTCCACACAACATGCCCCAGACACCCCAGGTACACTTCCACATGTCACAGAACATGCATGTGGGACATGTGCACAACCCAGACACTGTCTATGTTATGGAATATAGAACACATACATGGCAAGCATTGCATAGCACTGGCCACCCACAATAGCAACCCAGATGAGTGGATGGTAATTACAATACCCACCTGTGTGGGCCAATCCAGGGACTACACCCCTGAGCCACACTGCAGACCATTGTCATGTGGTCTGATGCCAAGGTATACCCTTTGCCTAGCCTTGTACAGTCTTCTGGCATAGTCAACTACTACACACCTGTGAAGCAATGAACCCATGCATGTCAGTACTGGCAAATCTGTGTGTGTGTGTGTGTGTGTGTGTGTGTGTGTGTGTGTGTGTGTGTGTGTGTGTGTGTGTGTGTGTGTGTGTGTGTGTGTGTGTGTGGAGATTAATGATTTGGAAGCCATTCACACTAACTACACCTCCCATTGCCCTACTGTAGCATGCCTTCTGATGTCAGTCACCTTGACATACCCTTTGCCCATATATTAGCCTGATAACCTCTGTGGCACATGTGATACCTGCATAATACTGTAGTACTGTAAACTAGTTATCAAGGAATTCTAATCCTAACTCTGCCAACTGTGATAATGTGTGTGAGTACCTGAGAGAGTGTGGTTGTGTCTTCCTTGACATCTGCTTTTGTGGACAGGCACATGTACTACACTTACCTTATCCCTCCTTTATCACTGTTGTTGACGTCACTTGCCTTTAAAGATACCTTTGGACAGCTCTTCAACATGTAAGCTCTGAGGCGCATGCAGTAAATGCATAAAAATGTAATAGCAATGCACAGTTAGGCAGGAGTTCGAATCCCAGTACTGGCAAGTGTGTAACACAATTGTGTTTAGCTCTTACTTTGACTCTGTTTGTGTCTCTCACTTCCTCTCTAATGGATGTGGAAAAGTACAGCTGCTTTGCTTAGGCAGCAGCTTGTCTTTTGTAAATGATGCTCATGATCAGCTGATGGCCTGTGCATGATTTGCAGTCCCCCACTAGCCGATTGCATGTGGAACAGCTGTGGTATCATTCCCATAGCCAATTGCATGGAAACACACTCCTATAACTAAGAACACCATGTGGGTGTTGGACCTTTTCATTCACTGTGAGCAGGACTTCATGCCGGTGTTTGACAAACAGCTTCACAGAGAGTAGTGGGATATACCTCTTACAACATGCACTGTGGAGACAGGCCAACAAACAGGAGGGGGATGTTCCAGACATGAGGACATAATGTAAGTCTTGCTCTTCTACATTTGAAGTAATGTTGGTTTAACAGGGTTTGTGTGGATATGGCTGGTCTACATTATTTAATATTTGTCATGACAGTGTTATGTGGTTCGGCAAGCTCCCACCTGTAGGGCTATCTGCAAACTGGCCATTGTTTGGAGTCTTACATGTGTTGTATTACTCACACATGTCTTAGCTTTAGAAATACAGTAGCATACTCTGAGGATTGCAGTCAGTACATGGTGACAGCCATGTGAGTTACTGACTTCATATCCCTCAGTAGACATATGTCACAACAAACTCTGTTACACCAGTAAATGTATGGGTTCATCACTGCAACATGTCAATATTGGCCCTGTGTTAGTGCCTCCAGCCACAACTCTGTCAAACGTTGTACATATGTCATGCAGTAAGAGGTGCATATGTTCAGTACATCATATATTAACTGACATCATAAATGATAACAAGCCAGTGAGATACCAGACTGCTAGACATGCTATGTATAGTAGGCTTTATATCTGAGGACAAAACCTGGATATTCTGTTGTAGTGTGCACAGTAGTGAGGTCTGTGTACTTATGGTGATTGTTGACAGAGTGTTTAATGTGAATATGTACCTTGGCCTGTGTACAGACTATGGTAGATGTCATTGTTCTTGGTCCTGTGCTATGTGATGTTGCATGCTGCTCCAGTGTATTGTACCCTATCGGAGAACACATTTGTAGGGCCAGACTGACACATGTCCCATACTACAGTCAGGCATCAGTATACACTGTGTATTGGCCTAGTATATGTAGGCAAGGTGTGTGAATGGCACGTATGAAGATGGTGTTGTTCACACAGTCCATATACTGCAATATTAAGTATGCTTACCATATGTGACTGCGGCTGTGTCAGACTGGTTGTGGGTATGCACTTTCACACAGGTGTCTGTTACTCCATGCTGTTACATGCCTGTAGAGCTTGCTATATTTGCAGGTACATGTGTAATCCCCCATACAAAATGGGGGCCAGTGTTGTGGCAGTCTGCCTGTAGTTTGCACAGTGCTTTGTGACATGTCTAGCCGCTCAGTGTATTTACCCAGTGTGATGTCATGTCTAGATATTTGTCACATGTACTGTTGCCGGGCCACCATAACTGTGTATTTCTGACAAAGCAGTGGGATGCTCTACAGATGTATGTCACTAACTAGTGTATAGTATGTGGGTTTGTGACCTCTGCTCCTTCAGTTATTATGTGTCAGGACAGACAGGTGTGTGTGAATGCATAAACTGTGTGAGCTTATCTATTCCAGTATTTTTATGATATCCCCATTTATATAGCTATAAACATCCACTTTGTCAGGCTTGGTCCACATGTCTTGCACTAAGGGGTGCTGTGTATACCTCTGGACTGACCAGAGTGTGTCAGACTATCCATATTTATTGGTCATATCTATGCTGTATTCCACAGGAGCATTACTGTGAGTTGTGTGGTATTGTACTATGATAATCGTATGATTTGTGTCAGTAACTGATGGCGTACATGTCAATATCAGATGTGACTTCCCACACAACATTACTATTAAGACAACCCTTGTTATAGTAGCAAAAGTCTACATGTATACCTGCAATATTTACATGACGTCCCCTTGCACTAAGAGGTTGTGACTATTGGTGCTGGGGTATAACTCCACTATATGTTATGGACATATGTTATACATATATGTATATATATATATATATATATATATATATATATATATATATATATATATATATATATATATACACTCACACATACACACACACACACACACACACACACACACACACACACACACACACACACATATATATATATATATATATATATATATATATATACATACATACATACATATACACATATGTATATGTTTACATATATACAGGTATATATGTATATATCTTCATATATATATATATATATATATATATATATATATATATATATAGAGAGAGAGAGAGAGAGAGAGAGAGTGAAGACACACTCCCACCCACCTTAATAAACTTTGCTGTCTCTTCTCTCCTTCACTTTACAGGTAGTTTGAATTAATACTTACCCCCTCTGAGGCCTTCACTGATAGATTTCCACTGATTGCCTCTCTGGTTTCTTTGCATTCTACCTGGTTTACACCCCTTGTGCTATCTCCATCTCCAAATACTAAGTCTATATTACAATCCTGCTGAGCATGGAGCCATCTTTCAATTTCTAGTCTCCCACCAGGACACAAGTGCTCTTCAGCAATTGCATTCTGCTTGCTGGTAAGCCATTAGACCTCTGGAATTTGTTTAAAGTGTTCAAATTTGTAAAGTAATACTTACTTTTTACTCATCTTGGTGGGCTCTGCCTCCTCTGTTCACCCTCACTAATGCTTGGGCTCTGTCCGCTCCCCTGCCCTGCCCCCTATTCCCTCCCACCCCCACTATCTCTACATTTATAGTAATCACACCCACAGCTACACCAATCAAAGCTCCTCAAGTCAGATTACATTATACCACACCAACTTGCTCCACACAAAATACTCCCATTCACTCTCATTTCCACTATGCATTTTTTACATCACCCACACTACGTACCCATCTACATATAGTGCAACCCTATAATTCTTATTCAGACCCCACCTAGAACCAACTTAAACTTTATAACCATGACTATCACACCACTAAGTCTAGTTTGTCTTCTCATAATTCTTTATAACACCGCAAGTTATCACTCTAGTAATATCCCTAAACTCAGTAGCACAACAGTACATTATGCACTCTTGTATAAAGACACCGCACATTATAATAATATCTGCCCACAATTGTTCAAGAACTACATAACGGACCAGTTCAGACCTAAACACATATGCTCTCATTCCTACTCCAAAAAACACAATACTTTCTCTCACTCCTAACCAAATTCCAACATCTGTATCACCATTTTAACACCAGGCTCACCATAAGTGGGGATATCCACCCCAACCCAGGACCAAACCATCCTGTCCAACACAAACTGCTCCAACACAAATGTCAGAACATAACACCCCCACTATCTTCATCCCTGGGCAAATCAACAACAGCAGCAAAACCAGCCATCGTTTAACGCTAAATATTAATATTAGAAGTACAAAAAATAAAATAGCTGAACTCCAGCTCACAATAGCACACTACTCCCCAGACATAGTAGCTTTAAAAGAAACCAGGCTAAATAAAAACATGGTTAACTCAGAAGTTCTCCCTACCAGCTACAATATCATTAGACAAGACAGACCACTTTGTAAAGGGGGTGGTACTGCCTTACTGTATAAGTCCAACTTAACTGTACATCAATTACCAAACTCCCCCAAAAATTGGGACATACTTACCTCACAACTTCAACTTCACCCTAAATAGGTCATCACCACAACTATGATCTATATTCCACCTGGTAATACACCTGCTAGCCTTGAAGAATTCTTATCCTGGTGTTCTTCCATATACTCACAAGAAACCCTTATTCTGGGGGATTTCAACCTAGATTGGTTCACCTGCATATCAGAACCACCAAGTAATCTAATAAATCTCCATGGCTACCAGCAGCTAGTCAAAATTCCAACTAGATGTGATAAAAAATCTAAAAGGGAATCCATCCTTGACTGGGTCCTAACTAACAACCCCACATTGTACCCCCAGGCAGGCAGTCTCCCAGACACCTTAAGTGACCACAACATAATATATTTTATATGTAGTAAAACAAGCATATGCAAAACCGCTAACTATATATCCACCAGAAACACAAAAAAATTCTCTCCTGAGGTTTTCAATACTTTACTCTGTAACTGTGACTGGACCCCCCTAAAAACCCTCCCACTTGACCAGGCTGTAGCATATTTCAGCAAAACATTTCTACAACACCTAGACACTGTCGCACCATTGTGCAAAATCAAGATTAGAACCTCAACAAACCCCTGGCTTAGTAAAGAAACAAAACAAATCCTCAAGTCCAGAGACTCTGTCTGGCTTTACTATAAAAAAAAACAAAGAAACATAAAGCCTATCTAAGTACCAAAAACTGCGCAACCGTGCAAAAAAATGCATTAGGCTGGACAAAAAAATCCTACTACATGAATTCCAAACTAAATATCAACACAACCCCCCAAAATTTTGGAAAAATGTAAACCAGCTACTAAAACTCACCCAAAAGGCTACCCCCAAACCAACCACCCCTGACACTAAAGTTCCCATTGAAACACAATTCAACTCCCACTTTGTGAACTCAATTCTATCCTTAGTATCACAGGACAGTTCCTTTCTCACTACCCCCCCGCAACACAAATAACACTAATACAAGCTTCAACCTCAAAACAGTTTCCACCACTTCAATAAAAAGCATGCTCTCCAAACTAAAAACCTCATCAACAGCAGCCGACCTACTCCCCAGCATTTCCTTGAAACTCACAGCAGATGCTAATGCTATCCCAGTCTCCACTCTCATAAACAGATCAGTTGTTGAAAACTATGTGCCCAAAGTCTGGAAAATATCCTATTACATGCATACCTAAAGGCAGGACCTCCACTGAACGTAATAACTACAGACCCATTGCTTTACTCTCCTCCCTGGCCAAAATCCTAGAAAAATGATTCCATACCCAGATGCTAAAATATCTCCTAGACAGCAACATCTTATCACCTACTCAGCATGGTTTCAGACCTGCCCATAGTACCACTACAGCCCTCCTCTGCTTCACAGACACAGTAAACCGTCTCAAAAATGAAGGCCTGCAGGTGTCAACTCTTTTTTTGGATATGTCCAAAGCATTTGACACAGTCTCACACCAAATCCTGTTAAACACACTACACCAATATCACCTATCAAATTCCACTCTTACCTGGTTCCAAAGCTACTTAACTGACAGGTACCAAGCTGTGAAATGGGGAAATGCTCTCTCTCCTCAGCTGCCCATAACTATAGGAGTCCCACAGGGTTCTATTTTAGGACCACTACTATTCACAGTCTTCACAAATGACCTCCATACCTCCACACAGCATGCATCTATCATTCATTATGCAGATGACACTACCTTATTCTGTGCTGCACAAAACTTTCCCACCCTCATGCAAACAACTCAACTAGCATTCTCTGACGTTGAAAACTACCTTACCAAAGCCCAACTTATCCTCAGTGCAAAGAAAATTCAGCTTGTGATTATAACCAGTTCTAACAAAAACACTGATAACAGTCAATTCACTATCTACTCCACAAATGCTACTCCAATCGCTCCAGTGGCACAGGCTAAGCTATTGGGAATAACAATAAACTCCCACCTAAAATTTGATAGTCATCTCAACTTAACTATTAAAAAAGTACATGCCAAACTGGGATCACTCTACAGTATCAAACCATTTCTTACCAACAACACAAGATCAGCTATTGCTCGCTCCCAACTTCTATCCACCCTACTCTATGCATCTCTCATTCTGACTAATCTCAACAAAACTGAACTAAGCAAAATGGAAGCCTGCTATAACAGAATTCCCTGCTTTGCTGCAAATTGCTCATATAGAACTCATCACTGTACTGCTTTGAGACAGCTCCACTGGCTTGAACTGCCCAACCTCCAAACCTACCATCAGCTCTGCCTCTATCATTCGATCTATTACCTCCCCAATAAGTGTCCAGCCCTCAAAAACCTAGTACATCACTCAGCCAAAAGGACTCTTAGATCATCAAGCAAACTACAACTAGAAGTCACCAACAGCTACAACAGCTTTGTAGCTGAACTATATAGTAGATCAGTAGCTAAAAATTGAACTCTGTCCCAACTAGCATTCAAAACACATCATCCAAAGCCTCCTTTTAAGACCTCATCAGGCAACATCTCAAGCAAAATTGGCAGTGCCATGATTGCTCCCCAGGCTAGTGAAAGCAGATAAGGTACACATACTAAACCTAGAGTACTTGATAAGAGTTTTCAGTCTTACTCGCAAACACTGGCTAATCTGCAATGTATGTACTGTACCTGTGTACTATGTATGTATTCTACCTATGTTCCAAATTTCAGCTGTACACCACAACTCTATTAATTACCTTTATTTTTAAATTAATATTTTTTTGTTTGTTCTCTCCATTGTAACTTTTGATGTGCTTCATACGACTGTAAAAACATGTCTTTTGTAATTTGTGTGTATTCTGATCATGTATAAATAATTAAATGTATCTGTAGTTTTTCTATGTGGAGCTTTTCTCCCCGGGCCTCTGCTGAAAAAGGGCCTTTTTGGCTCAGAAACCCCCGGTTAATAAATGTAAAATAATAAATAAATAAAAAAAAATATATATATATATATATATATATATATATATATATATATATATATATAAACATACACACATATATACATATATTATATAAATATATATATATATATATATATATATATATATATATATATATATATAGATAGATAGATCTATATATGCCCATATATAACGCAATATACAGATGTATAGCAATACAGATATATATATATATATATATATTATATATATATATGTATGCACATGTATACATATATGTGCATATGTATATATATCTCCATATCCTTGTTATGTGTACACATGACCACTGCATATACCTTCCCAGATGTATCACATCTTATTTATCTGATATGTGTATATGTATATACAACAAAATACTTGATTCAACACGAATATCACTTACAAGTACTACACTATTGTAGAGGTCAAAACAGTCACTACTATTCAGTATGTGTACTGACAGATATATTGGAAAAAACATCAAGCATTTTTACTGCTGTAATGGCTTAGTGGTTAAGTGCTGTGACTATAGTGCAGAGAGTCCTGGGTTCAAGGGCTGTTTATCATGTTGCTAGGCAGAACAAGGGCTGTTTGATACAGTGTGATTAAGGCAGGTATGAGAGTAGCCTGATCACGTTCCATTCTGATAAAATAGTAGCAAAAATACTTTTTTAATAAGTGTATTTAATTCCATGAACATAACATGCATATATGTGCTGTCATTAGAGTAGCAAAGGGTGTGAGTCTACTGTCTGGGATACCTGAGTCTATATGGCTTGTACAACACTCTCTTCCATTTGAATGTGTTACATACATGGGTAGTATCCCAGGTTACATGCAGTCACACTGGCATGTAGTGTATCATTATGTTACTACTGTTGACACTGCTTTCACAAGTAAGTGTAGATTGCAGATTGTAGTACTGGAACCAAACACCCCTGCATGCAAAGATGGACTCTGAGTCCTCACTGTCATATTCCTGGTGTGTGAGCTGTGTGTCATTAAGTATTTCCTACTGGATATTGATCTAACATGTGGCTATTAACTGTAGACTACTGTGTGTATAGGACATGTCATTGAGGGCTGCTGTCATGTAGTAATGGCATACCTATCAGTGTCAGACGTCTATCTGTCAACACAGTCATCCTACTGCATAACCAGTTGGCTAGCTGACATTTGTCTGTCCTCTGTACAGATATGCAGATGTCAGGACTCCATCTTGGCTGCTTACAGGCAATCTATGCTTGAATGACACTGACATGTCTGCCCAGCTGTGTTATGAATGCCACTGCCAGGAATCCACTCCCTGTACGCAGCACATGCCATGGATACCTTAACTACACTACCACAGTCAACAGAATATACTTGGGTACAAGTCTCCAAGACAGACACTGACCATGTTATGTAGTACATGTTGCATACATGTCAACTGGAGCACCTCACTGGCCCTCTGCAAGAGGCAACCAGATGATTGGATGTTGCATGTAACTCTCACCCTGAGGATCACCCCTGTGATATCTGTTGATAGATGGCCTGCTGACAAATGGCAGGTGGCATGATACCACTGTACACACATCCCCTACACTTCCCATCTCTCCATGGACAATAGCCTGGTGCACACCTATGAACACCTGCACCGATGGACCCCAGTACTGACAAATGTGTACGTGTGCATTACTGAAAATAACAGTGTATGTGTGTTTGTAGACCTGTAGTTGATAATACCCTTCACAGCCACTGCCCCCCCCCCATTGCCATAGTTAGATGAGGCTGCTGCTGTACTGGACATTACTTGTACCTTGTTACACTCTTCAGCCTATGGGCTACCTGGAGCTTGCAGTACCAGCACAATACTGTTGTACAAATGGGTTGATAGGCATGGGATACCCTCTGAGTTCTGGCAAGTGTGTGCATGTGTGCAAGTGTGTATATTTGTAGGCTACAGCATTCTGAGGCCACATTCTCCTAATACAATATGCCTTGCCACACAGTATTAGGGATAATGATATTGCTGACCGTAGGAGAGCCATGACAATACATCACCCTTCTATCCCTGTGGCATGTGCATTAGATGCATATCCCTGTAGTAGCACTCTTGGGATAGACAAGGGGTTGTATAGCAGTCCTGGTCAATGTGTGATGGTGGGTATTTCAGAGTATTATCATGGGTTTCAGTGCATACAATATCCACTGTGGGGTGTGGGTGCTGGGTATATTGTCTTTACACCATGGTACTCCCAGTACATGTCCCATGTTCCACTCTATGGAGACCAGTGTCACCATAAACCATACAGGTAACCGATAACACTATCCAGTCCAGCTACGCATGTGCTGTGTGCAACTTATCTGTAACAGAGTGGACACGCTGACAAGGTAGTTAGCACTGATAAGCCCAGGTCTCTCAGATGTATGTATGACAGTTATGTGTTTGTCAATGTGTATGACAGTATGCCACACTATGTATTGTTCATAAACAACCAGTACATCCCCCATTACCATACTGTACAGGACCTGATGATGTTCTTCACTTAACATGTAACCTGGAACACCACCTCATCATAAAAGCTGTGTGCTGTGTGCAATTAAGGTCACACACATCAGTAGTACTACATATCTAGATAGGGGTTCTAGTCCCAGAGTTGCCAAGTAAGAGTGTGTGTGCATGTGAAGGGATCTACTTCTGTTTGCAGAGTATGCATGTCCCAGGAGGTCATCTGTCCGAGAACTGTCTTCTGGCAAATGCTAAGATTTCACAGGTATCATCCTGTGGAAATTCATTCCATCACAACTAGTAGTAGATGTGTAAATGCCCTTTTCCCCATTGTATAGGTGTACAGCGATACTGGGGTTGGTATAAATAGCTGGGTGTGGATCTTATGGACACAGTCACCATCATTGCAGTTACTGTTGAGTGTACCCCCTGCTTAGCTGGCTGTAATAATGTACAGTTCATGTTAACAGGTTAAGTAGTTGTCAATCACACTATATGCAGTTCTACAGCACCTCACACCCTCCAAAGGATAGGGCTGTGCCACCCACACCAGCACACCTATGTTTACTGAGTTGAAGATTGCACTACATTGGGGAAGGGGACATATACCATGCCACTACCATCGTCAATGACATTAAATTAGCAGACTGATTTTTTTCCCAATGTGTTGTTGTGCCTATTCTGTCTTGGTGGAATTACATAGGTTAAATGGGTTCCTTGCACAAGTACATACATCCATGTGTACAGTATTCTCTGTGTATTGCATCCACACCAAAGCCACTGTGTGTGTTATTCACAAACATGTGGTGTGTACCGCCCATTACACTTAACATTGTCCACTGTAGAAGGGCTGCTGACATCAGCCACCATGCACTCACCTGTATACACCCCCAGACATATCAGCCACGTGGCACATGCAGTAACTGTTATACAGACCTGTGACATGTGTTCAGCTGTACCCAGGATATGGCACAGTGAAAGTGTTACCACAATGCCGTACCCTTGTAGGAAACAACAGCAGACCAACATCCTGCTGACACATGGACACCTACAACACAAACGGAATACATTACCCAGGAGACCACAACCACTCAGTGTTAATAACCGCTCTAATGCATCATGGCTGGACAGCTACAGTTCCTGACTTGTAAGCATTAAACTTTAGTGCTGACAACATGTTACACAGCATTTCATTGGTACACCATAGTACAGTCACCCTGTGCATCAGAACCATATTAGCCTGTCCTTGCATGGATGTTATGGATGACAGGGATGTGGCACAGGTATCATCATATGCACAGGGTATGTTGCTGGTTTGCCGGAGACCTAGGCTGAGTCATACACTTGATATCATGTGTGTGCCTTAGGGGGTTTAATTACTAATTGGGCTGTTGTGATGTGGTGTCTCTAGGTATTGGGTTGCCCTAGCTGTGTTGGTGATGAGTGTGTGTATGCATGCACACAGGTCTGCCATGTGGCTGCCCTATACAGGGGTTTGTTGGACACCTGCAGACCATACCTGGCAGGGTGTGCAGTTCACAATCTCTGGCCATGTACACAAGAACTGTGCCTTCCAGGGGTTCCATGGGCACCATCAGGTACAAGCCATGATATGGTAATCTCCCCTGATGATGACATATGTCTTCTGGATCCAGGTCCATCTTGGGACCAGCCAGGGCCACATGCATGTGGCCTGCTGTGTTGTGGTGTAGACAGCACCCCCCTGCAGTGCTGGGGTTGGTACTGCCACTACGGGAGCAGTTCTGACTTCTGCCATGTCCACGTCGACCTCCAGCTGTTGGCGTTGCTGGCCTACATCCACATGGCCATCGCACTACTCCCACCATATGCTCAAGAACAGACATTCCACGGTTGATGATTCCCACCATCTCACCCAACCATCTATCCATGACTTCTGCAAAATAACGGTGGGCACAGATCTTTTCAATAACAGCTGAATGAGTAGCACTCTGCAGCCTCAAAGCCTGCCTGGTGTAACGTTCCATACACGCCTGTGCCTCCATGATGGCCTGAAACATGCATCTGGTGGCACCAGATGTGGCACTTCTGCCAGGGGCATGAGGACCAGCAGCCCTCCGATGAGCACCCCTGCACATCTACCTGTGTGGTACCCTACCGGGCATCCAGCTATGGCTGCTGTGTCCAGACACACGTGCCATAGATACCACACTATCCTGTCCCATGCCAAACCCCACCAACTGTCCCTCAGCTATGGCCACTGGTGATGGGGTATGTATAAGCAATGTTACTGTGTGCTGGTATGGGGTGGATAACAGGGGGATGTCAAATGATGGCACAGCTTCAGGCCATGACAACCCCATCTGTGCCTCAATACACCTATCATCATTATCAGTGTCTGCATTGACACCACCATCAGTTTGTCTGCAGGAGGGACGCTGACCCACCTCACCACCTGTGAGGGGAAAACAAGAAAGACACTTTAAGACATGTACATCATTGCTTAACAGTATACACACACACACACACACACACACACACACACACACACACACACACACACACACACACACACACACACACACACACACACATTTACAGGTGAGGTTGCACAAAGATATTACACACAGACCTCTCATTACCCATCTGTCAACATGCATGCCATATGGCAATCAACAGCATGCAGTGCAGCTATAGTTAATTTAATTCCTGTTATCAACATTCTACATCTCAGTGATGCATGGGTTGTGTTAGTATGTGATGTCCCTTCCCCTGGAACACACTGCATCCATGTACACAGTATTGTTGTGCACCTGTTCAGCACCCTGGCATGTACTGTGCACCATACCTCTCAGGTGTACACACCATTGCTGAATGTATATATGTGTGTCAGTTATGTTTGCTCTGCTACTCACAACCCCTATGTGTTTGTCCGACACATACCTGGGATGATATGTGGACAGATGTCATTTGTGAATGCCTGATGTCTGATTTACAGATCTCATCAGCATTGCATGTATGGCCAATAAAATCCAATTACACTGACAACCTTCAAACCTTACTGTTGCTACGGGGAGTGTACACACCCTTATTGACATGGCACCCTCTTATCTGATATGCCATGGAGCCACATTACTGCATATGTTAACATTACACAAACCTGATATGTAACATATGACCTGTGCAATCAAATGCAGTATCAAACAAATGTGTTAGTTGTGCAGATGCTGATTGAGATGCATACAATTTGTGGGTGCATATGTGTGCACACCCTTATCATGATGGTTTGTTGCACCAACTGTTAAGTGTACTACTGCAGTCACTATTCCTGGAAGGGGTATACTAGCATGGTCCATCTGCATTTGCCAGTATTTTGTCACTCTGCCCTACAAATATCCCCCAACTCTGCATGATTGCAATGTCAACTCATGTGCACAGCACTTGGAGGTCACACAGTGACGTCACTATTGCTGTGGAGTCAGGGTTATGTCTGCCACAATTCATGACCTTGACTGTGTGCAGATACAGCCATTCTTAGTGAGCTTTGGATTCTGCTTCAATTCACTGTTGTCTTTCAGGATGACACCCCCTCCCCATCCTCAGCATTTTTGCAGATGCTTGACAAATATGGCATACACATGTGTGTCATTTTGCAGTGTCCCAAATTTTGAACACCATGTTTTCCAGCCTAGTTCCTGCTAATTAATGGCAAACATACAGGTGTACATTGGCACCAGCAAGGTACAGATGGGGATGGTGGGCCTGATGTGGAGTGAGGTTTTGGTTGTGCAGTATATGTATCTTAAGTGATACTGTCTGTAGGTTTCCAACTTCATCTTGGGACACCAGTACACATTGCAACACATGCCTTTGGGGGACTTTTGATGTTATGCAAATGCTACCTATAGACAGCCCTGGCTGATGTTTCCTGTGGAACAACTGTCCCATCTGATTACCCTAACCCATGGGCCACACTTCAGGTGATTGCTGACACAGGTACTGCACAGCCAGTACTTGCTAGACATTCCTGCAACTCCCTCAGTGTTGCGGCATGTTACTAGGCAGCCTGCATGACCAGTTTACAACATGTGTTGTTATCTGTATTGGATGGCCATCTGTTTATTTTCTACATTAATCCTGTACCATACATCCTTGCCACATACATGACTGTCTGTACTGTTTGCC